>NC_062545.1:228146264-228450664 GCF_016906955.1 Phacochoerus africanus
GGCTGTCAATCAATGTGGCAGCTGAAACAGCCACTCCATGAAGCAAAACAGTAGGGCTCATGTCAGAGCCATCTCCCAAGTTTGAAAATTAATGTCATTTTGTTATTCCTCTTAAAAGTTGATCTTTTTACTTTGAGTTGCATTCCACAGCATCTGTTAAGTGGCTTTGTTTTTGGACTTTAGGGCTTGGCTCAATATTCCGTCCTCTTTTATGGCTACTATGACAATAAACGAACAATTGGATGGATGAATTTCAGACTGCCACTCTCCTATTTTCTAGTGGGGATCATGTGCATTGGATACAGCTTTCTGGTTGTCCTTAAAGCGTAAGTTTTGTTGGTCTCTTGGGAAGCAAACAATGATTTTTGGAATCAAATGGGAAAATTAATTTGAAAATTGGATAATTTTTTTGTTTCATTTCTAGAGAATGCAGAGTATATGAGATAAAATGTGGTTTTAATACTGACACTAATATTTGACTATTATATTGCCCAAACAAAAGGGTTGAACACAGGTAGAGGCCTTTGATCATCTCACTGGGTCACACTGATGGTTGCTGCCTATGCTATATTTAAGCATATTTTAAAATTGTGCTTTTTCTGTATTTCGAGGTGTGAATCAATATTGCAAACAAGATAGGGAAACAGCTTCTGACCTCTTTTTGGGTACAGAGGGGTTTGTGACTTGCACAATAAGCTCAATAGGTGGAATCTGTTGTTCTCTCTTCATTAAAAAATAAATAAATAAACAGAATAATCACTCATCCAAAAAAAAATTCAGCTCTGGAAGACAGCCAAAACAAATGGTTTCCAAAGAGACTGTCATGATTAACTGTATAATCATGGTTTGTCTTGAGAGAGGATTTATTAGAGCATGGGAAAGAATTTCATTGGGGAACTAATGAAACTGCAGCTTATTTTCCCTGTCTGAAACATATTTGTAAAACGCCATTTCAAGACACTGCAGAAACCTGGCACAAATATTTAAGCCTATAAATAATTTTTCCTTTAGCTAATTTTCTGAACCAGTTTAGGAGAAATCTTGAAATATCTCAGACTCTCCACCCTTTTACTAAACTATGCACAAGGTGAATTGGTCTTTTGCTTCATTTCAGGGAAGGACCTCTACCTTATGGTCAAACTGAATTAATACATACAAAGCACTTAAACATGACTGGCATGTGGTGATTGACAAGTGTTAACCCTTTTATTAGGTTTATAATTCATAGGCTTATTGAAGAACCAAAGCCAGAATGTGAGGTGTTGAGATTACATGATATGCAGTGGGGCAGTGATATATGGTTCTGCAGTTGTACATTAATAGATTTGTACATTTATTATACTAATTTTCTGGCAGATGAATTTAAAGCATCTAGAACAGCATTATGAAAAGGAATATAAGACAAGGTACATACATAATTTAAAATTTTCTAGTAGTCATTTTAAACACATACATTGTAGAACAAATTCAGTATATCAAAAGTATTTCTTCAACATATAATCTGAAAATATTGAAATATTCTGTTTTTTTTTGGTACTGAGGCTTTGAAATCTTGTGTATATTTCACACAAGTAATAATTCAAGTGCTCAGTAACCACTTATTGCTGGTGGCAAAAATATTAGATAGTGCAACTCTAGAGGAAATGGCAACTTTTTTGAATTAGCTCAAAGATGCCATTTAGGATAGCTACAGAGAGCACTGCCATGGTGACTTCCTCTCAGACTCATTCATGTTATGCCAACCAAACAAGCCTGGCTTTGGTCCCTCCTTCTGGCAGGGGACCTTTGGTGCTTTATCACCTGATTGGCAAGTGGTTTAAGCTCCTTGGCCTGTATGGTAAGACAGCTTCAGAGTGATTTAGGACTCCTACACTACTCCTAGCCCTGGGGGCAAGGCTGATAGAAAAACAATTGATGAGATAAAAATGATTGTACAAAATCATTTATCATCCCTTTCCTCACTCTTTCCCACCCTAAACAAATACATTCTTGGAATAAACATGAGTGGTTTTACCGGAGACATGACTCAAATCAAGGGAAATTGAGGACTAAAATCAACTAGGCAACTTATGGACTTTGTCATCTTATCCATACTGTTTGTCTCAGCAGCTTCATCCATAAAAGGGAGGAAAATGTCTATTTTTTTTTGGTTAATTAATAGGGAAATTTGAAAGAAAATTAGATGTATATCCAAGGAAATACTTTGAGGTTTTTAAGATAAGGTGACTAACTTTGTTCACCCAGGAGTTTTAGCACTGAAAGTCTTGTGTCCTGGAAACCCAATCAGTCCCTGGCAAACCAGGATGGTTGGTCACCTTGGTTTTAGGCCCTTCCTTCCTCTGCTCTTTCCTTCCTTGAAAATTATATGTTTTGGTTGCCTCTCAAAGATAAAGTAGTTCAAAAACATAGCCTCCATGAAAAAGGAAGAATTTTTGTAAGTATATACACTTTTTTTTTTCTATAAACAAAGGATGGAGCTGTACATGGAACATTTTATAGCTATCAGGGCCCTCTCATAGTAAAAATGTGTTATTAGCAGAGTTTGTCTTTGATATGCTTACTTATTCGTTTTAGTATTCCACTTCCTTTCTTGCCAATTTCACATGCTATAAGTTCCGGGTTTGCTTGTCCAGCTAGAGTTCCCTTCTTTGGGAGGTTGTCGACAGATACAACCAGTGATAAACCTCCATTCAAAGCTTTTCCATCAAGTGGGTCAGTTTTATTTGAGGCCTGCCCTTCGCTCAGTGCCAGTGCAAAGAGGGGTGATGACATCTTAAGTTAATAATTTTTTCCACTAGGCAGGTTAAACCATTGGAAATGTCTGATTTCAACCCTTTTGACCTACAAAAAAGGCATTTAGGAGTTCCCATAGTGGCTCAGTGGTTAGCAAATCTGACTAGGAACCATGAGGTTGTGGGTTTGATCCCTGGCCTTGCTCAGTGAGTTAAGGATCTGGTGTCTTGATGAGCTGTGATGTAGATTGCAGACATGGCTCTGATCCTTCATTGCTGTGGCTGTGGTGTAGGCTGGCAGCTATAGCTCTAATTAGACCCCTAGCCTGGGAACCTCCATATGCCGTAGAAACGACCCCCCCCCCCCCCCAAAAAAAAAGCACTTTACATGGTTCAACATATCTCGTAGTGTCCTAGCTTGGTCACCAGCATGAAGTCAGAAAATCTAAGCCCTTGACCCATGCCTGTGGTTTACTTCTGGATCATGTCCAGCAAATGACTTCATAAATTTACCCTTCAGCTTCCCCATCTGTGAAAAGAGAATAATAAATTAACTACCTCGACCTCTTGTTAAATTTTTGAGAAAGACAAATATGATAATGTACATAAATTCTATTTGCAAAGCATAAAATGGTAGACTGATGTAGGACTCATTATTTTTGATTATTTTTCAAAAACATTAGCCCATTTGAAATATGTAAATCTCTGTAAGTAATGGGACAAGCAATGGGGGAATTTAAATGATCTTAGAGATGCCTGCCAACCTACAGTGTCAACCACATGTCATCATGCTCCTTTTTTTTTTCCAGTTCCATATCACTATAGTATTTTATTTTATTTTTTTAATTTAATTTTTTTTTGTCTTTTTGCTATTTCTTGGGCCACTTCCGTGGCATATGGAGATTCCCAGGCTAGGGGTCCAGTCGGAGCTGTAGCCACTGGCCTACACCAGAGCCACAGCAACACGGGATCTGAGCCGCGTCTGCAACCTACACCACAGCTCACGACAATGCCGGATCCTTAACCCACTGAGCAAGGGCAGGGACCGAACCCGCAACCTCATGGTTCCTAGTCAGATTCGTTAACCACTGCGCCACGACGGGAACGCCTTAATTTAATTTTTATTATTGTAGTTGATTTACAGCATTCTGTCCATTTCCATTGTACAGCAAAATGACCAAGCCACACCTCACTATAGTATTTTAAAAACCAAAACCTTATGGGATCTTTTTGCAATATATCATATAACATTTTAATTTTGCTACTTATAGCAACAAGGATTAAAAAAAGGAGTAGAATAAGTGGAATAAACATTTTTAACCACTGAAATAAACCTTTAAGTACATACATTTTAAACTGTCTAAGCAAAAAAAATAATTAAAAAAAAAATATCACTGATTATGGGAATTCCTGTGGTGGCGCAGTGGTAACAAACTCGACAAGCATACATGAGGATTTGGGTTCAGTCCCCGGCCTCACTCAGTGAGTTGGGGAGCTGGCATTGCCATGAGCTGTAGTGTATATCACAGATGTGGTTTGGATCCTGCTTGGCTGTGGCTGTGGCATAGGCTGTCAGCTACAGCTTCTATTCGACCCCTAGCATGGGAAATTCTATATGCTGTGGACGTGGCCCTAAGAACAAAAAATTCACTGATTATATTATATGTAACTATTTGGCATTAAAGTTGACTAAAATCTTGATTTTTGGTAAGAGTTGTAGGGTATGGAAAACTCATGCATTCAGTGTAGTCACTCTTGGGAGGGGAAATTCTTAGAGGAATTGAAATCTGTTTAAGAGTTTTTTGATCTGACCTGGTTTAATTAATCCCTAGGTTTCAGAGGGATTGAAAACCAACTAAAATTGTGTACAACAGTTTAAGAGTCTATAAATATTTTTCTCCTAGGGAGGGGCCCGGGTGGTTTTCATGAGACTTCTAAAGAGATCTTTATCCCACAAAAGGTTCAAAACCTAGTATATGACCCTAAGAAAACAGTTTAGGAAAACAAATTAAAAATATGTATTTTTAAATAACCAGTTTAATTGTTAAAATTATCAATGCTTAGCAGTCTTTTAATCTTGAAAGCCTGGAAATTTTTTTTTTTGTTTAAAAAATTAAGCCCAAGGAGACAAGATGGCGGAAGAGTAGGGGGACACTCTTGCCCTCTCCCACAAACACAACAAAAAAAACCACATCTACAGGATAAATGACTCGCACAGAACAGCAACCAATCGCTGGCAGGAGAACCTAACTCCAATAACAGCAAGAAGTTCGTGACATTACTAGGTAAAACAAGAGAAAAGAGGAGAGTGACAGAAGGTGAATCCGAGCGGGACAGGCACTCCCGAAAGGGAACTGCAGAGGAGAAAGGGATCCTGCACCCTGGAAAGTCACCTACTCGGGGGAAAGATCAAACAAACCAGAGGAATCTCCAGATGCAGAGAAGAGCGTAGCAGTAAGTTGGAGTACGGAAAAGCAGATTGAGAACTGAAGGGACTGTCTAAACTATGGGCACAGTCACCAAAAATTGAGACGCCAGGGTGGGGGCTGGGCACCGAGACCTTGGCTCCAGAGGTTAGTCCCCAGGAAAGGGCTGGGGGGCGGGGTGGAGCGGAGACTGCTTGGGAGGTCTAGAAACCGGTCTGTCAAGTTTGACGGGGCAGAGACTGCCTGGGAGACTAGAAAGCAAAGCTGTTGCAGGGGAAGGGAGCAATATTCTAGGGGCAGGGGAGTGGAAAGCCACATTAGAGGGAACCTGGGAGAAGAGCCTCATCTGCGCCCGCCTGTGCTGGGGAGAGGAGGGAAGAAGGGGTGGGTCCCCATAGAATACTCCCCATGCCACAGCAAGCTTACCGGCCCGCTAGCTAGCAGAAAGCTGTGCTTCCCAGTTCATCCCCTCCCCCCACCCCCGCCACCCCCTATGCACTCGCTGGACCTGGGGCTGCCTGCCATCTGGGAGGGTTGGCCTCAACAATTGCCTGAAGTCTACCACCGCAGGGGCTGTCCTTGCACAGGCCTGCTTGCCCTTTGGAGGGGCTACACCCCTGCAGAGCAGTACCAAACAGCACCAGCCCCCAAGAAAAGGCCTGCAGCCCAGAAAAGCTAGAACAAGCCTAGCCAGGCCGTGAATAGATCTGCCTAATTCTCGGACAGTCTTTCTGAGTTGGGCTGCCCTGGGGAGGAGCCTCTTGGGTTGGCAGTGGCCCAGCTAGCTGCACAAGCCCCTAGGGGGTGCTGAGCTCTCACAGATCAGCTGTATAGGACTGCTAGCTCCAGGCAGGACCCCCTGCAGCCCAGAAAAGCTACAACAAGCCTGGCCGGGCCGTGAAAATATCTGCCTAATTCTTAGACGGTCTTTCTGAGTCAGGCTGCCCTGTGGAGGAGCCTCCTGGCTTTGCAGCGGCCCAGATAGCTGCTCCAGCCCCCAGGGAGTGCTGCACTCCTGAGGAACAGCTTTCCAACACCGCCAACCCCCTGCAAGAACCCCACAGCCTAAAAACACCAGAGCAAGCTCTGCCTGACTGAGTGAAATATGCTACCATCGTGGTGTGGACCTCCCAGTGCTGTCTGCCCTCAGGAAGTACTCCTTTGCTTCAAAGAGACCCTGTTAGCCCCATCAACACTCCAGAAAAGCTACACGGCCTCCAAACAGACTGACCAACAATGCCAGCCCTCAGGAAACATTCCACAGCAATGACAAGGCAAACACTGCCCGGTCACAGAGAGTACAACTCCCTCAGGAAAAAGAAGACAACAAGCAAGATGAAGAAGCTGAGAAACCACCCCCAGTCAAACCAACAGGAGAACTCACCTTAAACAGTCATCAATGAAACAGATCTCTGCAGTTTGACAGACCTGGAGTTCAAAAGAGAAATAGTGAAAATATGGAAGGAATTAAGAGAAGATATGAACAGTAATGCAGGAACCCTCAGAAAGGAACTGGAAAATATAAGGAGGAGCCAAGAGAAACTAGAACATTCATTTGCAGAGATACAAACTGAACTACGGGCAGTAAAAACCAGAATGAGTAATGCAGAAGAACGAATCAGTGATATGGAAGACAGAATAATGGAAATCACCCAATCAGGTCAGCAGACAGAAAACCAAATCAAAAAACAGGAAAGCAATATAAGAGAACTATGGGATAATATAAGATGGGCCAATCTACGCATAATAGGAATTCCAGAAGGAGTAGAAAAAGACAAGGGAATGGAAAATATATTTGAAGAAATTATCACTGGAAACTTCCCAAATCTAAAGGATACTGAGTTCAAGATACAGGAAGCACAGAGGACCCCAAACAAACTGAACCCAAATAGACCCACAGCAAGATACATCATAATAAAAATGGCAAAAATTAGTGATAAAGAGAGGATCCTAAAGGCTGCAAGAGAAAAGCAGAATGTTACCTACAAGGTAACCCCCATAAGGGTATCAGCTGATTTCTCTACAGAAACACTACAGGCCAGGAGGGAATGGCAAGAGATATTTAAAGTGCTAAAAGGAAAAAAATATGCAACCTAGAATACTCTATCCAGCAAGAATATCATTTAAAATAGAAGGAGAAATAAAAATTTTTTCCAACAAACAAAAACTAAAAGAATACAGCCACACAAAACCCAGGCTAAAAGAAATACTGAAAGGGTTTCTCTAAACCAAAAAGAAAGGAAGGAAAGGGAAGAAAAAAGAAAAAAAAAAAAAGGAGAGGAAGAATTAGGACTGAGGAAACTGCAATCAGGGAGCTGTCACTCAAATAAGCCAGCACACAGATTTAATCATGAACATGCTTCAAACAAAATAAAATTAAAACAGAAAAAAAAAGAGTCATCAAAATCATAAAATGTGGGCAAGGGATGTTAGGAAATAAATAGACCCTTTTTATTTGTTTGTATGTTTCTCTTCTTAATTTTAATATAGTAATGAAGCGTTTGATCCTACAGGACCATCAGGCTAAAAGACACAATTATAGGAAGGGGTTAGCATACTTAAAAAACAGGGCAACCACAAGCCAAAACCAAATATTGCATTCGCAAAAAATGAAAAAAAAAAAACACAAAACACTCAAGCAGATAATAACAGGAGACCATCCAACCAAACAAAAAAGAAAAAAGAAAGGAAGAATGGAGAACCATAGAATCAACTGGAACACCAGGTTCAAAATGGCAATAAATAATCATCTATCAATTATCACCTTAAATGTAATGGACTGAATGCTCCAATCAAAAGACACGGAGTGGCTGAGTGGATAAAAAGACAAAAACCTTCAATATGCTGCCTACAAGAAACTCACCTCAGGACAAAGGATACATATAGATTGAAAGTGAAAGGGTGGGGAAAAATATTTCATGCCAATAGACATGACAGAAAAGCAGGAGCTGCAACACTCATATCAGACAAAATAGACTTTAAAACAAAAGACATAAAGAAAGACAAAGAAGGGCACTACTTGATTAAGGGATCCATCCAAGGAGAGGATGTTACTATCATCAACATATATGCCCCAAATATAGGAGCACCCAGATACATACAACAAATATTAACAGACATAAAGGGAGAGATTGATGGGAATACAATCATAGCAGGAGACCTTAATACCCCCCTCACATCAATGGACAGATCCTCTAGACAGAAAACCAATAAAGCAACAGAGATCCTAAAGGAAACAATAGAAAAGTTAGACTTCATTGATATCTTCAGGACACTACATCCAAAAAAAGCAGAATACACATTCTTCTCAAATGCTCATGGAACATTCTCAAGACTCGACCACATATTGGGACACAAAGCTAATCTCAATAAATTTAGGAGCATAGAAATTATCTCAAGTATCTTCTCTGACCACAATGCCATGAAATTAGAAATCAACCATGGGAAAAGGAAAGAGAAAAAACCTACTACATGGAGACTAAACAACATGCTACTAAAAAACCAATGGGTCCATGAGGAAATCAAGAAAGAAATAAAAAAATATCTTGAAACAAATGATAATGAAGACACAACCTCTCAAAATATATGGGATGCTATGAAAGCAGTGCTCAGAGGGAAATTTATAGCAATACAGGCCTTTCTCAAAAAAGAAGAAAGATCTCAAATTGACAACTTAACCCTCCACCTGAATGAATTAGAAAAAGAAGAACAAAAAAGACCTAAAGTCAGCAGAAGAAAGGAAATTATAAAGATAAAAGAGGAAATCAATAAAATAAAGATTCAAAAAACAATAGAGAAAATTAATAAAACCAAGAGCTGGTTCTTTGAAAAGGTAAACAAAATTGACAAACCCCTGGCCAGACTCACTAAAAAGAGGAGAGAAAGAACCCAAATAACCAAAATTATAAGTGAAAAAGGAGAAATCACAACAGATACAGCAGAAATACAAAAAACCATAAGAGAATACTATGAACAACGATACGGCAACAAGTTTGACAATCTGGAAGAAATGGACAGTTTTCTAGAATCTTACAGCCTGCCAAAACTGAATCAAGAAGAAACAGACCAACTGAACAGACCCATCACTAGAAATGAAATTGAAGAGGTCATAAAAACACTCCCTACAAATAAAAGTCCAGGACCAGATGGCTTCACAGGTGAATTCTATCAAACATATAAAGAGGAATTGGTGCCCATCCTCCTTAAACTCTTTCAAAAGGTTGAAGAAGAAGGAATACTCCCAAAGACATTCTATGATGCCACCATCACCCTCATTCCAAAACCAGACAGAGATACCACCAAAAAAGAAAACTATTGGCCAATATCTTTGATGAATATAGATGCAAAAATTCTCAACAAAATCTTAGCCAATCGAATCCAACAACATATCAAAAAGATCATATACCATGGCCAGGTAGGCTTCATCCCAGGTTCACAAGGATGGTTCAACATATGCAAATCAATCAATGTCATACACCACATTAACAAAAGAAAAGTCAAAAACCACATGATCATCTCAGTAGATGCAGAAAAAGCATCTGACAAAGTCCAACATCCATTCATGATCAAGACCCTCGCCAAAGTGGGTATAGAGGGAACATTCCTGAACATAATCAAAGCCATTGATGAGAAACCCACAGCAAATATAATACTCAGTGGGGAAAAACTGAAAGCCTTCTCACTCAAATCTGGAACAAGACAGGGATGCCCACTCTCACCACCGCTCTTCAACATAGTTTTGGAAGTCCTAGCCACAGCAATTAGACAAACAAAAGAATCAAAAGGCATCCAAATAGGAAGAGAAGAGATAAAACTGTCACTGTATGCAGATGACATGATACTATACATAGAAAACCCTAAGGACTCAACCCCAAAACGACTTGAACTGATTCATAAATTCAGCAAAGTAGCAGGATATAAGATTAACATTCAGAAATCAGTTGCATTTCTGTATACCGGCAATGAAATATTAGAAAAGGAATACAAAAATACGATACCATTTAAAATTGCACCTCACAAAATCAAATACCTTGGAATACACCTGACCAAGGAGGTAAAGGACCTATATGCTGAGAACTATACAACTTTAATCAAAGAAATCAAAGAAGATGTAAAGAAATGGAAAGATATTCCATGTTCCTGGGTTGGGAAAATCAATATTGTAAAAATGGCCATACTACCCAAAGCAATCTACAGATTCAATGCAATCCCTATCAAATTACCCATGACATTTTTCACAGAACTAGAACAAACAATCCAAACATTTATATGGAACCACAAAAGACCCAGAATCGCCAAAGCAATCCTGAGAAACAAAAACCAAGCAGGAGGCATAACTCTTCCAGACTTCGAGAAATACTACAAAGCTACAGTCATCAAAACAGTGTGGTACTGGTATCAAAACAGACAGACAGACCAATGGAACAGAATGGAGAACCTTGAAATAAACCCTGACACCTAGGGTCAATTAATCTTTGACAAGGGAGGCAAGAACATCAAATGGGAAAAAGAAAGTCTATTCAGCAAGCATTGCTGGGAAACCTGGACAGCTGCATGCAAAGCAATGAAACTAGAACACACCCTCACACCATGCACAAAAATAAACTCCAAATGGCTGAAAGACTTAAATATATGACAGGACACCATCAAACTCCTAGAAGAAAACATAGGCAAAACACTCTCTGACATCAACATCATGAATATTTTCTCAGGTCAGTCTCCCAAAGCAATAGAAATGAGAGCAAAAATAAACCCATGGGACCTCATCAAACTGAAAAGGTTTTGCACAGCAAAAAAGAAACCAAAAAGAAAACAAAAAGACAACTTTCAGAATGGGAGAAAATAGTTTCAAATGATGCAACTGACAAGGGCTTAATCTCTAGAATATATAAACAACTTATACAACCCAACAGCAAAAAAGCCAATCAATCAATGGAAAAATGGGCAAAAGACCTGAAGAGACATTTCTCCAAAGAAGACATACAGATGGCCAGCAAACACATGAAAAAAATGCTCAACATCGCTGGTTATAAGAGAAATGCAAATCAAAACGACCATGAGATACCACCTCACACCAGTCAGAATGGCCATCATTAATAAATCCACAAATAACAAGTGCTGGAGGGGGTGTGGAGAAAAGGGAACCCTCCTGCACTGCTGGTGGGAATGTAAACTGGTACAGCCACTATGGAGAACAGTTTGGAGATACCTTAGAAATCTATACATAGAACTTCCATATGACCCTGCAATCCCACTCTTGGGCATCTATCCGGACAAAACTCTACTTAAAAGAGACACATGCACCCGCGTGTTCATTGCAGCACTATTCACAATAGCCAGGACGTGGAAACAACCCAAATGTCCATCAACAGATGATTGGATTCGGAAGATCTGGTATATATACGCAATGGAATACTACTCAGCCATAAAAAAGAATGACATAATGCCATTTGCAGCAACATGGATGGAGCTAGAGAATCTCCTACTGAGTGAAATGAGCCAGAAAGACAAAGACAAATACCATATGATATCACTTATAACTGGAATCTAATATCCAGCACAAATGAACATCTCCACAGAAAAGAAAATCATAGACTTGGAGAAAAGACTTGTGGCTGCCTGATGGGAGGGGGAGGGAGTGGGAGGGATCGGGAGCTTGGGCTTATCAGACACAACTTAGAATAGCTTTACAAGGAGATCCTGCTGAGTAGCATTGAGAACTATGTCTAGACACTCATGTTGCAACAGAAGAAAGGGTGGGGAAAAAAATGTAATTGTAATGTATACATGTAAGTATGACTTGATCCCCTTGCTGTACAGTGGGAAAATAAAATAAATATAAAAAAAATTCATGTATCCGATTAAAAAAAAAAATTAAGCCCAAAAATTTAAAAGTGAACTTTTCTGGTTTTTAGAACAAACGTATTTGAAAATATATGTCTGTTAGATATTGCTTTTCCAATTTCCCTGTAATTATGTTTTGTTATTCTCAAACATCTGACTTTCTGCTTGCATTCTGGGTGCTGGGTTTAATTTCCTGTTTTTACAGGATGACCAAAAATATTGGTGATGATGGAGGTGGTGATGACAACACTTTCAACTTCAGTTGGAAGGTGTTCACCAGCTGGGACTACTTAATTGGCAATCCTGAAACAGCAGACAACAAATTCAATTCCATTACAATGAACTTTAAGGTAAAGATACCAACTTCAAGAGCCTTTTCTTGATATTTCTAAGAGTAAAGTTGGAGCCATTCCAAATGGTCTAGGTAGGGAAGTATCTTGACAGTTTAAAGAAAAATTAAATCAGCATTTAATGGTGGGCAGAGTTCTGATTATGACTGAAAAATGACTGATGACCCATGAAAGCACTATTTCTCTCTAAATTTGGTAATAAAACAATGCCATTGGCCTGCAACAGCTGACTGTTAGTAATCAGAATCAGATATTTTAAATAATAGAACACCGCTCACTAATGATTTGCAGGAATACATTAGCTCAATATTTAAACTAACTCTAAAGTATTATTTTGTAGTTTAAAAAACTGTACTAGAAGAGAATTTAAAATGAAGACTATCTTAGTACTTGATCAATCAGTTTGTAAGAATTCTTCCTTCTTTTACTTTTTCACACTTGCTGGCAATATTTACTTGGTTTGTGGAATTCCAGATTTAGTTTATATTTGCATTCCTCACATTCTTATATTTGCAAAAATAACTCCTGAATTCATGATACTCTGTGTAACTGAGATATTTCTCTTTTTTTTTCTGTTTTCATGGGTGCAGGAAGCTATAATAGAAGAAAGAGCAGCCCAAGTAGAAGAAAACGTTCACTTGATCAGATTCCTGAGGTTTCTTGCTAACTTCTTCGTCTTTCTAACACTTGGCGGGAGTGGATACCTCATCTTTTGGGCTGTGAAGCGATCCCAGGAGTTTGCACAGCAAGATCCTGACACCCTTGGGTGGTGGGAAAAAAACGAAGTTCGTCTCTGCATGCTTATTATGTGCTTAGAACCTGACACTGACATTTTGTTGGTTGTCCTTCAATGCTGGAACATGAAATACAGCCACTCTTTACCTGTTTTCACCATCCTGCCCTAAGAGTGAACCAACCCTGGCCCATGTTTTTCTATTCCAGCCTTATTTCCAAATTTCTACTCTCTGTCTTTTTCGCTTTGTGATATTAGAGAAAGGGAGAGTTGAAAGAGCGATTAGATCACATATATTCCAATCAGTATGTTTTATAGATAGAGGAGCATAGATAATGAATCTTAGGAAATTAGATGATGTGTTTATGGTCACAGAACAATGGAGAACAGTGAGAATTAAAATTTAGGAGTCTTAATTTCAAGCCCAACACTCTTTCCCTGACCCTATGGTTTCTTTCTCTGTAGATCCTTCATCTATCTTTGAGAGATCCAGTTGTTGGAGTTCCTGCTGTGGCTCAGTGGTTTAAGAACCCAACTAGTATCCATGAGGATGCAGGTTCAATCCCTGGCCTTGCTTAGTGGGTTAAGGATCCGGAGTTGCTGTGAGCTGTGGTGTAGGTCTCAGACAAGGCTTGGATCTGGCGTTGTTGTGGCTGAGACATAGGCTGGCAGCTGTAGCTTCCATTCGACCTCTAGCCTGGGATCTTCCATATCAAATGTGGCCCTAAAAAGAAAAAAAAAAAAGTATGATCCAATTGTTGCCTAAATTCTTTGAAGCAGTGATGATAAAGCCTTCCTTCATTCTTATGTTTATATCTCAGTGAAATCTTCAGATTGCCTCCCCCACATTGGGCAAGTCTGGGCGTTTTTTTCACTAGCAGCCTAACTGCTCCACCTCTTCCTCCCCCTTACATATTTCTTTCTCCTCCAACTGTTATTCAAATGAGAAAAGCCAACTCTTTGCCAGGAATTAAATACCATGATTGTCATTTGTATTCAGAGTATGTGCTCATTTAGCAGATTCAAGAAAAGAGGTCAGAGGTAGATATTTAGAATTAGGAATCACTGGTCATCTGCTGTTGCTTAGGCCTTCTCCTTTCCATAAAATGTTCCAGAATACAGTGTGGCATTGTTTTGAACTTGAGCATTTTCAAAGTACGTGAAGATTTAGGCAATGGAAAGTATAGACTTCCCAAACTGAAACTTCTGTAGAGCCTTGTAGACCAAATAGATTAAGTAAGTCTTTGTAAGCATCTAACTTCCAAGAAAAATCTTGGACAGAAAATGGTATTACGTACTAATAGCAAAGGACTCCAAACAAAAACATTCTAGGTATTTCAGAGTCAGTTAACATTGAAGATGGGAGAACATACATTTAAGAGACCATGATGACATAGACATTTCAGGGAGACCTATAAAATAGAGGGTCATTAGGTAGAATTATTTTATTTTTTTTAAAAAAGGTTAACCTCAAAGCATTAATAAGTTTTCAAAATTCTCTCTGGCAATTATGATTTGTAGGTGAAATTTGTAGGTGAAATTATTATTGCTACTTTGCCATATTGATCATATTTTTATGAAAATGAGCCATAGTGAAGGATAATAGATAATAATCAATTATCATTTAAAAGGGTCACTCTTTGTAATAACCTGTTTAATATCCATCTTAGGGGATCCCTGATCCCTAGGGGCCAACAAAGGTAATAATGAGAATTCATGAATAACTTTACAAATTTCATGAAAGAGAATTTAAATTTACCTTATATAAGATTGCATAGTCTCTAGAGTTCCTGTAGTGGCGCAGTGGTTAACGAATCCGACTAGGAACCATGAGGTTGCGGGTTCGATCCCTGGCCGTGTTCAGTGGGTTAAGGATCCGGCGTTGCCGTGAGCTGTGGTGTAGGTCGCAGATGCGGCTTGGATCCTGCATTGCTCTGGCTCTGGCGTAGGCTGGCAGCTACAGCTCCGATTCGACCCCTAGCCTGGGAACCTCCATATGACGTGGGAGTGGCCCAAGAAATGGCAAAAAGACAAAAAAAAAAAAAAAAAAAGATTGCATAGTCTCTGCCAAATTTTTACTTTAGACTGAAATTATATCACGCTGATCTTATATTATGTCATGCTGACTTTTAGTTCCTGCTGGTCATACTTATTTAATGTCCTTAATCAAAATGGAAAAAATAACATATTGACGCTATTTTCTAAATAGAGTCTGGTAGTTCTAATCTTTCAAAACATGGAATCCACCTAGGGAAATGGGAACTATTTAGTGTTGACAGTTTGAGCTGGGTAGGTATTCAGGCAAAGACACTGCCAGAGTCACCTGGAACTTTTTGTAAAATCTATTTGTAAAATCTATTTAAAGGCTTCATATCCCCCCCCATTATAAAGGTAGTACATGCTCTGAATTCTTTTCTTTGACTTAATTTAGCCTAATAATATAAGTGTGCAAATCAGTCTGGAGATAAAAACCATGAATTTCCTGCTTGTCTTATTTTCATTCTCTTTCTCTTTCGTAATTCTCTTATCTTTGGCATAAAGCAGTTCTTCATTTTTGAAAATTGAAAATTTTCTACCTTGGCGATGGTAACATTATGCCATGTATCCTCCTTTTGATTTTTCTGAACATCCTTTCTGTTTTCTTTGATAAAAACCATTCTGTTTTCTTTTTCTTTCTTTCTTTTTTTGGCCCCTGATAGTTTGCATTTCCCCTAACTCAGTATTTAGTCTAACTGATTAAACTAGCTCATATGATGATTATTATCAAATTAGTATTTCCAGTTTGGACCTTATTCCTTAAGCAGATCATTTTTCATTTCCTTTGAAAATCTTATTGTGAAGTACATCACCGTTTCAGAATCAGTTACCATGTAGAACAATATGTGTTCTCTGCATGGAAAGTAATATAAATCGCATCCCACCTTACACTAGGAAACAGATTGTTGTTGCCAGTACATCCACAGCTCATGCACATGTACATCCTGAAAATGTGAGTTGAATATTGTCTTCATTGTTTTATTAAGACCAAATATGAAAAATGCATGAAATAAATAATCTTTAGTCTTATGAAAAATGTCAAAGGAATCTAGGAGGAATCTTGCAAATTCTTGAGCAAAGCAATAAAAACTTTTAAACACTATTAACTTGGTTGATCCCTTGTGTCTTCTTATAGATGAACATGGTCATGTCCCTCCTGGGGATGTTCTGTCCAACACTGTTTGATTTATTTGCTGAATTGGAAGACTATCATCCCCTCATCGCTCTGAAATGGCTACTGGGACGCATTTTTGCTCTTCTTTTAGGCAACTTGTATGTATTTATTCTTGCATTGATGGATGAGATTAACAATAAGGTAAATCTTGTGTCTGGATTGTCCTTGAAATCAGCATATTGTTATATTCCCAGTCTCAAGCTTGCCAGAAATAACTTGGAAATCTGTGTTGTCTTCATTTTTGTTTTCATCACTCTGCTCTCTAGATTGAAGAAGAGAAGCTAGTAAAGGCCAATATTACCTTATGGGAAGCCAACATGATCAAGGCCTACAACGCATCGCTCACTGCAAATAGCACTGGGCCACCCTTTTTTGTACATCCAGCAGATGTACCTCGAGGACCCTGCTGGGAAACGATGGTGGGGCAGGTAATGTCAAAAACAGAAGTCCGTTAACAATTAATGCATTAAAAAAGAGCAGAGTTCATATTTCTTCCATATTGTGACCTGTGTTTTTAATTGCTTATTAATGCAAATAGCTAAGATTTACCGACAGCTTGCCATATGCTTGTTATGAATTTCATATGTTATCTCATGCAGTCCTCATATGCATCCTTTCAGGTAAGTAGAACATTTACACCCCATTTTTACACTTAGATATAAGGGAAGGATACTTTTACATGGTCTGAGGAGATGTTTACTGTCTGTTTGTGTTAAAATAAAGCACCCAGATTTAGATACATGCCCAAGCCAATGTTTAAATGGAACTCTAGCTAATGTTACCTTTTTTTCCGTTAAAAAAAAAAAAAAAAAAGAAAAGATTCTTTGGGGAGCATACACTAGTATTCATTTCAATAATGTTAATTTTTGTCAAATACTTTGCCCTTTAAGCATCAAAGGAAATACTAGTTTAGGTTTGTTTTTTCCCTGATGACTGCATGAATGACTAGTGGTATTTTAGCGGAAAAAAGAAATGTTTCATATGACTTTCTGTTCAATAAGGAAAACCAAACCAAGCAAAAACAATGAAAAAACCTACTTCAGGGCTCTTCTTTCATACCAATGCAATTTATATTTCGAAAAACCTTTAATTTTATCTCATTAGAATTGACATTCCTCACTTGCACTTCATAAAAGATTTTGGACTTTGGTTCATCATTGATGAACAGACATTTTAAAATATGTGATAGTGCTTCTGTCTGTCAAATGACAGTTTAGTTTCAACAGTAATGTGGTCTTTGAGAAATCATTTGAATAATTTTTTTTTGGTCTTTTTGCCATTTCTTGGGCCACTCCCGCGGCATATGGAAGTTCCCAGGCCAAGGGTTGAATTGGAGCTGTAGCCGCCAGCCTACACCACAGCCACAGCAACTCGGGATCTGAGCTGTGTCTGCAACCTACACCACAGCTCATGGCAATGCCAGATCCTTAACCCACTGATCAAGGCCAGGGATCAAACCCGCAACCTCATGGTTCTTAGTCGGATTCGTTAACCACTGAGCCACGACGGGAACTCCTGAATAATTTTTTTACTGTGTACTACTTATTTTTGTAAGATAAAAGGAAACTTGAAAGTTAGCATTAACCTCATAAAACTAATATATTTTGAACAAATGCAGATATCATTAGGTGTCCTCTGCTTCAGATACTTATCTGACGTAAGCTAATTATCTGTGGTTTCAATTGTGGGGGAAAAAATAAGGAAAATGTATATAATGCTATACATACATCATTGAAGACCAAGTGCAAAAAGTATGATATAATTAAGTATTCTGTTTTACTTAAGTTTTCAGGAACCAGATAGACCCTCTCTCTTCCCAATTACATGTTCTTAAACATTCCATACATGCATATTTCATAAATCCTGTTGACTAGTGGTTTTCTCTGCTTCATCAGCTCTTCTGACTGCCATTTGAAGTTGGGTTTGCCTTTTCTCTTTTACCTTCCTTTCTGGAAAGGAGTATTTGGCACTTGTGCGAAAAGTCTGCAGAAGCCACAGGAGGGAAGGGGCTGTGGTTCTGAATGGAATGTTGATAAGGGAGGTGGGATTCATGGGGGCAAAGAGAGAACAGGGTACATAAAAACCCACAGTGCTGCAAAGGTCTGGCCTTTAAGAGATCAATACCTATATCCATGCACCTGGAAACCTTTATTTTAACTTCTTTTTTTTTTTCAAAGAAGAAATAGTAAAGGCAGCTGCTTTGCATAGAATGTCAAGGATATACCCCCAAAGACTTGTTCATTGTTCATTGCTTTGTTTTTACTCAAGGATGCTGTGGCACTCAAAATTCTCTTTGAATTTGAATATAAAAATTCAGCAGCTCCTTTTATCTCTCCAGGGATTCTCAAGTAATAGTCACATAATCTTATCTACAGTGGCATTTGATAGGTAGGCAGCAGAGCCATTCTTGGGAGACCACTATTTGAAGCTATATATGAAGTCTGGATTTAGGGGAGGAAAAGAAAGCAGCCAGCAACAGAAGATAATGACAACAGTGGTTCACATTTATGGAATGCTTCTGGTGTGACAAGAATTACCTCCTCGAAGTTTTAAATTACCTTCTGAGATAGTTATATCATTATCCCCATTTTACAGATGAGGAGACTATGCCCTAGAAAGGTGAAATAATTTGCTCAAGACCTTAAAGGAAGTCAATGACAGGAGCCCTCGTTTAACCTACAGAGTATGATTAGAATTTGTGTCCTTCATAGTGCTGAACCGTCCCCCAGAAACGTAATTAGCTTGAACCCATGCTCTCCAGACTCTTGCCATGAAATATCTATAGTCTGTGGCCCCTCTGATTCTCTATTATTTTCCCTTTACTTGCTAATTATTCTCTTAGGTTTACTGATCAAAGCTGCCCAAGCATTTTAACTACATGTCATGATTGTCAAGTGGGAGGTGTGGAGTGCCGTGTATAGCAGAAGACCCATGTGTAGCCCACGCTTCCATCCTGACTAGCACACTAGGAACTGGGATTGGATGATGTCTCTGAGGTGGCCTGGGCCATCATTTTGGGGATTTCTTTTCTTATATAGCAGTGTATTCTTCCTATGTTATGTTGACAAAAATTTCACATTTTAATATAGAGTTTGAGTCCTCCTGCTATTTTATGTGGAAGTTAAAATATTGTTTAGGAAAAAAATAGTATTTCAACCATTGGGATGAGGATGTGGAGGACTTCAAAACCATTCTGAAATTTTCTCTTACCTGAGGAAGTCTTCCTGGGCTGGTGGTAGAAATCTGAAAGTATCCCTCACTGCCTACCTCTAATTGATGCTAGTTATTGGAATCTTAACTCAATTGCCTGGAAAATGAAAAGGAGACTAAGAGTAGGCAAGAGAAAAGTTACATTCAGAAATAATTGCAGGAATTTACTATCACTCAATCAATCATTCACTCCATATTTATTGAGTGATATTGTGCTAGACAATGGAGGTACAATGGGGAACAGAGGTGGACCCCTTCTCTGCCCTTGTGAAGATTACAATTTCCTGGGGAAAATAAAGCCATTAATTAAATAAGTATACAAAATTTGCAGGTTTTGTTTTTATTTTTGTTTTTTTGTGTTTTGCTTTTTAGGGCTGCACCCACGGCATATGGAAGTTTCCAGGCTAGGCTAGGGGTTGAATTGGAGTTACAGCTGCTGGCCTATGCCACCACGGCAATACAGGATCCACGACATGTCTGCAAGCTACACCACAGCTCATGGCAGTGCCGAACTCTCACAACTGGTACTCGACAAAATTTGCAAATTTACAACGGCAACAAAGCACTACACCATGAGAATGCAATGCATGTAATCTGAGAAGCTTGCCCCAGTCATCCAGGTGAGAGACTTCCCTAAGTGATGCTATGGTGGTACATATTAGTTGGTGTAAATGGAGTCAGGAGATGAAGTGAGCATGATTGAGTACCATGAAGAACACATGTAAACAACTGGTGGCCTGAAAAACTATGGCGTTTGAGTGTATGAGAGAAAACTGGTGGGGATGGAATGAAGAAGACAAAGGGAAAAACAATGCAAGAAGAATATGAGCTGGGCAGGACTTTTTTACTTCAGTTGCTGCTGCAGCAAACAACTGCATGAGCTGTTACTGGATAGCATTTCAACTGATTTTACAAAAGCTATCACATTTAATGCTTCTCTGCTGTCTCCAAGTTGCATTAATATAAAGTGGGGCCATCTCTGACATGGGAATGGGAGCTGGTGGATCAGTATTTCTCTCTTCCGTCTCTTGAGCAGATAATTCTGAGACCTAGTCCATGGCTACTCAACAGGTCCCCAGAAGAATCAAGACCCAGTTGCCTCAGTGGTAACAGCTTTCAACACACTCTTGGGTGATATTTTTCTTTCATTTCCTATTTCATTCTTCCCAATCTCCATTCCTGTTCTTTGACAGCACTTCCCCAAATATACCGCTGGCTTATCAGCCTTGTCACAGGCATGACTTTTGGTTAGAACTAATGCTAAGTTAATGTTTTACATTTAAAAGTTTTCAGTATAGCATTTTTTGTTTTCATTATATTTGTATTATAGTTAACTGCTATTTATGGAAGATGATATATGCCTTCTATTTATAATAGTGGCAGTTATTTTTAAAAAATAAAGTATATTAAAGTTAAAATAAGTACTAGGTAAATAATATTTCAGATGGTATTTGAACATGGCAAAAATTGTGAAGATGGTATTTGACCACTGGAGTTTAGGAAGCACTGCTCTGAAGTATGAGACTGGAAATTAACCTAATAACTGTGAGTCAAGTGGGCCTTTGCCTTATGAGACAATTCTTTCTCACTAGTTATTTTAAAAGGGAGATTATATAGGTAGCTGGAAACAAAACCCCAAAGGCTTCTTATATTATAGAGGAAAACTAGTATTTATGGAAAAGTGTGTCTAATTAGTGTCTTCAATCTTAGGGTGTGAATTATTGGGAAGGAACAGAAAGGAAAGGGCAGAAGAGAACTATCATGATGAACATTTATTGTTATGTGTCTACTCTTATATTTATTGCCTATTGTTATGAGTTCCATGAGGAAATGGTGAACGTCCCTCTAACTCATAGCACACACATTTTGCATATAACTTCCAAGTCCACACCAGAGGTAACAGGTTCCTAATTTTCCAGAACATTGCTATGCATATATATATATATATATATATATATATACATATATATATATATATATGAGTTTTTGTTAACAAATGAGTTCATGCCACATATGCTGTTTTGTAAATTTTCAACAACGCATTTCTGATCAGAACATCACGTTTTAGCTCTTTTTAAACTTTATTGAGCTATTATTCATATACCATATATTTCATGCTTTAAAGTATACAATTTAATGGTTTCTAGTATATGTTCACATTGTTGTGCATCCTTATCTACAATAATACTTTTCTTTCAGTTCTAACAATATTCCATTGTGTGAAACACAGTTTTTTATTTAATTTCCTCCCGAGTATATTTGAACTGTTTCCATTTGTGGGTTGGGAGAAACAGTGCTTTCATAACTATACATATAGATTTGGACACTTGTGTTATTATTGCCATAGGATGCATTTCTAGAAGCAGATTTTCTTGATCAAATTCCACATTCTTTAAAATGCGATGGACCTTCACAAATGTTCCCTCAAATATTATGCCAGCCTAACTTCCCTATCAGTTTATGACAGTGCCTGTTTCACCACACTTTCACTGTTATGGAGATGCCTGGATTTTTAAATATTCATTATTCTGTGAGGCAACAACTCATCATTTTAATTGTATTTTTATTATGTGGGGTTTAAGTATTTTTGAATGTTTTAATTGATTGTATATGTTCTTCTTATTTCTTATTTGTACCATTTGCCAATATTTCCCTTATTGAATTGCCCATTTACTGTTGTACTGACTTGTAAAACTTATTGATGTGTTTTAAACAGTCCTCTGCCATATATGCCACAAGTTCTTTTTCCATTTGTCTTTTAATGTTATGAATAGTGCTATTTGCCAGATTAAATTTTTAAGTTTCTGTGTTGTCAGTATTTTCCTGTTTTGTGTTCTCATGTCATGCTTATAAAAGTTTCTCAGTAGGCAGACTTTTGATACAATGATTTTGGCACAGGATATAATTATTTTTTTAGTCCAATAAAATAGAGGTGAAACATTTTTAATATGCTAGGTATGCCTAACCCATTTCTTTACCATTAATTGCTGTTTTCAAGCTAGTGCTATTTAGATACCATGGCAGTTTTGATGTCAACAGTAGGACCATTTGAGGGGAGAAATGCTCATTTTAATACAGATAATGTCTCAACAGGAATTTGTGCGGTTGACTGTTTCTGATGTTCTGACCACATACGTCACAATTCTCATTGGGGACTTTCTCCGAGCATGTTTTGTGAGGTTCTGCAATTACTGCTGGTGCTGGGATTTGGAATATGGATATGTAAGTAAGATATTCAGTTTTCTCTTATCAGATTATTCCTTTGTGGTTCATTCTTTACATACACTATACAAGGAGGAGAATTCAGGAGATGGGATTGCCTTTTAGTGGTCAATAAATGAAAACCAACGAGTACAGTTTTAATTGGGAAGGGGCCCAGACCTGAATATCACAGCTTGCAATAATCTAGCAAAATTAGATTCTAGTAAAATTACAGATGGCTAAAGCAGTGGACCTCACCTCTCTGTTTAAATGTTGAACTCCATAAATTTTGGGTCCATAGTCAGTTCCCTTCCCATGAAGCTCACTGGCATTTCTAGGAGCAGGGTGAGATGAATAGTTCAACTGCACATTGTCTATTAATTCCTTTGAATGCTACCAAGCAAACTCCTGATACTTATCACTGCATCACTATGCAGTACATTGGGGAGACAAAAGGAGTCGATAAATACGCTGCTTTCTTCATAAAGCTCACAGTCTAACAAGAGCCTGAGCAGGGGGCTGTGGAAGCTTCAAGGAAGGCCCAGGGCTCTGACAAGTGGTGGAGTATTCTGGCAAGTAGATTTCCTTTCCCATGACAATAACACAGGTTTCTCTGAGTTATTGGTGTTGATTCCATCACCAGCCCCCTGTCTATGCTCACCCCAGGTCTCCCATAAAGTTTAAGAGCAACAGCAGTACACACATAATGCTATCCCCTTTTGCAAATGGAACTGTTGTCTTCAGAAATGGGGCCTAGAGAGTTGGTAGTACTTATTTGCTCAAATATTTCCAGAGGCTTCTAAGTACCTAGAATGAACTCCAAATCCCTTTCCAGGGCCTTCAATATCCTATATGAATTGCTTCTTTTTTTTCCCCCTCTTGGCTCATCTCCTACTGCTTTTGCTCTTTCTTTGTCAAGTCCATGAACACTGGGATTCTTTCTTATGCCCAGGCATGAGATAGTCCTTGCATCTGTGCTAGCTGTTCTTCCATCTAGGGGTGCAGGTTACTAAGAATTTGCCAGGGCTTATTCCTTCTTATCATTAAGGACTCAGCTAATATGTCACTTCCTTAGAGTTTTTCTCTGACCTTCCAATCTAAAGTAGTCTATCAGGCACTCTATTTCGGCACACTGTTTTCCTTTCTTCGTACGATGTGTAACTATTTGACATCTCCTTTTTTGAACATGCTTATTATCTGTCTCCCTCTGTTGAAAGGAAAGCTTTCTGAAAACAGAGGCCTTGACCTCATGCTTAGGGTAGTGCTTATCACATGGCAGGCATTATGCTGACTAGCTGACTCAGTGTTGAACCATCACATTCTAGCACCATCAAGACAACCCTGTCTACTGACAGAACTCTCCCTGTTTCCAGGATGGGCCCCAGAGTCAGTTCTGCTTTAGTATTCTTGAGCTGGTGATATTTCTGTCTCCTCACCAGTGAAGGGATAGCCTTCACTGCTGACTTCCCTCCTGTTTCATACCCTCCAGTTCCTGAACAAGTCCTGCATTCCAAACTGTTCTCAAGACTCAGGGCTAGATCCTCTACCTAGCCACTTGACTTTGAGACTGTACCTTGTATTAGGTCATTTCTGTCTGCCTCACTGAAAGTGCTTTTTGGAGGAGCCAGAAACAGTTAAGTCACGCTGTTTTGTGGATGGCAGTGAGGTAATGCTATAGATCCAGAATGCTCCTGCGTTGCTTTCCCATTCCCTGCTATGAGGTATTCAGCTGGCTTGGTTTCATTTCTATTTTCCTTGCCTGATTTAGCTCTTCTGAAGCAGACATAAAAATTGCCATTTCTTTCTTAGACCATCACTTGGCTTATGCCTGCCTTTTATCCCTGAGTGCTTTCTTCTTAAGTGCTAGAAAATTTTGCTTTAAATATGAAGTCAATATAACATGACCTGGTTACATAAAAGCTGTAATTAAATGACTGTAATTTATTA
This sequence comes from Phacochoerus africanus, assembly GCF_016906955.1. Lineage (NCBI taxonomy): Eukaryota > Metazoa > Chordata > Mammalia > Artiodactyla > Suidae > Phacochoerus > Phacochoerus africanus. The sequence goes on from NC_062545.1 coordinate 228,170,918, forward strand.
TTTATTGAGTGCTGACAGTATTCTTGGGTTAGTACAAAGTTCAGGAGAAAAGACAAGTTCCTGTTTTAGGTCAGAAAGAGTGAATTTTCTTCCGTGTTATCTTTGGAAGGTTTTCACCGAGAAGCTCAGCAGCAAAACAAGTTTTAAAACTTTAGATTTAGAGGGTGGATGTTATCTTTGATATGGACTCTATTATCACAGATGAGTGACTGTTAGGTACAAACGATTATGAGCAAACCTCTGTGCTGGCTGATAAGAGGATACAGAGATGTAAATATTGTAAGCTTAAGGAGAGGTTGCAAATGTGGGCCTACAGGCTAGGTTCAGCTGACAGGTATTTTTTCCTTTGGTCTTCAGTGTTTTTTTTTTATGAGCTAATATTTTAAAACTGAAAGTTTTACATTTTTAGAAAAAATGGATTTCTTGTTTTCTTTGACATATTGAAAAGCCTGACATCAGATCCATACATATTCCTACTCTGGAGAAACTGGCTTGAGCTGAGGAATTACCACCCTCTTCTGGTGTAACATTCATTCACCAATTCCTCAAACTGCTACTCTAATCCTGTGAGCTCCCATTGTCAGCACAGAACAGGAAATATAATTGCACATTGAAGAAACCATTGCTTTGTGAATTTTGTTGGGAGTGAGGAATGGGAGTGCAATGACAGGATGGAGTTAAAAGACATTTGAGCCAAGTCTTGAAGGAGGGTCAGAATTTCAAAAGATTGGAGTTCCCATTTTGGCTCAGCAGGTTACAGACCCAACAAGTAACCATGAGGATGCGGGTTCGATCCTGGGCCTCTCTCAGTGGGTTAAAGATCCCTTATTGCCGTGAGCTGAGGTAGGTTGCAGATGCAGCTTGGATCCCAAGTTGCTGTGGCTGTGGTCTAGGCTGGCAGCTGCAAACCCTATTCGATCCCTAGCCTGGGAACTTCTATATGCCACAGGGTTGGCCCTAAAAGCAAAATAATAAGAATAAATAAAACAATCTCAAAAGATTGAGATGGAATAAAGCATTCTCAGTGGACAAACTGATGAAAAACAGAGCCCAGCAGCAGGAAAATATGGGCAGTGCAGGCAGAAATGCAGAAAAGTAAAAGGATGCTGTTTTTGTTTGTTTGTTTGTTTGTTTCTCTTTTCTTTTAGGGCCACACCTTCGGTATATGGAAGTTCCCAGGCTAGGGGTTGAATCGGAGCTATAGTCACTGGCCTATGCCACAGCCACAGCAACTCGGGATCTGAGCCTCATCTGTGATCTACACTACACCTCATGGCACTGCCAGATCTTTAGCCCATTGAGCAAGCCAGGGAGCAAACCCTCAACCTCATAGATACTAGTCGGATTTGTTTCCAGTGTGTCACAATGGAAACTCCCAGGATGCTGTTTTAGAGAAGAGGCTGATGAGAGTGCTTCTCTGATATTCTGGATTAACTAATTGCTAATTTGAGTCCAGAAAGTGTATGTCCTGAAGCAAAGGAGAATTTGAGATGGGCAGAGTGCATGCTTTTAAGAATCTTTTCAGGAATAAAAGAGAAAAATTTGTCCACTTATGCTACCAAAAAAAAAAAAAATTATTTTTTGAACTTTAAAAATAATTCCAGTTGTTTGTAAAAAATCTAGTAAAGCCAGCATAAACTAAACCTAAAAATAAAAATCACATGTAATCCCACAACTCACAGCATCACTTACTTATTTGGATTATTTTAATCATACAGTATTAGTGTTTATTTCTATGTAAATAAATAAGTACTACAGATTTATATATAATCCTATAGATTTTTATAAATATATTTATTTAAATAAATATATATAAACATACTTATTGACCAGTTACTTGCTGTTTTCACCTGAGTGACCTTTTACCTGAGTTATTGACTGGTCTTTTATAACCTAGTGTTTTTTTTTGTTTGTTTGTTTTTTGTTTTTGTCCTTTTTAGGGCCACACTTGCAGCACATGGAAATTCCCAGGCTAGGGTTCGAATTGGAGCTGTAGCCACCGGCCTACACCACAGCCACAGCAATGAGGGATCTGAGCCGCGTCTGCAACCTACACAACTCACAGCAACGCCAGATCCTTGACCCACTGAGCGAGGCCAGGGATTAAACCTGCATCCTCATGAATGCCAGTCAGATTCATTAACCACTGCACCACGATGGGAACTCCTACAACACAGTTTTTAAATGGCTTTGTGACATTTTACATATGTACATATTATAATTAATTTAGTTTTTTTATTTGTTGTCAGTTAACTGTATCTAATTTTTTTATTATAATAAACATTTTGATCAAATTTCTTTTTATCCATGAAGATAAATTTCCCCATATTAAGCCAAGTGGTATGCACAAATTATTTCCTTATAAGTTCCTCTATAAGTCGAATTGCTCAGTCATAGAGAAGATACTTTTGAAAAAGCCCATTCTTTTTTTTTTTTTTTTTTGTCTTTTTGCCATTTCTTGGGCCGCTCCCGCGGCATATGGAGATTCCCAGGCTAGGGGTCTAATCGGAGCTGTAGCCGCCGGCCTATGCCAGAGCCACAGCAACGCACCGAGCCACATCTGCAACCTTCACCACAGCTCCACGGCAACGCCTGATCGTTAACCCACTGAGCAAGGCCAGGGATCGAACCCACAACCTCATGGTTCCTAATCGGATTCGTTAACCACTGCGCCACGACGGGAACTCCCCCCATTCATTTTTATTATGACAGCTACCTCTATAAAATCTAAACTGTATGAACTCTAGCATTAGATTCAGAGAATTTTGATATAATCAAGCATGATGCTTTTATTTTACATATAAAAAATTGAGAGTGCATATTGGAGTTAAGTAAGTTTATGTAACTAGGGAATAAATAAGGAAAATGAAATATCCTTCTAGAAAAGCCATTATGTTAAATATACTGAATTATATATGATTATATCTGAGTAAATTGTGTTAAAAGTGAGCCTATGTATTTTTTCAATTATGAATTCATGGTCAAATATTATCACAACAGACCTATGGAGATGAATTTAGGTGGGAAGATTACTGGCTAGAAGCAGACTGTTAGACCATGTAACGTAAGTTAATCTTTCCTAAACCTTCTCTGAACATAGCAGATAGTTCTAAATGTTTCTAAAGAGTTCACTGACTCATGGGAGTTGAATGGTGCTCCCAGGAAGGATTTTAACCACTCTGATTCAGCAAAACCACCCTGAGGCCTCTTGTAAATTCTGTGGGTTTTCTGCAATAGTTCAGTACAGAATGCCTTTATTCTCACTTTATGTTGATACCTTTCTTGCCATTTGTCAATGAAGTAAGTAAATAGTATTAAAGAAGAAATGCATTGAATACATGGCATTGAGTAAGAGGATGTTCAAATTAAAACCTCAGCATCTTGTTTAAAGTTACATTTTTAAGGTGGTCTTTGTTAAATTTATGTAAATGGGAAATATGGGAAATTTCCCCGAGATGTGATGAAGGGAACTCAACCACAAATAAGAGGCATATGAGTCACAGACCATGAAAGTATATTCCTAGTCATGTTATGTTGTGTTATAATTTTATAGAGCTTACTATATATTAGAATATCTACAAAATACTTTAAATAATTCTGTGTAGTCAGACCAGCAATGCTATTAAGTATATAATATTTTCCTACTTTATAGTTAAGTGAGATTTAGAGAGGTTTGATAATTTGCTCAAAGACATATAACTGGTCAGTGGTGGAGCTAGGACTGAAACTCACATCTGATTGACTTCAGAGCCATCATCATCATCATGATTCCTATCATATTGAATTTTCACTGTAATACTTACCCCTAGAAATTTCAAGGACTCTGCCAAAGCATGACCGATTGCATAAGCCAGTACATGGCATTTGTAACTCATGCTTAGACAAATTTCTTGCTGTAGAATGGAATTAGCAGGAAAGGCTGTGATATAGCATTAGAAGATAAATGGTTATCTATGTTGGACAAAATCTTTCTGTAGGCCATGCCTGTGGCATATGGAAACTCCCAGGCTAGGGGTCAAATCGGAGCTGCTGCTGCTGGTTTATACCACAGCTGCAGCAACATGGGATCCAAGCCTCGTATGCAACTTTCACTATAGTTCATGGCAATACCAGATCCTTAACCCACTGAGCAAGGCCAGGGATCAAACCCTCATCCTCATGGATACTAGTTGGGTTTGTTACCACTGAGCCACAACAGGAACTCCCTGTAGGCAACTTGGTTTACAGGCAAAGCCCTGAGGTACCGAATCATCCTAGTAGTTGAGGCTTGGATTTGTCCTAGGCTAGTAACTCTCAAATTTGAGCATACATCAGAATGCCCTGAAGGCGCATGGAAACACAGCGTTTCTGATTCAGTAGGTCTGGGGCAGGGCCTGAGAATTTACTTTACCAACAAGTTCCCAGGTGTTGATGCTGCTTCTGGTCTGGAGACTACCTTTGAGGCCACCCTTAGATCCAAGTAGTGTGATTCATCTGTGGGGAATAAGCTTTGTATGAAGAAAGTCAGGCAGGTCATTGCAATAACAGAATTATCTCTGAGATCCTAAACTGCATTTCATGATATCCATAGGTGGATAGTTTACCCCAAATAACTAAACTTGCAGGCTTTTTAGTCCACTGAGCACTATGTGTCTTCCTTCTGGGTACATAACTTGACTCTAGCCCACCACAAGCAATGGTTTAAAAGCAAAGCAAGATAATTTCCGTTCCTTGACTATTATGAGCCTCAGCTCAAATCCAAATGGGCTCCCCTGTTGCTTGTCCCTAAAAATCTTATTATGGATGAGTGCCTTTAGAGACTATGACACTCAGTCCATTTAAATCATTTCATTTTCTTGGGTTTCAAGAAAACTTATTTTGTTTTGTTTTTTCCCAAGCATCATTTACCTTTAAGCTTTTTATATTTTAGAGGCAAAACTTTGCATATTGATTTACACTGCTATTATTTGAGTATTGGCTTAAAAAATTTAAGCTATAATATAATCTCATATATTTAAGCAAATCCACCTCTAAAAGAACAAGCCTTGAAATTCATACTGTGTGTGTTTGTTTTCTTGCATTTTTTTTGTTTGTTTTTAGAATTGGAGTTTATGAGTTTAATACATGGAGTATTAAATTCCATTTTTAATGTGTTTACAGAGAAGCAATTCTTTAATAACTGGCCTAATTTTCAACCAATTACAGATTTTAGATTAGAAAGGGATCTTAGAAATTATCTAATTTAGAAGTAGGCAAACTTTCTCTGTAAAACACTGTATAATAAGTATTTTTACTTCTGTGGTGACATATTGTGACATAATAAGGTATATGGATATAGATATAGATATATATTGGTCTTCATTCTGGTTCCTGGTTAGAGCTCCTAAAATCTTTATAATTTTCTAAGCAATAAAAGTGCTAGGGTTCTTTTGTGCCATATAATAGATTCCAGATGTAAGTGATATATGGTATTTGTCTTTCTCTTTCTGACTTCCCTCAGTATGAGAGTCTCTAGTTCCATCCATGTTGCTGCAAATGGCATTATTTTGTTGTTTTTTATGGCTGAGTAGTATTCCATTGTGTATATATACCACATCTTCCTAATTCAATTATGTATGTGTAACTGGGTCACTGTGCTGTACAGTAGAAAAAAAATAATGTATTGGGGAAGGAAAAAAGTGCTAGGGGAGTTCCTATCGTGGTTCAGTGGTTAACAAACCTGACTAGCATCCATGAGGATGCAGGTTTGATCCCTGGTCTTGCTCGGTGGGTTGGGGATCTGGCATTGCTGTGGCTCTGGTATAGGCTGGCGGCTACAGCTCCAATTGGAACCCTAGCCTGGGAACCTCCATATGCTATTGGTGTAGCCCTGAAAAGACAAAAAGACCAAAAAAAAGTGCTAGGAATATCTGTTCTTATAATCTTTAGCTCTGGATTTTGATGCAAAGTTCCTAAATTTCTTGAAATATCTTGGGTGATAGGAACATTAACCATTCTAATGATACAACTCTAGGTGGTGTCCCAGATAGCTTCAGGTTGGGGGCTGATCAGCATAAAGACTCAGCTGTAATTAGAAGCTTGGAAATTTCAGCCTCAGCTCTGCATCCTTCAGGGAGGGGAGAGAGGCTAGAGACTGAGTTCATGATTGATTTTTGTCCATGTGTTGAAATGTCCATAAAAACCTCTTAACCATGAGTTTTGGAGAACTTCCAGTTTGCTGGACACATTGAGGTGCTGGGAAGAGGGCATTCCTGGAGAAGGCCTAGAAACTCTGTGCCCTTTCCCTGCTACCTTACCCTATGCATCTCTTCCATCTGGCTGTTACTGAGTTGTATCTTTTTATAATAAAGCGGTAAACTAGTAAACAAACTGTTTACCTGAGATCTGTGACATTTTCTAGCAAATGATCAAACCTGAGGAGGAAGTCCTGGGAATCTCCAGTTTATAGCCAGTCAGTCAGGATAGGTGACAGCCTTTTCATTAATGTCTAAAGTGGGGAACAGTCATGTGGGACTGAGACCTTAACTTGTAGGATCTGCGCTAACTCCAGACAGTTGGTGTCAGAATTGAGCTAAATTATAGGACATCCAATTGGTGTCCACAGAGAATTAGGGAAAAGCTTGGTTCCTAAACATCTGTGTTAGAAGTATCACAAGTAGAGTATAATCATAGAGAAAAACAAGTGGTTTTCTTTGTAGCAGGTCATGTGGTCTCTTTGTAACTGTTGAACTCCAGTTTTAGTCCCAAACAGCAGTAGACAATACATAAATAAATGAATGTAGCTATATTCTAATAAAACTTTTATTTACAAAAACAGGTGTTGGTCCAGATTTGGCTCACGGGCACCAACCCCTGATACAGTTCATTTCATTAATTTATCTCTTGATAAGTGACTGACTGTCTCAGCTTGGCTAGCTAGGAAATGGCAGGGCAAAGTCTACTACTGGGGTCTGAATCCCAGACAAGTGTCTGTACCACAAACCACTTGGCATAGTAGGGATATTCTCTACCCTTTCTCAGTGTTAGGTGACCTTTTGCCTCAAAGATTTTATTCCTTCAGCTGCCCCTGCTGCACACTTACTATGAAGCCATAAGTTCCTAGTGTGTCATTCGTGCTTTTCTAGTCACCTGGTTATAAAAATATATCAAATGGCCTTTAAGAGGCTTATGTGCTTGTGAGAATTAAAAAAAAAAAAAAAAAGTGCTTCTAAAAGGTGTTTTTTTTGTTTTTTTGTTTTTTTTTCCATTTTCTGTAGTTTGGTGGGCTAAATCTGACACTCTTCTAAAGAGGCCAGAGTTGAAGTTTTGATTCTTAAACAGGCACAGAAAAGAGCTATTCCAAGGCCACAGATGGTGCAGGCCACCCACTGAGCATTTGTTACATGTGTTTTGTGATCTAACAGGGCTCCAGTGGAAAAGGGGAGTTGATCCAGAGCAAAAGCCTCCTGGGAAAGAGAAAGACTTAAGAGCTAACCTTTCTTCAGATTAGAAACAATGATTTTCTTCACTTTCCATGAAAGACATACTTCTTCCATTGTTGATTTTTGAACAAAACTTGTCAACTGAACCTCTTTGCATCTTAAAAACATTAATCATCTCAATGATCTGCAACTAGGTGAAACATTTTGTATATTCTTTAGTATCTTGAGTGAATTTATGTTGCAATCGTCTGGGTCATCATTGTCCTGCTTAATATATAGAGTTATTTATTATTTTGTTATGTATCATCTTATTATTATTATATCTTGCTATTTAGCCCTTCTTGTTAGGTCAGACTTGCCTTTTACTACCTCAATCTGTTACAAGGCACATCACCCATATCTTTTAGTTAACTAAGAGAGTATTGCTGCCTTGTGGGAAGTGATGAAGTTGACGCCTGGATTCAAGAATTTTTGAGGCAGAGTGTTCAAAAATTTTGAAAGATTTGTTGGGATTCCAAAGCAGAAACGTATTCTAGAGTTATTATGAGGATACGCATGGTCTGAAGCCATACCTGTAGATGTCAGGATCTGGGGCAGTAATCAGGTCCTGCCACTCTATTGCTCTCTTTCATGGTTTTCTTGGTCCTCTCACTTTATGTTTTTTGATGTTCTTTTGTTTTTCTCTTGTTACCAGTTAGTCAGTTTCCTGATTGATTTTTCTCTTTCTCAAATAGGAGCCAGTTTTATTGTCTTTGCTAATTAGCATCACTCCATTAATAGAGCTTTCTTCCAAGCATGCCTAATATACTACTAGGAAGCCTTTGGATGGGTGCTAACCCATCTCAGTCCCAGTTGGTGGCCTCTGTATGGAGCCTGGTGCCTCTGCCCTGAGCAGGATGGTACCATTTAGGATAAACATTGGACAATGAGTTGAACAACTTAAACTTTTGCTATATTTCTCTTTTTTACTGTAAAAGAAATTCACATTTTTGTTGAAAAATGTTTTAAATGTGCAAAACTTAACACCACATATAATAACTTAATTTTGCTGATCACTTTTTAGTTTTTTCTTTATGCATAGTTTCATATTGAGTTGAAAAAAAATAATGACTGTATAGTTTTACATATTTTTTGTTTAACATTAGAACATAGTTTTGGGTATGTACATTTCCTTCCAACAGTGATTATAATTAGCTGCAATATATATATCACAGCAAAGTTATACTATATTTACTTAACCAATGTGAGACATTTAGATGGTTTCATCTCTGCTTCTTAAAATTTGTCAGCCTTCAGGATTACTTTGTTAAAACAGATAGTAGAAGTAGATTTATAAGGTTAAAGAGAGTGAAGTTTTTAAGGCTTTTCGTATGTGTTTTCTAAAGGTTTACTCCAAGTTTTACTTTCACTGGCAGCATATAGGAGGGAGCCCATCTCACATATTTCCACAGCATTGAATGGCAGCATTTAAAAATGAGTCTTACTGGTAAAAAGGATGCTTAATTATTTTATTTTTCTCTAATTATTTATTATATTGATTATTCTGCTATTGCTGCTGTAAGGAAGTAGTTGAGTCTAGCCATATCCATATAGCAATATGAAATACCTGCCTTTCAATTTTCACCATTTGAGATGCTAATCCAGTGAATGTCTGTTTCTCTTCCAGCCTTCATACACCGAATTTGACATCAGTGGCAATGTCCTTGCACTGATCTTCAATCAAGGCATGATCTGGTAGGCCAGCTGTGGACAGGTTATCGCTTGAAGCAAAGCCTCCAGGATCATTATGGCATAAATCTCTGTAGCCTGTTGTCAGGGGAGTCCACAGTCTCTGTCTCACCCAACATTTGTCTTTGCAAAATGAATGGCTATGAAGTGTTTCTCCCCCACCTCTAAAATCATAATTTTAAAAGGCATCTGCCTGTTTTGTAGAGCATTCATTCATCAAATACTGGGAGTCTAGGTTCTGGCTCCTAGATTATTTGAAGGTTTTTTATAGTTTAGATCCTGTGACACTAGGATGTAACTGTGTAACATGAATGATCCCCTTAATGCATGTTAAGAGTTAAATAAATTAATGTAAGGCCTCTCTGAGAAACAAATTTTATTTGTCAACACTTCAATATATTTTAAATATAATTTATAGCTACTTTAAAAAATATTTTCTTACCAAATCCAATAGTTGATAGAGATGAAACACATGTTTTAGGAAGGTTTATTTAGAAATATGATCTTTATTTTATAACTTGTTTCATGGGGCCTTTTACACATCAGAATTATTTCTTTTGATGTACAAAGGATTTTCATATCTTTTATTAAGTGAAAACATTTTCAGTGTAAACTTTGACATCTTAAGATGAATTGATAAAGTAGAAAGCACTTTTAACTTTAAAAATTGAATCGCAGCAGGAGATTCATCTGGGGACCATGTGTCTTGAAAATGTCACTCTAAACTAAGAACACCCCAGCCCACAAGCAGTTACAACTGAGTTTCTTTATCCCATTGACACCTGTCTAATATTGTGCCACCAACCGCACCAGTGTCCTGTTAGTTAACTAGGTTCGGTTTTGGCACAAGCTTTATCTATTACTCAAATCCTTCAGCCATAGCCAATATCAATTGTTACTAGTTAACTGGGTACTAGTTAACTGGGTACTAGTTAACTGGGTTCGGTTTTGGCACAAGCTTTATCTATTACTCAAATCCTTCAGCCATAGCCAATATTAATTGTTAAACCTTTGTGAGAGTAGATTTCTCTGTAAATGTTAAATGATCTTGCTTCAGTAATCTAAAGACCACAGGCAAGGGCCCCATCATCCTGCCTCGGGGCCTGTCAGAGTCCTGTGCCTCACTAGGTCAATCAGTATGAAAAGAAGATTATAAAAAGATCATCTTCTCCATTGTCAGGTATGTTTAATAATATGATTCCTGTCCCCTGGATTTCTAAATTTGGCAAATTGTGGCTTATGTGTCCAGAGAGGCATTAAGGATTGAAATGTATCCTATATTCTCCACGCAGAGAGGAAAGTCAAGGTGGCTCAACGTGTGACTATCAGTAGAGATTGCAAAGGGCACAGCATCTGGATCTTTCATTTCCTGTAGGGGATTCCGCTGTCATGGCAGAAAATGCCTAACACTGCTGTTGGAGTAATGAGAAACCACTGCCTTATATCAGTTTTAAAACTCCCCGGCTCTTACACCGAGTGTCATAAATCCCTCAGTCCTGGTGGGCAGCATTTGTGCAGACATATGCTATATGTCTGTCTCTTGTTCTTTCATAGTGAAGACAACAGATTGGCCTAGAAATTTGTTTTCATTGTCAGCAAAGCTCTTGTAATGATGTCTTGATTGGTTTCACTTGTAATATTGCAGCTATTTAGTCTATTGTTCTTCATATTGAAATTTTTAAATATCTCAAAACTCTTTTCCAGTTTCCTCATGGCAGACCCATCAGCAAAATCTTTGCAGTATCATTACACTATCATTTTCTATGTATTCATCCTTCAGATACTGGTCAAATTTTTCTTTTGGTTGGTTTGAGGAGCATTTTAGAAAGTAATTGTGGTTTTGCGTGTACAAAGATATTCACATAATTCCAGAGTTCTAGAAGCAAAAAATGAATATTAACCTTCAGGTCAACCTTTGAACCAGTGGTCTTTTCCTAAATCTCAGGAGGTTGGTGATTGGGATAGGATGTGGTATTGGGAATGTATAATCCACGTTTAGTAGACTACCTTGTACTGGGGTACACACATATGTAATCCACTACTTTGTGAGTCATGAGGATCTGATACCTGAGTTTGGCCATTTTCTACCTAAATGATCACAAGGGTATGGGGATTTTGTGTTCAGTTTTATTGGTTTGTGACTGGAGACATTCAGTAACTGTTTTAGGAGTTTCTGAGTAGTGAAGGTTGTTTATGTTAATGTATTAAAGTCAAACATTTGTAGGTAAAATCCATTTTGGGATGAATTGGCTGAAATGACCAGTAAAACATAATATTACACATATATTTTAAAAACAGACAGCATAGGTTTTGTCATAATATTTTTAAATGATGAAAGCACATCATATCTCTATCAGAGCAGAATGTAGAGGTAGCGGACAACACATAGTCAGAAAGAAGATGTGTTTGGCTGTTGTTCCAACACTATCTCCTATAACTTCCTGCCTGTCTTGTCACATTCTGCTACCTCTTTTTCTCAGTTGATCAAATGTGAATAATTTACCTGACACGTACCATGTCACTGGAGTAATAAGGAGAGCTAAATAAAAGAAGCTTTCATTTGCTTTGATCTTCTTGGAAGAAAAGCATTTTATAAGGCTAAGGTATTACAGTGATCTTCAACTGACAGATGACGGGATCAGGTCTGGGTAAGGGACTTAGTGAGCTGAGCTGATTAGTGAGTCACAGGCAAAGACAGGATGAGCTATAAGACACACATATCACTGTGCTAGGATCTCTTTCTCTCGGTTAGGTTTCTTGAGTCATTTGTACAGAATGCCTATGTGATATTTATTTTGAGATTCTGAATTTTCTTTATCTATATAAATACTTACATATATGAGTGTGTGTATAAATAAATGACACATGCCTATATGTAGGTACACATATATGTGATTTTAGGCAAGTTTAGGCCTTTTTTCCCCAGTTCCCTGGTCTGGAAACTTCAAGCTGTGGCAGCTACTAGACTACCAGGGAACTCCATGGGTCTTGAATTACGTGCAAAATTGTGTCTTAGGATAGAGTACGTTGTGCAGCAATTAGATCCAAACCCCAAATCTTAGTGGCTTAGAGAAGGAAAAGTTTATTTCTCGCTTTTTCTTTATGTTCAATGTGGGTTGATAAGGGATTCTGCTTCTGTGAGTTACCGTCAGTGCGGAGCCGTTGAGTGGGACAGAATAGGACCCACCTGGAATATCATTGGTCAGAGCAGCAAAAGAGAAGAGATCAAAAATCCCCACAGTGCTATTGAAGGTTTTTTTTGTTTTTTATTTTTTGTTTTGTCTTTTTAGGGCTGCACCCATGGCATATGGTGGTTCCCCGGCAAGGGGTCTAATTGGAGCTGTTGCTGCCAGCCTATGCCAGGGCCAGAGCAACTCCAACCATCTCTGCAACCTACACCCCAGTTCACTGCAATGCCGAATCCTTAACCCACTGAGCAAGGCCAGGGATCGAACCCGCAACCTCATGGTTCCTAGTTGGATTGGTTTCCACTGCGCCATGATGGGAACTCCAGTGCTATTAAAGTTTCACCCAGTACTGAGACACTTCATTTTTAATCACTATTTTATTGGCCATGACAAATCACATGGCCAAGCCTGATTTTTAGAAGAGGGCAAGCATAATCATTCACAAGCATATTTTTTGTTTGTTTTTGTTGTTGTTGTCTTTTTGGGGGCTGCACCTGTGGCCTATGGAAGTTCTTAGGCTAGGGGTCAAATGGGAGCCACAGCCATAGCAACGCCAGATCCAAACTGCATCTGAGACTCTATAGCTCCCAGCAACAGTGGATCCTTTAACCCACTGAGTGAGGCCAGGGATCGAACCTGCATCCTCATGGATGCTCATCAGATTCACTTCTGCTGAGCCACTATGGGAACTCCTCCTTCACAAGAATATTACATTACAAATACTGGCATTTGGGAATAAAATCTGGTGCTTTGTAATTCTGACTCCTCAGCTGGGACTGTTGTCACTCACAATTCTGTGGTTCTAGTTTCTCTCTTGCTAACCTGTAATCAAAATATATAGCATTGTTCCAAAGTTTATCCTCATTTTAAAAAAAGGTAATGGAGTTCCCGTCGTGGCGCAGTGGTTAACGAATCCGACTAGGAACCATGAGGTTGCGGGTTCGGTCCCTGCCCTTGCTCAGTGGGTTAACGATCCGGCGTTGCCGTGAGCTGTGGTGTAGGTTGCAGACGCGGCTCGGATCCGCGTTGCTGTGGCTCTGGCGTAGGCTGGTGGCTACAGCTCCGATTGGACCCCTAGCCTGGGAACCTCCATATGCCGCGGGAGCGGCCCAAGAAATAGCAACAACAACAATAACAACAACAACAACAAAAAAAGACAAAAAAATAAAAATAAAAAAAAATAAAAAAGGTAATGAACTTTATATCTTAGAGAAGTTTTAAGTTCACAGAAAATTTGAGTAGAAAGAACAGAGCTTCCACATGCCCCTGCCCCCTCCCACACACATCCTCTCCCACTGTTGACATCTACCCCACTCTACATTTGTCATAATTGATGAACCTACATGGACAAATCATTATCAACCACAGTCCATACCTCTTTTAAAAAGTTTAACTTTCTACAAAGTCTCTGGTCAATTCGGTATGTTAAAATATTTTTCACATCTGTTGTATTTAATCCCATTAACAGGACAACCCAAATTGTAGCAAGATTCTGCTTTTCAATGAACTGGTTTATCATTGGTGGCACAAGTTCAATTACAGAAGAAAGCAACTTTTTTTTGGTCACCCCATTGTGTATAGAGCTCCTGGGCTAGGGAGGAGATCAGAGCTGCAGCTGAGAACTAAGCCTCGGCAACGCTGGATCCACTGTGCCAGGCTGGGGATTGAACCCGAGTCCCAGGGCTCCCAAGCTACTGCGAATCCCATTGCTCCACAGTGAGAGCTTTTTTTCCCCCTCTTTTTTTAGGGCCACACCCGCGGCGTATGGAGGTTCCCAGGCTAGGGGTCTAATCAGAGCTACAGCTGCCGGCCTAGCCACAGCCACAGCAATGCCAGATGCGAGCTGCATCTTTGACCTATGCCACAGGTCACGGCAACACAGGATCCTCAAACACTGAGCAAGGCCAGGGATCGAACCTGCAACCTTATGGTTTCTGCTGCACCACGACGGGAACTCCTGAAAGCAATTTTTTTTATCTGACTTAAACTTCCTTCCACCACCCATAATATACCAAATTCACATTAGATTGATTAAAACAATCTGCATAACCAGAAAATATAACCTGATAACCCTAAATAGAATTACTGAGGGCCTTATTATATTTGGGATAGTTTAAAAGATAAGGCTCTGCCTTTACTTCTGAAATAAGTATACATGTTTGGTTTTGGACTAATAAATTACCATTGATGTGGGTTTATGGTGCTATGGATTGTCTCATCAAGGAAAACTGAAATTGAAATTCGTTTTGTCGAAATAACTACTGAAGCAGTCAGGTAAGAGTGACCTCACCCAAATGGTTCCTGTTTGAAAGTGGCATTTTAAAATACTTTAAAAAAAATCATATGCACAGAGTAGTGGATTTCTAGGACAGACTGAAGTAAGAAAGTAAACAGTTAAGTGGATGTGTTGACTTTTCATCTCAAAAAACACATAAAGCTTGCAATTGGTTATCAATAAAATGTAGTATCTTATTAGGCACAAACACACAATTCTCATCAGCTCTAAAACTCCATAACAGCCACAAATAGAAAATAGCATCAGGAGTTCCCATCGTGGCTCAGTGGTTAACGATTCCAACTAGGAACCATGAGGTGGTGGGTTCGATCCCTGGCCTTGCTCAGTGGGTTAAGGATCTGGTTGCCATGAGCTGTGGTGTAGGTTGCAGACTGGGCTTGGTTCCCACGTTGCTGTGGCTGTGGCGTAGGCCGGCAGCTATAGCTCCGATTAGACCCCTAGCCTGGGAACCTCCATATGCCGAGGGAGTGGCCCTAGAAATGGCAAAAAGACAAAAAAAGAAAGAAAGAAAATAGCATCAGAAAAACTTACTTCAACTTTTTCTCTTTCATTAAGCAAAAAATTAATCAGCTATGACAAAATAATTAATTTGCATGTACATTTATTTGAATATAATGGGTTACTTTAAGGGTCAATTATAAAAAAGCTAAATTTTTAGATATATTAATATGAATATTAAGGGAAAGTAAATTTATTTTAAAGAGAGAAATAAAATGTAATAAACTGCTCAGTTGTCATTTAAATTTATTGATGATAAGCAGATACAGTTAGTGAGCAGCATAATTTCTATGAAAGAATTATGTATATAATACCCACAATAATGGAGAAGATGGTAAAAATGTGTGCAGGAGATGGAAATAGATTAGTTAAGTTCATTAACATCAAGGGTTTATGTGATTGAAAGTGGCAGTACATTTTCTGCTCTTGGCAAACAAGCAGGATGTAAAATAAATAGGCTCTGTGTGACTTTGTTAGGAAGGGAAGCTCCGTGGTGAGCAGAGCTCTGTTTGTTTTTCTAGGATGGGCTCCTTCTTCGCCCCCAGCCTGCCGGGAATCAATATCCTTCGGCTCCACACATCCATGTACTTCCAGTGCTGGGCTGTGATGTGTTGCAATGTTCCTGAGGCCAGGGTCTTCAAGGCTTCCAGATCCAATAACTTCTACCTGGGAATGCTCTTGCTCATCCTCTTCCTGTCCACCATGCCCGTGCTGTACATGATCGTATCCCTCCCGCCATCTTTTGATTGTGGCCCCTTCAGGTTCTTGCCTTTGCAATTCCACTTGGGGTGGAGGTGGGAATGGTATTGTATAAGCTATTGTATTTTCTCCAAGCAATGCCATTTTGATCTATAGGAATAAGATCTTTTGGGTATTCAGGCTGATTATGTAACTTGGAAATTCTTTAGCAAGATCCATCTATTTTCTCATTTGGCAGTCATAAAAGGGAAAATAATTTAACTGCTCCAGCCTCATCCCAGGTAAAATATGTACAATGAATTTGACTGTATCCATATAAGGAGATAGCAAAGAGTAATGTTTTATTACACTAGTCTGAATGCGAACATTTTTCTGATATATGGTCATCACATTCAGATATTGGCAGCTATTGCTGCCTCCCAAGTGAACCATCTAATTGAAAAAATAAAAGGTGGAAAGAAAGATTACTCCACATTCTACCTAGGAAATGGAATCATTATTAGATAATAACAAATATAAATGTAACTCAGATTCTACATGCGAGTAAAAAATTAAGGATGTCCTTCATGTATATTCTCCTCAAATAACAAGAATAAATCATTCAAGTCAGTAATAAAGAGTTAAGAAGGCTCTTTGATCCAATTTAGAAATATACTTTTCTATAATTACAACAGAGTTCTTTCTGTGACACTTATCAAAAAAGCAAAGTTTCCAGGATCAGGAAAATAGAGATTTTGTTCCATTAAGGGCCTTAGAAATGAATCTACTACAATTTCCCCCCGAGAATCTCTGCATGTTGAGTCACTGATCATCATGCAGTTATTTCTACTTTTCGATGAGGAAATGTGAATATGAAAAGCCAAGTGAATGACAAACATGATGCAGTAATGGACATACCTAATCTCTCCTTGATGCTGTCAGACACAAGTTATTAAAGTCAAAAGATTTGTTGCCCACAGACGTAAGTATAAAAGAGTCATTTTCACTCTGATAATAGACTGTTTTTGCTTTCCCGGAAAAGAAAGGAAGAAATAAAAGGTTAAGCCTACTGATAGAGGAAAAACAGCTGGAATTCTGACATACATGTTCAGGAAGCTGAATTTGACAAGTCCAATTCCCCTCCCCTGCCAAGTTGGCTGAAATAAATAGTGCAGACAGTGACATCTGGAGGTTAAATATGAAATTGCAGTTTTGAAATAATGCTTGGTCTTAATAAATCTCAGGTTACAAAATTTGAGGTAAGTCAACTAAAGACTTAATTAAGTGCAAATTAACCACACAACTAAATACTCAGTATGTTTTAGATGTGCTTTTAACTTTTTAATTGGAAGTCGCTCCTTCTCAGAAAAACATCTCAAAGGAACATAGCTGTCTGCAAGGGAAAGCCCACAAGGTCAACGCAGAACATAGTGGTGTTTACACAGGGACCTTAGTATTAAAAATGTCATTGAGCTAGGCACATGCAATTACTTCACATTTTAGCTTTTTAAGCCCTAATTTTCCTCTCTTTAAATCAACTTATGTACTATCATTTTAATGAATAAAAATTTGTCTGTATCTAGGGTATAGTATCTGATTTTGACTGTTACCTAATTGGCAAACTTCGGCAAATTAACAGCGTGTATCACTATTTTGAGTTCAAGGAAATGTAAATATTTTCAGTAGAGTATAAAGGGATATCTCTGTCCTATTTAGACAGTCTGTTTTTTCCTGTCAGTTTTCTCATTTTGGAGTAAAAGAATGTTTACCTGGTTTATTCTTTGGATTTTAGAGTTTAAAGAGCCGTTCTGCCTTGGTAATGAGATGAGAAAGCATATGTTAGTAGAAGCCTCATTGCTTGCTATCCTTAGGGACCCTGAATTTGAGGTGCTTTGCCCAGGATGCCTAGTGAGAGATGTCTGACCCCACTTGATATCTAGGTGCACGGCAAATTGGTAAATATACATTTGAGGTGTGTTACTAGGGACACCACAGTGATGGCCAATCATCCTGAGAGGCAGGTATTTTTTCAGGTAAGGTGGCTGCAATACTTTAGAAGATGCATTCTGTGAAGAAATTTGATGAGATATTCTAGCTTGTTCTGTTTTCATAAGAACTGGCTAGGAAAGGTGAATTTTCCAGGAAATCATTCCAGTGGACTATTAAGAAGATTTATCTTAACAGTGTGACAATTTGAAAACTATTTCTTTGCCAGTCAGATGAAGAAAATTCTTCTAAATGCTCCACTAAATTTCCTGACACTTAATGTTTCACCCCAGCCTGCTCGCCTCACAAATAATTGTGAACAATAGTTCTCTAGGTTCTCACACACCTCCACACAAACATTATGGTAATCAGATTTTTATGTATTTTTATCTAATGGCAAAGGTAATGTGTTTAACTGGGATATTATAGAAACATTTTCACATGAAAATAAACACTACCCATAACCCCAAAGACCTGAAATAATAACTCTCAACATTTTGGCATTTTGTATTATATTACTCATTTGCAATCACATTTGATATGTCTGTTTTTCTTTTTTCTTTCTTTTTTGTCCTTTTGTATTTTTAGGGGCACACACATGTTATATGGAAGTTCCCAGTCTAGGGGTTCAAATCGGAACTGTAGCTGCTGGCCTATGTCATAGCCACAGCAACGTGGGATCAGAACCCTGTCTGCAACCTACACCACAGCTCACAGCAACACTGAATCCTTAACCCACTGAGTGAGGCTAGGGATTGAACCTGTGTTCTCATGGATGCTAATTGGGTTCGTTACCACTGAGCCGCGATAGGAACTCTTGTCTGTTTTTCTTAATAGTGTAGCTGACTCCTAGAGATTGGGAACAGAATATTTTCATCTATGTGAGTCCAAACACAGTAGAGTATTGACCAATAACTTGAATGAATGAACAAATAATGACTACTTATTGTTCACTAAGCACTAGAGGAGATGTAGTGGTACATAGTATCCAGAACCGGATATCAGTTCTGGGCATGTAGACCTTCCAGTCTGGCTGAAAAGACAGACATAGACTGTTCTAATCTAGGGAGATGGGGCTGTGCTCAAGGAGAGCTATAGTTTAAGTTCAGTAATATTTCCCTTAGCTGTATAGTCACAATAGACTGTAAAGAACTTCTGGGAATATGGTGAAGAGGCACACTTTGGTGAACCTCTCAGAAAAAGGGATTGCCACGATTTGTAGATGCCTCTACAGTTTGTGTAAAACAAAAGATCTGGACTCTTGGTAAAAGACCTGACCTGGAAAAGGCAGCCAAGAATCACCAAAAATGCTAATATCTTCACATTTCTTATACACTGGATATAAAAATGACTTTAGGGGTAGGGATGATTTTGTAAAATTCCAGTTCCCCCATTTTGGCAATCATCAACCACAGCCCTTGAGACTGGAGAAGGGAGCATGGATTGTCTTATGTTTCTCTCATCTTCCTCGACTACCTCCTTACTCTGGCTGTATTCCATATGGCTGGGGGAAGCATAGTCAGCCGGAATGGATGAGGAAGAAACCTTCAGGGAATAAATTGATGTAATCTTAAATAGTCAATCAACTTTATTTCCCCTTATATATCATAGGTCTTGCTAATTAGTATGTAGAGCTATAATTCATGAAGCAAAATTTTTACCTCTGTAGTCCAGTGACTCCTGACAAGGTATGTGAAATCACTCTCAGTTTATTGAAAGATACTCTTGGTTAGATCAGGAGAAAAAAAAATGATCTGGAACTTGTGGGTCATGTTCATTAAGTAATTAAGAATGTATACGAATCAAAACATGAAACATGAAACCAAAATCTTTTACTCACTATGTCAACCTTTATTCTCATGATATGACTTGGTAGTAAACAATCCAATGTCTTTTCTGAAAATTGCATCTTTTCATAGTAGAATCAATATGCATACACAGAAAAAACTTGGCATGATGGATATTATTTTATAATCCTGAGTATTATATACTATGTTAAGATAGTCATCCTGATTTCATTTCTCTAGTTTATAGGGGCTGAGAAAAAAAAAAAACACTAAAGGACCTTTACTTTTTTAGGCTTGTTTTCTTCCTCTTCCCATTTTTTTCTTAGCTGTGGAACTGAACTGGTACTCATTAGGTCCTGTCCAAAAGAAATAGAAAGGAGTCAGCATTCAGTATGGTGACCTATTAATAGCCCTGATGAAAGGTCTGAAGGAAAATAAGCTAGAAGCCATGGCATGGAAAGAGATACTGGATTATTTATAGATTTTATTCCATTAAGCTATTCCTTATGCTCATTTCCAAGACTAATTAAAAAAAATTGAGCACACTATTTATTCAGCCCAAAGAGAGTGTTCTCCTTTAAGAACAGCTGGCTGAGGGGTAAACTTATGAACTATTTATAAAATGTACTTTCATACATATACAATACATATTTATATTTTACATATTTGTTTCCAGGTAACCCAAATCTTAGAAATACGGGTTTAGAAAAGTCTTCTCCTTGTGCTGTGGTTAATTTCCTAAATGCATTGACTATGTGTTTATGTTGGCATAACATTTCTCATATCTTATTCATATGTTGGCAACATGAGGTGAAAGTATTAGGAGTTGTAGCTAAACATCAGATTTCTAACCTGAAAGAGTACTTAGGCAGTATTTGAGAAAGATTTCTAGTTTTCTTGCTGTAACCATGGTTTTTACATGTTTTAAATAAACTTCTCTGCTTTTTTTTCCCCCCAGTGGCAAAAATAGGATGTTTGAAGTCATTGGAGAAACACTGGAGCATGATTTCCCAAGCTGGATGGCAAAGATCTTGAGACAGCTTTCTAATCCTGGACTAGTTATTGCTGTTGTTTTGGTCATGGCGTATGTGCTTTCCCTCCTCATAGAAAGTGCCTTTGTAATGTTCTTCCTGCTCCTTTTCAGTTTCAGCCCTTTCAACTCTCTCTTTCTCCCCAAGGGTTGTGCTGAAACCTAACCAAATTTAGCACTGATTACATGGTGGTGAGAGGCTAAAATTCATGAGCCATATTCTGATCCTATTGCATGTAATTCACAGTCATCTGCATCTGTCTTTGCCTGCCTAGGATTATAAGATTTGTTCCCAAGTAACCAAAATAATTATCAGTAAACAGCTAAAGCAAGGGAAACATAAATGTTAAATCTAATCAGCACACCAAGTTTCCTCCCCACCCCTCGACCTCTCTCTCTTGTTCCATAAAGCAGATGGTTGTGAACACACAGAAATGATGAGCCTCTAAATTAATATTCCTCTTGAGCTACATTTCAGGGCAAAAGGATTAAGGGGTCTTACAAATTACCCTGTCATTATTTTTAGAAGGCCATCCATAACTGTGTGTGTCCATGATAATAGAATCAGAGGACCAGAAGGGTCTGGGAAAGATCATTTAGTCTATCCTTTCAAAGTCAGAAATGATATCCAAAGGCAAACTTGAGAGGGGGCTTTTGTTCTCATATTACTTTCATTGGTTTCTGACTTTCTTGATCACCACAGATAAACTTACATTCTAAGCAAAAAAATATGCTTCCTATGGAAGAGCTAAAAAAAGTGCCCCAGCCATTCCTTTCAAACCCCAAGGCCCTCCTAAATAGAAGATGTGGAATTACCACTGCTCTCAGTCAAGCAGGGCAAGTATGAAGCCACCCTCATGACACTGTAGTGGAACAAAGCTGTTACAAATTGTTGAATTTGTTTAAATAAAGGTAAAACTAGGACATCTCAGGAAAATGCCCATTGGTTTGAGTAAATGAACCCGGTTTGGAGCCAAGTTGTTACCATCATCTCTGTGCTGATTATGGTCAGAAGCCACATCAGTGAGGGCAGGTATCATCTTCACGTTTATAAATTAAAAACTTAGAGGGGTGAAGTGATTTTTTTCCCTAGGTGAGACTATAGCAAAATAGTCATCATAGGGCTTTGATAGTTAAATCCAGTACTCACCCTTTTACCCAATAATGCCTTCTTTGAGGGAGAGCTAATTGCTCATAGGGATTACATAGCGAAACAAATTACTATTATGTATTACAGACCTTGATCATGGGGTGGCATTAAGAATCTGATAGTAAACCTCTAGTGCAGATGTGTTAGAAAATGACCTCCTGGATGCAGCATGTTTCACCAGATGGCCCTTGAAGAGATTTTCCTTCTCTGTGTTTTTATGATATAGCAGCTTCTGAGAGTGTGATAAGTACTGTGTGGCTTCTAAGAGTCAAGGCCCTTTCGTGATATGAAGATAAAACACACACACACACACACACACACACACACACACACAACTTATTCTCAGATTTTACGACTATAGTCTTACTGAGAGGCAGATTTTTTTTTAAGCAAAGGAGCAACATTGTTGTAATTTTGCCAATTAAAGATTTAATATACTGCCTTGAGAGTATGAGAGAGGAATGAACACTGCCTTTGTCCTAGGCATGATCCATATTTTAACTCATTTAATTTCCAAAATAACCTTGAGAAGTTGGCTTCATTAATCATATCATTGAAAGCACGTGGGAGGTCTGCCCCAAATCACATGGCTAATATACAAATTCAAACCCATGTCTTCTTATTTCCACCTCTTATTCCCCCCTCCCTTCATTTACGGCACCAAACACTGAGTTCAGGCTGAATATGAATGCTCAGAAAGATTGGAAGCCACTTATCAGAAATGGTCTATACCTAGGGTTGGCACACTTTTCCTTAAAGGGTCAGACAGTAGATACTTTGGGTTTTGTTGGCCAAGGGGCAAAATTGAAGATATTATGTAAGTACTTATATAACTATTTTAAAATGTAAAAATGTAAATCTTAGTTCATGGGCCATACATAACGGGCTAGGAGTCAGATTTGCCCTGGAGACCAGAGTTTGCCAACCCCTGATTTAGACTGTCTAGAGGAAAACCAGCAGGATGTAAGGTCAAATAGATGTCCTACAAGGTAGATTTTAGTTTTGACATTCTGATTTAAAACCTGAATTTCAGTTTATTACCAATTTGATTTTTCAAATACTGTGGTCTCATCTTTAACACTTTATGATGCCCATGCAATTAGCTTGGCTCTTTATTACCTTTAATTAGAGAATGTTTATGAGCACTTTGAATTTCCCCAGTGAATCATATTACATCAGCTTTGATAGCTTTTGGGTAACTGAGTAGAGTGAGTTAGTTCTCTGCACGTAGTTTCAATCCTTTGGAGACTAAAACATGACTTCTGAGGAATACTTATTGACAGTGCATCTCAAGGCAGAAAAAAGTAATGGATAAATAGAGTATTACAGAACTGCAAATGGCTTGTGAGGTCTTCGAGTTCTTCCTTCAAATCCATGTACTTTTCTAAGAGAACCGTTATGATACACCCCCCCTGCCACACACACACACACATTTATTGAGCACCTACTTCATGCCATATATTATACCAGATGTTTTCATGTATATAATTTCATCCAAACTCCCTTCACTTGTATAAGAAATAAATCCAGCAGAAGCAATATCAATAATTGTGTGGCTGGCAGCAGATGGCTCATAAAGGTTATGGTCTGGTATGTTGGTGAGTAGAGGAAATGTGTTCGGTATCCAGTTATTTGCAATCAAAAGCAATGCCAGTTACCTTTCTTTAACTGCATTTTTTCCTTTGTTTTGCTTTAAGTGAAGTTGAACATGTTTATTTTTGCAAAAATGTTTGGTTGGAATTTGCTCTTTTTAGAAATGTAAATGTCACTTAGAAGCCAAGAATATTCTTTTTGAAACATATTTTTTTGAAGGAAGGAGAAACACAAACAATATATCCTATGGATTAAAAAAACATATTAATTAACTACAACTATGAGAATTATAGTCTTAGCTATAAAAGCCAAATGAGGGAATTTAAATGGAAAATCAGTTTCCTTTTTATTTGACAAATTCCCTGTTTCAAGAGATTTTCTGTTCTCTTGGATGCCACTCGTATAGATTTAAAATGCTGTTTTATTTATTTATTTATTTTTATGTGTGTGTGTGTCTTTTTAGGGCCACACCCGCAGTATATGGAGATTCCCAAGCTAGGGGTCTAATCAGAGCTGTAGCCACAGGTATACACCATAGCCACAGCAATGCTAGATCTGAGCCGCGCCTGCAACCTACACCACAGCTCACGGCAATGCCAGATCCTTGACCCGCTGAGCGAGGCCAGAGATTGAACCCACAACCTCTTTGTTCCTAGTTGGATTCATTTCCACTATGCCACAATGGGAACTCCTATTTTTAGATTTTTTAAAAATTGTTATTTCCCCAATACAATTTTTTTCCTACTGTACAGCATGGTGACCCAGTTACACATACATGTATACATTCTTTTAAATTATAATTTAAAGGGATGTTAGTACATTTCCAAGGAGAAGCTAAAATTAGGCAGCAAGGTATAGCAGCCAGAGCTGTGTGTTGTGGAGGAGGAGCCTTGGGGCCCAATCCCAGTCCACCCTGGTCACTGTGTGATTCTGATGTGCGTTTTCACCTCTCTGTACCTTAGTCTTTTATCTATAAAATAGAGGTTTAAATAGAAAATATCTTAAAATCATTCCAGTACCAACATTCTATGGTTTAGTTAATATAAATTTAAGAAGAATTTTGATGAACTGAAGAAAACCATTTATTTTATTTTAAATTTAGTTTGACCATATATTATCTCAATGCTACTGCAAAGGGCCAGAAGGCAGCAAATTTGGATCTAAAAAAGAAGATGAAACAGGTAAGATGCAATTTATTTCAGAGAAATATTTATCTTTATTAACATCAAGTAGTAGAAAACACCAGGAAGTCTCATGTTCTTCTTCTTTCTATTTTTTATTGTGTAGCAAGCTTTGGAGAACAAATTGCGAAACAAGAAAATGGCAGCTGCACGAGCAGGTTAGAGCTACATTATGTTTGCACTCCCCCCACCACTACAAACAGTATACTCTTCGTTTTTTTTTTCTCTCCAAATGGGACATTTGATGCAGAGGGGCACTATTGACCTAGCAAGTCACCCTTTACTGTCCACCCTTTTCAGGCATCATATCCAGGAGATGTGGTTGTTTTCCAGTGGGAGAAAGAAAAGAGAAAGAACAAGTCACGAATATAAATGTAGCAGGAGTGGTAGAAAAGAGATCCTGCAAATTCATGGAAGATGAAGAAAACATCCATATAGTCATACAAATGGCAGATACGGATACAAAATCTCTTCTGCCCATTTTGACTATTTTTATACATAGAAAGATACACTTGGAAGATACTAATAGTATCCTCTGGGCTCACCACTATTGATTTCCCAGAGCCATCCCAAATTCATTGTCTCTTACTTTTTAACCTCCCTAATTTTTAAACTATTTGAATGAGTTATATTCCTGTTTGCCAAAATTACTGATGTGCTTTGCCCTCTGTGTAGGAAAGTGATGTCTAAGTTCGGTGGAAATCTTTTCCAACTCTTCCCTCATTCCTAACTCTAAAGCTCATTTATTAGTAGGGCTTCCCCGCAACCCCATATAATTAAAAAAAAAAAATACTCAACCCAAGTTAGTTGAAGTAGAAAAGAAATTTATTAGTTCACACGAAGGAACAAAAGAATGGTATGTAGGTCTTCTGATTATATTTTACTACAAATTTAGAAGCTATCAGGACTGAGCCCCATTTCTCTGTGGTTCTTTGAACACTACACTTCTTTTATGTTGTCTGACCATTATGGCAGCAAAAGTGATGCAGTGACTTTGAATGCCATGTCCTTGGGTTAGATTTGTCTTTTTTTTTTTTTTTTGTCTTTAAGCTACTTGTTTCTTAACTGCATTAAAAAATTTTTTTTCAGCTCTTGAAGAATGATTGACAAAACTGTAACACATTTAAAGTGTACAATGTGATAATTTGATATACATATACATTATGAAAAAATTCCCACCACCAGTTAATTAACACATTCATCATATCACATATTTACCTTTTTCTTTTTATTGGTGAGAACACAAAAGTTCTTCTCTTTTAGCAAATTTCATTTATACAATACAGCATTATCAATTATAGTCACATGTTATATATTAGATCCTCAGGCTTTATTCATCATATATCTAAAAGGTTTTGGATCCTTTTACCAGCCTCTCCCTATTTACCCAACACCTCGTGTCCCTGACAAGCATCATTCTACTCTCTGCTTCTTTTTTTTTTTTTTGAAATTTTTTAACTCAATGAATTTTATTACATTTATAGTTGTACAACAGTCATCACAACCCAATTTTACAGCATTTCCATCCCAAACTCCCAGCCCCATCCCTCTCCCCCTGCAGCCTAGCTCCTTTGGAAACCATAAGTTTTTCAAAGTCTGTGCGTCAGTATTTGTTCTGCAAAGTTCTAAATCTTTTTTTTAGATTCCACATGTATGTGATAGCATATGATGTTGGTGTCTCACTGTCTAACTTCACTTAGCATGATAATTTCTAGGTCCATCCATGTTGTTGCAAATGCCATTATTTCATTCCTTTTTATGGCTGAGTCATATTCTATTATGTATGTGAGCCACATCTTCTTTATCCACTCCTCTGTCAATGGATATTAAGGTTGCCACCATGTCTTGGCTATTGTAAATGGTGCTGCAATGAACATTGCAGTAAATGTATCTTTTTGAGTCATGGTTTTCTCTGGCTAGATGCCCAGGAATAGAATTGCGGGATCAAATGGTAATTCTATTTTTAGTTTTTTGAGGAATCTCCATACTGTTTTCCACAGTGGTCACACCAATATGCATTCCCACCAACAGTGTAAGAGGTTTCCCTTTTCTCCACACCCTCTCCAGCATTTATTGTTTGCAGACTTTTTAATGATGGCCGTTCTGGCTGGCGTAAGGTGGTACCACATAGTGGTTTTTTTGATTTGCATTTTTCTAATAATGAGTGATGTTGAACATCTTTTCATGTGTTTTTTGGCCATCTGCATGTCTTCTTTGGAGGACTGTATGTTTAGATCTTCTGCCCATTTTTTGATGGGGTCTTTAGGTTTTTTTGGTATTGAGCTACAGGAGGTGTTGATAAATTTTGGAGATTATTCCCTTGTCAGTTGCTTCATTTGCAAATATTTTCTCCCATTCTGTGGGATGTCTTTTCATTTTGTTTAGGGCTTCCTTTGCTGTGCAGAAACTTTTAAGTTTGATTAAGTCCCATTTGTTTATTTTGTTTTTACTGTCATTACACTAGGAGGTGGATCTGAGAAGATATTGCTGCAGTTTATGTCGGAGAATGGTTGGCCTATGTTTTTCTCTAAGAGTTTTATGGTATCCGGTATTATATTTAGGTCTTTAATCCATTTTGAGTTTATTTTTGTGTATGATGTTAGGAAGTGTCCTAACTTCATTCTTTTATATGTGGCTGTCCAGTTTTTCCAGCACCACTTATTGAAGGGACTGTCTTTTCTCCATTGTATACTCTTGCCTCCTTTGTCATAGACTAGTTGACTATAGGTGTATGGGTTTAATTCTGGACTTTCTGTCCTGTTTCACTGTCTGTATTTCTGTTTTTGAGCCAGGACCATACTGTTTTGATGACTGTAGCTTTGTAGTAGGGTCTGAAGTCAGGATCTTGATTCCTCCAGCTCCATTTTTATTTCTCAGGATGTCTTTGGCTATTCTGGGTCTTTTGTGCTTCCAAACAAACTTTAAAATGTTTTGTTTTAGTTCTGTGAACAATGTCCTTGGTAATTTGATAGGGATTTCTTTGAATTTGTAGGTTGTCTTTGGTAGTGTAGTCATTTTGACAATATTAACTCTTCAAATCCACGAGCATGGTATATCTTTCCATCTATTTGTGTCATCTTTAATTTATTTCTTCAGTGTGTTATAGTTTTCAGAGTACAGGTCTTTTGTCTCTTTAGGTAGGTTTATTCCTAAGTATTTTCTTCTTCTTGATGTGATGGCAAATGGGATTGTTTCCTTAATTTCTCTTTCTGATCTTTCATTGTTAGCATATAGAAATGCAATCTATTTTTGTATATTAATTTTTGTATCCTGTAACTTTGCCAAATTCATGGATGAGCTCTAATAGTTTTCTGGTAGAGTCTTTAGGATTTTCTAGGTATAGTATCATGTCATCTGCAAACAGTGTTAGTTTTACTCTTTCTTTCCAACTTGGATTCCTGTTATTTATTTTTCTTCTCTGATTGCCATGGCTAGGACTTCCAAAACTATGTTGAAGAGTAGTGGCAAGAGCGGACATCCTTGTCTTGTTCCTAATCCTAGAGGGAATTTTTTTATCTTTTCACAATTGAGAATGATGTTGGCTGTGGGTTTGTCATATGTGACCTTTATTATGTTGAGGCAGGTTCCCTCTATGCCCACTTTCTGAAAGGTTTTTATCAGAAATGTTTGTGGATTTTGTCAGAAGCTTTCTCTGTGTCTATTGAGAGAATCATATAGTTTTTATTCTTCAGTTTGTTAATGTGGTGTGTCACACTGATTGATATGCAGATATTGAAAAATCCTTGCATCCCTGAGATAAATCCCACTTGGTCATGATGAACAATCCTTTTAATGAACTGTTGGATGAGGTTTGCTAGTATTTTGTTGAGGATTTTTGCATCGATGTTCATCGGTGACATAGGCCTGTAGTTTTCTTTTTTTGTGGTATCTTTGTCTGGTTTTGGTATCAGGGTGATAGTGGCCTCATAGAATGAGTTTGGGAGTGTCCCTTCCTCTGCAATTTTCTGAAATAGTTTCAGAAGGAGAAGTGTTAGCTCTTCTCTAAATGTTTGAAAGAATTCACCTGTGAAGCCATCTGGTCCTGAACCTTTGTTTGTTGGAAGTTTTTAAATCACAGTTTCAATTTTAGCACTTGTGATTGGTCTGTTCATCTTTTTTATCTCATCTTGGTTTAATCTTGGAAGATGGTACTTTTCTAAGAATTTGTCCATTTTTTCTAGATTGTCCATTTTATTGGCATATAGTTTCTTGTAGTAGTCTCTTAAGATCCTTTGTATTTCTGTGATGTCCATTGTAACTTAGTTTCATTTCTAGTTTTATTGATTTGAGTCCTCTCTCTTTTTTTTCTTGATAAGTCTGTCTAAGGGTTTATCAATTTTGTTGATCTTTTAAAAGCACCAGCTCTGAGTTTTATTGATCTTTTCTATAGTTTTATTTGTTTTTATTTCATTTATTTCTGCTCTGATCTTTATGATTTCTTTCCTTCTGCTAACTTTGGATCTTGTCTGTTCTTCTCTCTAGTTGCTTCAGGTATAAAGTTAGGTTGTTTATTTGAGCTTTTCTTGTTTCCTGAGGTAGGCTTGTATTACTATAAACTTCCCCCTTAGAACTGCTTTTGGTGCATCCCATAGGTTTTGGATTGTTGTGTCCTTATTGTCATTTGCTTCTAGGTATTTTTTAATTTCTTCTTTGATTTCTTCAGTGATCCATTGGTTGTTTAGTAGCATGTTGTTTAGTATCCATGTGTTTGTGTTTTTTTTTTTGCAGTTTTTTTTCTTGTTGATTTCCAGTCGTATAGTGTTGTGGTTGGCAAAGATGCTTGATATGATTTCAGTTTTTTTAAATCTCCTGAGGCTTGATTTGTGGCCAAGAATGTGATCAATCCTAGAGAATTCTCCATGTGCACTTGAGAAGAATGTGTATTCTGCTGCTTTAGGATGGAATGTTCTATAAATATCTATTACGTCCATCTGATATAATGCATCCTTTAAGGCCTGTTGATTTTCTGTCTGGATGATCTGTCCATTGCTGTGAGTGGGGTGTTAAAGTCCCCCGCTATTATTGTGTTATTGTCAATTTCTCCTTTAAAAGGTTGTTAACAGTTGTCTTATATATTGATGTGATCCTATGTTGGGTGCATACATGTTTATAATCATTACATCTTCTTGGATTGATCCTTTGATAATTATGTAATGTCCTTCTTTGTCTCTTATATAACTCTTTAAGATCTATTTTTGCTGATATGAATATTGCTACTCCACTTTTCTTTTGATTCCCATTTTCATGGAATATTTTTTTCCATCCTCTTTCAATTTGTATGTGTCCTTAGAACTGAAGTTGGTCTCTTGAATGCAGCAAGTATATGGGTCTTGTTTTTGTATCAATTCAACAAGTCTGTGTCTTTTGGTTGTGGCATTTAGTCCATTTACATTTAATGTAATTATTGAGGGAGCAAGGCAAGATGGCAGAAGAGTAAGAGGACATGCTCACTCTCTCCCACAAATACATCAAAAAAAAAAAAACACATCTACATGTAAAACAACTCACACAGGACATCAACTGAATGCTGGTAGAAGAACTTAAACTTCCAAAAGGGGCAAGAAACTCTTGACATAACTGGGTAGAACAAAAGAAAAAAAAAGAAATCAGGATGGGACAAATATTCTTGAGAGGGAGCTGTGAAGGAGAAAGGCAACCCACACCCTTGGAAGCCACCTAAACCTACGGAAAGATCAGTGGAGTCAGAGGGATTTCCACGATGCCAAGGAAAGCACAAGAGCAGGTCTGAGAACTGAAAAACAGTGTGAGAGAAGCACACATCATCTGAACCACTGGTACAGACACCACAGTCTGAGAAGCTTGGGTCAGGGCTGGGTGCTGAGACCTAGACTCCAGAGGTCAGTCCCTGGGAGTGGGCTGGGGTTGGTGGTGTGGAGACAGCCTAAGAGTCTAGAGAGTGGTGCAGCATGAGCAGGGGTAGTGGTACACTAATGGCTGGGGAGTGGAAAGCCATGGAAAAGGGAACCTGGGAGAAGATCCAGACCCACAGGAGAGATAAGGCACCTTTGTTGGGGAGGGGAGAGGAGAAGGGGCAGGCCACCGCCATAAAAATCTCCTTATGCCCCAGCTTACGTGCACTTGCCCCCACCATTGCAGAGGGCGGAGCATCTGGCACAGCACCCCGCTCTGTGGGAAGTGTAGAAGTGGCTCTCTGGGCCATGCCCCCCACCTGTGAGAAACTGGAGCCAACCTGACCCAGGAGAAGCCTCGAGCCTTAGCAGTGCTCCGGGCCCTGACCCAGGGAAAGCACTGCACCATACCGCATAGCTCCAGGCTGCCACACACTGCCCCACAAGAAGCTGCGCACCAGGTTGCAGGGATCTGGGCCCTACCCTGACCTGGGGATAGCCCTATGCCACTCCACAGAGCTCCAGACCACCTTGCCTACCTCACAGAAAGCCGTGTGCTGCTTGGCAGCACTCTGGGACTTGCCTTGACCCACGAGAAGCCATGTGCTGCTTTGCAGTGCTCCAAATGTGCTCTGGGCCCTGCCTTTACTGGCGAGAAGCCATGCACCACTTTGCAGCACTCTGGGCATGCTCCAGGCCCTGCCTCAACCTGTAAGAAGCCACAGACTGCTTTGCAGTACTCTGGGTCTGCCCCTACCGGGTGAAAGCCAAGCACCCCACTCCGCATAGCTCCAGGCTGCCTTGACCTGCCCTGCCAGAAGCTGTGCAGTGTTTTGGATTGCTCCAGGCCACCTCTCCCCACAGGAAGCTGCACTATCCAACCTAGATTGTGCCTCTCAGGTGCAACCCCTCATGACCAGAAGGCACTTGTTGGCCCACCTCAGACCTGGTGTCTCCAACAGTGGGAAGCCCGTTGCTAGCCCATGGTGGACCAGACCTACAGGTGGTGGGAGCAAACCACCACAATTATCCCTGAGTCCAGAAATGGGTGTGGCCTACCACAGCTAGGGATACCTGAACAAAAATCACTTGCAGCCACAACCACTTCAGAAGGCATCACAGAGAAGGACACTGCAATGGAACACTATCTCATGTTACTCTCAATCTCCCAGTAGCACACACAAACACTGCAGCTTCCACTGCCAAATGTTCTGGAAGGGGCCCAGACCCTTGATCACTGTCCTTCCTAGGAACCTGCAACTAAGAGTGCCTTGTTCAGCACATTGAGTGGGGGCTAAGCAGGACCAGGTGCTTCTTGCATGATTTACAGGTGGCGGGGGCAAACCACCACAGTTATCTTTGGCTCAGAGGTGGCAGTGGCCTGACACCACTAGGGATTGGTGAACAGGCACAACTTGCATCCCCATTCACCTCAAGGACATCACAGAGGAAGGCATTGTGACCAAATCAACTATTGGTGCTTGTGCACCCTTGCGAACATACCGGCCCTGCTGCTGCCAATGCTGAATGTTCAGGGCAGTACCCATATCTCAGATCTCTATCACTTCCCAGGATCCTACAACTAGGAAAAGCCTCTGCAGCACCTCCTATGTAAGCGAAGTAAGACGGATCACTTCATACATGGTCTAAAGGTGGCAGAGGCAAACCACTGCAATTATCACAGAAGCTGGAGATGATCATGGCCCACTCCTACTAGGGGTCCCTGAATAGGTACCACCTGTGGTTTCGGTCACCTCAAAGGTGGGCATTGCAATAAAATACAATCCTTTATTGGTCTCACTCCTGGAACTCATGCATCCTTCTGCAGCTACAGCCAAAATATCTGGTCACCTTTCAGATCCTTCTAGAGCTCATTACCACTGCCCAGGGCCCTGCAAATAGGAGTAAGGTGTGCTACCTTCCTGCAGGTCCCTGCTTCTGTTGACAGCCCAACAAACAGGGACTGAATGCTGGCCCTACCCATTTCCCCCTTCTCCCTGAAAATACACAGGGCATCCTGGGGATAACAGACTGCTCACGCTAAAGAAAGAGACAGCAAGGATTCAAACTCCCATGCCAAAAAAAAACCCCCAAAAAACAAAAAACCCTCCCTCCAAAAATACAAAGGGGTATTTTTGCTTAGAAATTGACTTATAACACTACAGGTTGGATTACCCAAATTCACAGAAAAAAAAACAAACAAAAACACAAGCTAGATGAAGAAGCTCAGAAACCATTCCCAGTTAAAACAACAGGAGAACTCACTTAAAGCAGTTAACAATGAAATAGACCTTTGCAGTCTGACAGACTTTGAGTTCAAAAGGGAAATAGTGAAAATACTGAAGGAATTAAGAGAGGATATGAATAATAATGCAGATTCCCTCAGAAAGGAACTAGAAAATATAAGGAGAAGCCAAGAAAAACTAGAAAATTCATTTGCAGAGCTACAAACTGAACTAAAGGCAATAAAGACCAGAATGAATAATGCAGAGGAATGAATTAGTGACATGGAAGATAGAATAATGCAAATCACCCAAACAGGACAGCAGACAGAAAACCAAATGAAGAAACATAAAAGCAATATAAGAGACCTATGGGATAATATAAAGCAGGCCAATCTACACATAATAGGAATTCCAGAAGGAAAAGAGAATGAAAAGGGGATTGAAAATGTATTTGAAGAAATGGCTGAAAACTTTCTAAATCTAAAAAAACCTGATATTAAGATACAGGAAGCACAGAGGGCCCCAAACAAGATGAACCCAAGCAGGCACACACCAAGACATATTATAATAAAAATGGCAAAAGTTAAAGAGAGGATTCTAAAGGCAGCAAGAGAAAAGCAAAGCGTTAATTATAAGGGAACTTCCATAAGGCTATCAGCTGATTTCTCTACAGAAATACTACAGGCCAGGAAGGAGTGGCAAGATATATTTAAAGCACTGAAAGGAAAAAATGTGCAACCCAGAATACTCTATCCAGCAAGAATATCATTTAATATAGAAGGGGAAATAAAAAATTTCTCCAACAAACAAAAGCTAAAATAGTATATAAATACAAAACCCATTCTAAAAGAAATACTGAAAGGGCTTCTCTGAATTAAAAAAAAAAAACAAAAAAAGGAGGAAAATCTAGGGTGGAAGAAACCACAATTGGAAAGCAGTCACTTCAATAAGCCAGCATACTGATCTAAACATGAAGATGTTAAAAGAAAAAGAAAAAAAAATCAAATTCATAAAATGTGGGCAAGGGAAGTAAGAAAAATTAGATTCTTTTTCATTTTTTTTTAAAGATGTGATTGAGCCTATTGATTATCAGGCTAAAGCAAGCAGATACAGGAAGGGGTTAACATACTTAAAAAACAGGGCAACCACAAATCAAAACTGGACATTACATTCACAAAAACTGAAAAGTATTCAAACAGAAAATAAATGGAAATCATCCAACCAAAAAAAGAAGGAGAAACATAGAATCAACTGGAAAACAAGCTTCAAAATGGCAATAAATACATATTTATCAATAATCACCTTTTTTTTGTGTGTGTGTGTTTTTGCTATTTCTTGGGCCGCTCCTGCGGCAGATGGAGGTTCCCAGGCTAGGGGTCTAATCGGAGCTGTAGCCACCGGCCTATGCCAGAGCCACAGCAACACGGGATCCGAGCCGCATCTGCAACCTACACCACAGCTCACGGCAACACCAGATCAGATCGTTAACCCACTGAGCAAGGCCAGGTATTGAACCCGCAACCTCATGGTTCCTAGTCGTCAATAATCACCTTAAATGTCAATTTGCTCCAATCAAAAGACACAGAGTGGCAGATTGGATTAAAAAGCAAAAACCTTCAATCTGCTGCCTACATGAGACGCACCTTAGGGCAAAGGACACTTATAGATTGAAAGTGAAGGAATGGGAAGAGATGTTTCATGCCAGTGGACCAGAGAGGAAAGCAGGAGTTGCAATGCTCATAGCAGACAAAATAGACTTTAAAACAAAGTTCATAAAGAAAGACAAAGATGGACACTATTTAATGGCAAAAGGATCCATTCGAGAAGGGGATATTACAATCATCAATATGCATGCCCCTAATATAGGAGCACCCAGATACCTACCACAAATATTAACTGACATAAAAGGAGAAATTGATGGGAATACAATCATAGTAGGAGACTTTAACATCAATGGACAGAACTTCTAAACAGAAAATCAATAAAGCAACAGAGATTCTAAAGGAAACAATAGAAAAGTTAGACTTAATTTACATTTTCAGGACATTACATCCAAAAAAAAAATCAGGATATACCTTCTTCTCAAGTGCACATGGAACATTCTCAAGAATTGATCATATATTGGGGCACAAAGCTAGCCTCAATAAATTTAAGAGTATAGAAATTATTTCAAGTATCTTCTCTGACCACTATGGCATGAAACTAGAAATCAACCACAGGGAAAGAAATGAGAAAAAACCTACTACATGGAGACTAAACATCATGCTACTTAAAAACCAGTGGGTCAATGAGGAAATCAAGAAGAAAATTAAAAAATACCTCCACCATCACCCTAATTCCATGCCACCATCACTCTAATTCCAAAAACAGACAAAGATACCACCAAAAAAGAAAACTAGGCCAATATCTTTGATGAATATAGACACAAAAATTCTCAACAAAATTTTAGCCAACCAAATCCAACAACATATCAAAAAGATCATATACCACGACTAGATGGGATTCATCCCAGGTGCACAAGGATGGTTCAATATATGTAAATCAATCAACGTCAAAAACCACATTAACAAAAGAAAAGTCAAAACCCACATGATCATCTCAATAGATGCAGAAAAAGCATTTGACAAAGTCCAACATCCATTCATAATCAAAACTCTTACCAAAGTGGGTATAGAGGGAACATACCTTAACATAATCAAAGACATTTACAACAAACCTACAGCAAATATAATACTCAATGGAGAAAAGCTGAAAGCCTTCCCACTAAAACCTGGAACAAGACAAGGATGTCCACCCTCACCCCTGTTATTCAACATAGTACTGGAAGTCCTAGCCATAGCCATCAAACAAACAAAAGAAATAAAAGGCATCCAAAAAGGAAGAGAAGAGGTAAAACTGTCACTGTATGCAGATGACATGATACTATACATAGAAAACCCTAAGGACTCAACCCAAAAACTACTTGAACTGATCAACAAATTCAGCAAAGTAGCAGGATATAAGATTGACATTCAGAAATCAGTCGCATTTCTGTATACAAACAGTGAAATATTAGAAAAGGAATACAAAAATACAATACCTTTTAAAATTGCACCCCTCAAAAAATCAAATACCTGGAAATATACCTGACCAAGGAGGTAAAGGACTTATATGCCAAGAACTATAAAACATTAATCAAGGAAATTAAAGAAGATGTAAAGAAATGGAAAGATATTCCATGCTCCTGGGTAGGAAGAGTTAATATTGTAAAAATGGCCATAGTACCCAAAGCAATCTACAGATTCAATGCAATCCATATCAAATTACCCATGACATTTTTCACAGAACTAGAACAAACAATCCAAAAATTTATATGGAACCACAAAAGACCCAGAATTGCCAAAGCAATCCTGAGAAACAAAAACCAAGCAGGAGGCATCTCTCTCCTAGACTTCAGGCAATATTACAAAGCCACAGTCATCAAGACAGTGTGGTACTGGTACAAAAACAGACCTTCAAGCCAGTGGAACAGAATAGAGAACCCAGAAATAAATCCAGACACTTACAGTCAATTAATCTTTGACAAAGGAGGCAAGAACATAAAATGGGAAAAAGACAGTCTTTTCAGTAAATATTGCTAGGAAACCTGGACAGCTGCACACAAATCAATGAAACTAGAATACACCCTCACACCATGCATGAAAATAAACTCAAAATGACTGAAAGACTTAAATATAAGACAAGACATCATCAAACTCCTGGAAGAGAACATAGGCAAAATATTCCCTGACATCAACCTTACAAATGTTTTCTTGGGTCAGTCTCCAAAAGCAACAAAAATAAAAGCAAAAATAAACCAATGGGACCTTATCAAACTGACAAGATTTTGCACAGCAAAGGAAGACAAAAATAAAAAAGACAACTTACATAATGGGAGAAAAAACTTTCAAAGATGCAACTGACAAGGGCCTAATCTGTAAAATAATACAAACAACTTATACAACTCAACAGCAAAAAAGCCAACAACCCAATTGAAAGATGGGAAAGGACCTGAATAGACATTTCTCCAAGGAAGATATACGGATGGCCAACAAGCACTTGAAACAATGCTCAACATCACTGATTATTAGAGAAATGCAAATCAAAAGTACCACGAGATACCACCTCACACTGGTCAGAATGGCCATCATTAATAAGTCCACAGATAACAAATGCTGGAGGGGTTGTGGAGAAAAGGGAACCCTCCTGCACTGTTGGTGGGAATGTAACTGGTACAGCCACTATGGAGAATAGTATGGACATATTTAGAAAACTATACATAGAACTACCATATGACCCAGCAATCCTACTCTTGGGCATATATCCAGACAAAACTTATCTTGAAAAAGACACATGCACCCTCATGTTCATTGCAGCACTATTCACAATAGCCAGGACGTGGAAACAACCCAAATGTCCATCAACAGATGATTGGATTCGGAAGAGGTGGTATATATACACAATGGAATACTACTCAGCCATAAAAAAGAACAAAATAATGCCATCTGCAGCAACATGGATGGAACTAGAGACTCTCATCCTGAGTGAAGTAAGTCAGAAAGAGAAAGACAAATACCATATGATATCACTATTATCACATATATTAGGTAATATTACGGCACAAAGGATCCTTTCCACAGAAAAGAATATCATGAACTTGCAGAATAGACTTGTCGTTGCCAAGGGGTAGGGGAGGGACTGGGAGGGACTGGGAACTTGGGGTAGTTAGATGCAGAATATTGCCTTCAGGATGGATTAGCAATGGGATCCTTCTGTGTAGCACTGGGAACTCTGTCTAGTCAGTTATGATGGAACACATAATGTGAGAAAAAAGAATGTATACATGTATGTGTAACTGGGTTTCTATACTGTACAGTAGAAATAATATATATATATATATAAAGAAATACAAAAATTAATTATTGATATATATGTTCTTATTGCCATTTTATTAACTGTTTTGGATTTGTTTTTGTTGGTCTTTTTTTTTCCTTTCTTCTCTTGTCTTGTGGTTTGATGCCTATCTTTAGTGTCGTGTTTGTATTGCTTTTTCTTATTTGTGTGTGTATCAATTGTAGATTTTTGGTTTTCAGTTTCCCTTAAGTTTTTATATAGGGGTCTATATATGTACAAGATTGTTTTAAGTTGTTGATCTTAATTGCAAATCCTCTCCAGTGTTGTGCATTTGTAACCTCCTCTTCTCATGATTTCTGATTTTGGTAGCATATCTGTGTGTGAATGATTTCCTACCTTTACTATTTGTATGTCTTTACTGGTGAGCCTTGTCATTTGTAATATTCTTGTTTCTAGTGGTGGCCTTTTCCTTTCCACCTTGAGAAGTTCCTTTAGTATTTGTTGTAAAGCTGGTTTAGTGGTGCTGAATTCTCTTAGCCTTTGCTTGTCTGTAAAGCTTTTGATTTCTTCAAATCTGAATGAGAGCCTTGTTGGATAGAGTGATCTTGGTTAGAGATTTTCTCTTTTCACCACTTCACAAGTATATCATGCCACTCCCTTCTGGCCTGCAAAGTTTCTGCTGAAAAATCTGCCGATAACATAATTGGGGTTCCCTTGTGTGTTATTTGTTTCTTTTCTCTAGCTGCTTTCAGTATTTTCTCTTTGTCTTTAATTTTGGTCAGTTTGATTAATATGTATCTTGGGGTATTCCTCCTTGGGTTTATTTTATATGGTACTTGTTGTGTGTCCTGGATTTGAGAGAGTGATTCCTTTCCCATGCTAGGGAAGTTTTCAGCTATTATCTCTTTTCTCTGGCCCTTTCTTTCTCTCCTCTCCTTCTGGCTCCCCTATAATATGGATGTTGGTGTGTTTAATGTTGTCCCAGAGTTCTCTTAGACTATCTTCATTTCTTTTCAATCTTTTTTCTCTTTTCTGTTCTGCATCGGTTATTTCCACTAGTCTGTCCTCCACTTCACCTATTCATTCTTCTGATTCCTCTATTCTGCTGTTGGTTGCCTCTAATGAATTTTTTATTTCAGTTATTGTATTTTGCATCTATGCTTGCTTAATCTTTAAATCTTGTATTTCTTTGTACAAAGTTTCTTGTAATTCATCAATCATTGCTTCCAATTTATCTCTAAGATCTTGAATCATCTTTTCTATCATCAGTCTGAAGTCTTTTTCATGGAGGTTGGTAATCTCCAGATTGCTTAGTTGTTTTTCTGTTTTTTTTTTTTTTCTTGCTCCCTTGTCTGAGTCACAGTTCTCTGCCTCTTCATTTTATAGAGATTTTTGGTGTGGTTCTTTTTTTGCAGACTGTTAGAGTTGTAGCCTCTTGCTTCTGATGTCTGCACCCCTTGTGGCTGAAGATGGTACATGGGCTTGCTTTAGGCTTCCTAATGGGAAGGACTGGTGCCTGCCCATTGGTAGATGGAGCTGAGTCTTACCCCTCTGGTGGATGGGGCTTTGTCTCTGTGTGAGATTGGAGGTGGCTGTGTGCCTGGGGGGGGTTCTTTAGGCAGCCTTTTTGCTGATGGGTGGGGCTGTGTTCTCACCTGGATTATTGTTTGGCCTGGGGCTTTTCAGCCCTGATGGGTAGGACCACATTTTTCCAAAATGGCCACCTCTAGAGGAGCACTTGCTATTGATTATTCCCAAGACCTTTGCCTCCAATGTCCTTTACCCACAATGAGCCACAGTCACTGCCTGTTTTCCCAGGAGATCTTCCAAGAACCACAGTGAGGTCTGATTCAGATTCCTATGAATTCTCTGCTTTTCCCTCGGACCCAGTGCGCATGAAAGCCTTTGTGCACCTTTCAAGAACAAGGTCTCTGTTTCTCCCAGTCCCATGGAGCTCCTGTACACAAGCCTCACTGGCACTTAATGCCAAATGCTCTGGGGGTTCCTTCTCCCAATGCCAGATCCCCATTAAGGAGTTCCCATCATGGCATAGTGGAAATGAATCCAACTGGGAACCATGAGGTTGTGGGTTCAATCCTTGGCCTTGCTCAGTGGGTTAAGGATCTGGCATTGCTGTGAGCTGGGGTGTAGGTCACAGATGTGGCTTGAATCTAGCATTACTGTGCTTCTGGCATAGGCCAGCAGCTACAGCCTTGATTTAACCCCTAGCCTGGGAGCCTCCACATACTGCAGGTGTGGCCCTAAAAAGCCAAAAAAAAAAAAAGGCTGAGTAATATTATGTTGTGTGTGTGTATATATGTAATGCTGCATTGGCATAGGAATACAGATTATTTAATTTCCTTTAGCTATCAATTCAGAAGTGGGAGTGCTGGATTATATGGTAGTTCTATTCTCAATTTCTTACAGACCCTCTATACTGTTTTGAATAGTGGCTCAACTAACTTACATTCCAAACAGTACACATGGGTTCCCTTTTCCCCTTGTCTTTATCAGCATTTTCCATCTCTTGCCTTTTTGATACTAGACATTTTGATATTCATGAAGTGATACCTCACTGTGGTTTTGATTTGTGTTTTTCTGATGACTCATGATTTTGAACACCTTTTCGTGTACCTTTTGGCCATCTGTCTTCTTTGGAAAACTGTCTATTCATATCCTTTGACCATTTTTAAATTGGTTTATTTTATTATTATTATCTTTTTTGCTATTGAGTTATATAAGTTCCTTGTATATTTTGGAACATTAACCCCTTATCAGATATGTGGTTTGTAATTTCTTTCCATTCTTTAGTTTGCCTGTTAATTTTATTTATGGTTTCCTTTGTCGTGCAGAAGCTTTTTGGTTGATTGTAGTCCCATTTGTTTCTCTTTGCTTTTGCTGCCTTTTCTATCAGTGTCAAATCAAAAAAATTACTGCCAGGACAATGCGAAGGGCTTTTTCCTCTGTTTTCTTCTAGGAGTTTTATGCATTAAGATCTTATATTCAGGTCTTTAATCTTTTTGAGTTGATTCTTGTTTATGGTATAAGGTTTCATTCTTTTGCATGTGGATATCCAGTTTTCCCAGCATCATTTATTGAGTAGATTATCCATTTTTCTGTATATTCTTGGTGCTTTGTCAAAAATTAACTGACTGTATATGTGTGTGTTTATTTTTGGGCTCTCTATTCTATTGCATTGATCTTTTTGTCTGTTTTTATGCAAACAGAAATGAGAAAGTGTGATGCCTCCAGCTTTGTTCTTCTTTCTCAAAATTGCTTTGGTTATTTGGTGATTATTTTGTGGTTCTTTATGAACTCTAGGATGTTTTTTTTTTTCTATTGCTGTGAAAAATGCCATTGGAATTTTGATAGGGACTGCACTGAGTCTGTAGT
Organism: Phacochoerus africanus; assembly: GCF_016906955.1. Taxonomy (NCBI): domain Eukaryota; kingdom Metazoa; phylum Chordata; class Mammalia; order Artiodactyla; family Suidae; genus Phacochoerus; species Phacochoerus africanus. Next base: position 228,211,793 of record NC_062545.1, read on the forward strand.
TTGCTTTGGGAAGTATGCACATTTTCACAATATTAATTCTTCTAATCATTAACATGGAATATCTTTCTATTTGTGTTTTAATCATTTATTAAAGACATTTATTTTTGTCTTCTTCAACCATTGCATAATTACCTTCTATCTTATTACACTTTTTGGTTCAAGATCTATTTTGTCAGATAGAAATAGAGCTACCTATGCTTTTGATTTCCATTTGCATAAAATATTTTTTCATCCTTTCACTTTCAGTCTATGTGTGTCATTAAAGCTGAAGTAAGTCTCTGCTGGGCATGATATAGTTGGAAGCATATGTCACACATATCTGCTGCAGAGCTTTTGTATTTGCTTTAGATTGGGACTACAACTTGATGTTTGCAGATGAGTATTAGAATAGTGAATGAAATGTTCTGATTTCTAAGATGTGAATTCTAGTTAAGGAATATTGTCTTAAATAATGATATAATGTTATCACATGGTTTTTATTTGGTATTTTCCCATAATTTGTTTAAAGATATATATAATCTTTATGAAGGCAGAGACTATATCTTACTTATAGTTGCTTCTTTAGGACTTAAATATAAGACCCGATATGTAATAGTCACTCAATAAATATCTACTGAACACATACTAGACAATGAGGAATTCTTACATTGGAAAACTTTGAAAGGAATAAATTTCTTTCTTTTTCTTCTTTTTTTTTTTTGTCTTTTTACCATTTCTAGGGCCGCTCCCATGGCATATGGAGGTTCCCAGGCTAGGGGTCTAATCGGAGCTGTAGCCGCTGGCCAACACCAGAGCCACAGCAACGCGGGATCCAAGCTGTGTCTGCAACCTACACCACAGCTCATGGCAATGCTGGATCCTAACCCACTGAGCAAGGCCAGGGATCGAACCTGCAACCTCATGGTTCCTAGTCGGATTCGTTAACCACTGAGCCATGACAGAAACTCCAGGAATAAATTTCTATATTAATTACATAAACAGTAATGAGCAGAAATTTTTCCTCCTGTCTTTAGAATTTGTGAGGATTTTGTAAAATAAGAGATAACAAAAGTTTGGAATATAAAAACTTTAGGTATTATGGCACCATGAAGCACATTTGGAAGATAGAGATTTCAGGCCACCTCAAGCAAAACCCTTAAGCACTCTTAAGGCTCAATTTTCATTTACTTCTTCATCTTCTTTCTCCATCTGTCTGTCCATCTGTCTCTCTCTCTCCCTATTTATTCATTTATTTCAATTTTACTTTTTTTTGAACAGCTGCAGCTGCTGGCAGCCAGTAACAGTCACAGATATCCTGGAGGCCCAGAAGTACTCCTCATCATGCTGTTTGAAACCAGTAATTTATGTGAAGGCCCTGAAAACAAATATGTGGAGTTGCTATTTCTCTGTTCTAAACCTGATGGATTATCAAGGTTATTTGCTGGTCAATCAAGACATCACCTGTCCTAGTTAGGAAAGAAGGTCCTTTACCTTATTCTGAATTAAGCATTTATTCCCGCACTACCACTTTCTCCCCTGAGCCAGTCCCCTGACATTTTCTTCAATGAATTTTGTGTGTGTGATGCAGCAGTACAGGTAACTGGCTTACTTATAACCTTTTACGTATATGGACTTTCATTTTATACATTTATTCTGCCTTAGTTTTCTTAGCCAGGGAACAGGAATATTTCACCCTCTTTTTTTCTTCTAAGTTCAGAAATATCTTCATAAAGTATTTTTATAATCATTCATCTACTCATTTTTTTGAAATTAACATCATTTTCCTTTTTCATTCTTTTTCCCCATCCATGGTCCCCACAAACATGTACTCAAACTCTTTTTATTTGCTGCTGGACTCTGTATGAAAAGTTAAGGGCTTTTTAGAAGAAAAATCATATGTAAATTAGGGGCTTGATATGCACTGGGTTGCAGGTCTCTCACCTTAAGGAGATACATGGGTTTTAGACAACTCTTTATAAGCTAAAAAAAAAAAAAAAAAGACTTCATAAGTGATTATTACTCCATCACAGTCTGATCATGACCTCATTGTATCTCCTGAGCTTATATTCTGATATTCTATACTTATTCTTTGCTTTTTTGTTAAGGTTATGAAAACATATTTTATGGGGGTGGGGGCTTTAGTTTATAGATATATTTGAGCATTATTATTTAAAGTTTAAATTTATTTTGAATAGTAACAGTCAATGCTCTCAGCCAGCTTTGTTTTGTGAGTTCAATATGTCTCAACTCAGTGTCTCCTCAACCACCTAACCCAATTTGCCTGCTATTCCCTACAATTGGCATGCTGATTTTTATTGTCCTGTTTTTTTAGTTTCTCATCTTTTCAGTCTTCTCCTGGCCATAGAAAGAGCACTGTGTTCTTTTGCCAATTCATGTTCTTATAACTTCAGTCAAACCAAATTCAAGATGACCTCCTCTGGTCACATTTTCCTTATTAGCCTTCATTCCTAATCACAACACTTCTTGATAGCCTTCCTTTGAACTCTTGTGTCTTTAACTTAGAGTCTATATTTTATTGATTTTCCTATAATTTGTAAATTATAAAGATAGTTTATTATATGCATGAATCATCTTTCCTGTCCTGATTATAAGCTCCCTATAAGAAGGGATCATATCTTCTAACTCTTTTGTATGCCTAGAATAGTGCTGTGCACAGGTAGGCACTGAATAAATGCTTGTTAATTAAATTGAATCAATTTAACTTATAGCAGTAAAATTGTGAAACAAAACCTTTTGTTATCTGCATGAAAATATTATATGATATAAGAAATGGAATTATCTGTTGATATGCTGAGTTTATTATCTCATTAGATTACAATGCAGATGAGCAAATAAAGCTAGTGCTTATTCCCTACTTGGATCATTTCTGTACTATGATTAGAGAATTGGTTTATATGTGGCACCAAGTTTACAGTGTAGATGACATTCCCTTGCTCTTGATCTACTTCACAAGAAAGATGATGAGAGATGACAAACTATCCCCTGAGGACTTCATCTCCTAAAGGCGATGTGCTTTTTTAACAAATGCTCATGGTATAAGCATTTACAAACAATATGCTAAGTTTCGATCTTTCTATAAATTAAAAAATAAGTTAGACTTTTATAGCACCTAAATGCCCACCTGACTGATGTTAAACATTTTAAAAATTTTTATTAGTTCTTTCAGTCTCCAGAGAGCTGCTAGAAATATTTCCATCCTACCCCATGGACAAGTATTTGAAAGAAGGAGTGTCACTTCCAAATCTGCTTTACAGCTATTCAGATACTTAGGGGACTCCAGTTGTCATGGTTATTCCTGTATCATTACTTCCATGTCTAATGACCAGAGCCATGGGACAAATTAAGAATACAAACAAAAAGAAGTCTTCACCTTTATTCTTTGTAAGAGGAATAAAAATAAATTCTGGTATGTACATGAAAATTTAATTTGTTTATTTGAAGGGTTTTACCATTAAGTTGTTGAAAAAACTGAAAAACTACATTTCAGCACATGAGAGTCATCTCTTTTGGCTTCTGAGATGTATACATAGTTTAAACTATATCAAGAGGTTTATATTAACAAACTTTGACCTGAACTGTGTTTTCTCATCCTGATGGGTCTCTACAAGTACCAGAGCCAGAGTCTGTCATGACTGGGTCTAGAAATATAGTAGTGACCCCCATCTTACTATATATGGTGAGGGATGGTTCCCAAGGGCTATCTTCATTCCTCAGTGGATCAGTCAGTAGGAAGATGTTTTGTGTCAGTTTCCCTGCCTGATACTCCACTGTCCTTTGCTGACTGGACCCCTGCCTTTAATTCAGTTAACTTGATTGGAACTTGGACTATTGCAGTGCTTTACCAGCCTCTTCCCACAATGTGCAAATTGTGGGGGGGTAGGCTTGTAATAAACACTGGGACCACACTGAGTGTGTGACCACCAGGAACCTGATGAAGCCAATACCTCTTCATCTATTTGCTAAATATTTATCAAACATTATGTGTCAAACATTTATCACAGATTATAAACCTTATCACTTGCTCTCTTGATTTTCTCCCACTTTTTGCCCTACCTGCCATATCCTTGGTTTCTAGAGTCTTCCAGAATACTAGGTACTAGAACTTGCAAAGCTGTTTTAGGGTTGAACAGAATTAATGACAACTTCCCACTCAGGGCAAGGTTCTCCCTTTCTTCAAAATGACACGGATATTATAGTACACTATCAGTATTCAGAAAAGAGACTTACTTTATCTTATTCTCTATTAAGTGCAATGTCAAACAAAAGCCAAATATTATTCTCACCTTTTTCAGCTTTCTTCCCAAATTAGGATTTTTTGATGTGCAAATAACCTTAGACCTCAGAATTGTTATCATATACTTAGTAAATGGGATGCAAACAAAGAATTTAGCTCAGAGTGGAAAACCACTCTTTTTCCTGTGGGAAAAAGCAAGAGAGTGTTTTAGCAGAGGGAAATCCAATGCAATGAAGGTAAGATGAGAGTCCCTTGACTTTACTCTCTCTCTTGAGTCAAAAATATGGACCTAGATAATAAACAGTTAAAACTTTCTTTTGCCTTGTCTGGGTTACAAAGGTAAAAAAAAAAAAAAAAGTTTTCACAATTAACTTGTAAAGAACCAGGAGTCCCCATTATGGCTCAGCAGGTTAAGAACCCAACTAGTATGCATGAAGATGTGGGTTCAATCGCTAACCTCATTCAATGGGTTAAAGGATCCACTGTTGCCCTGAGCTGTGGTGTAGGTTGCAGATATGGCTCAGATGTGGCATTGCTGTGGCTGTGGTGTAGGTTGGCAGCTGTAGGTCCAATGCAACCTCTACTGTGGGTGTGTCCATAAAAAGAAAGAAAGAAAAAAGAAATATATACCAAATGAATATGTATACAGGCTTCAAAAAACAAGAGTCTTAAGAATGGGATGGACAGATGTTCTCAGCTCTCAATTGGATTTTTTAGAAAACACATTGAGACCTAAGGATATTTTTTTAAATAAAATGTAGTCATAGCCATCTGCATCTACTTCCTGCAAGAAGGAAACAGCATTATATGATGGTGACGGGACTTCTCAAGCGTGTGTACGAGATTCTTTTTCTCAAAGTTCTCTTGTAATGGATTACCTTGGATGATCCAGCTGCCTTTACCAAGATGGGTCTTGTGAATAATGGAAAAATATGTACATGAAATACTTGACCTCTTCTAGGAACTTAGATATTATATAACACATATCATCTTTATACACACAAAAAAGTTTTCATACAAATCCTTGGTTATTTAAAAGCTTATAATAGAAGTACATGTTCATTATGCCAAACTTAGAAATTTATAATAGAATAAAAAAAGCAAAAGGACTTCATAATTTTACCACCCAGAATAACCTCTGTTAACATTTTGGTACTTTTTTTTCCTTTTCATAGTCACACACTCAGACTCAATAAAATATTTTGCATCATAAGATATACTTAGTTTTTATTCTACTTTCTTATTTAACATTTTCCCATGTCATAAAAATTACTTCAGGGTATTTTTAAATGCCTACAAAATATTTTTTCATATTAATACAGCATAATTATTCTACTGTTGTACATTTGGGTTATTTAAAGATTGAATGTTAACTTTAAATTTGGGTCTTTTCAAAACACATTTTGTGTAAAAACATTAATTTGCTAGTGTAGACTTTTAAATCAATGACAGTTTTGGCTGATTTATTAATAGAATTATATTACTCTTTATTACTTTTCATAATTTTATATTACTCATTTATTACTTTCATAATAATTAGCCTTAAATGTCAGTATGTTTTCTTTTGATACTGTTTGTTTATGGCTATATAAAAGCTCTTTTCAGGAACTCTCATTCTTTTTTTAGATGTTTGAAACTCAAGTTTAAGGAAAATATTTAAAATCCTTTTTTTTGGAAACTCAAATTTCACATGCTACATCAACTTAAGTATCATTTACTTATGATGACCAATACAAGTGCCACATGGGAAATTTTTTCTTATGTTATTTGATTTACTAAAACTTTGGTCAAAGTTACTTACGTTATTTATGTTTTGATTTTGTTATTAAAAGTAACTGGCTCAACATTATTTCTCCAAATCAAAGGATTTTAGGTAGAGTCCTTGATGTTTCTACAGAACTTTAATTTCTGGGTTGCTTCTGTTGATGAGAGTCATATTTCTCAGGGTAATATCACTTCGAAAGAAAAGCCTGGATGCATAACCTTGGCATCTTATTGCTGGTGGGCTACCAATCAAATCCTTTCTGGATTACTCATTTTGCATCATATGTAAAATAATAGAAATCCCATAAATCCAAGTGAAGTCATAGAATATTCCACAATGTAGCAGATTAGTAATTGACCGTGTTAAGTAGATCATGGCACCCAAATGTATCCAACTTGAATTCAGAAGTTTATTTAGGTTCTAAAATCCTGGACTGACCAGTTGAAGACTTTGCCAAGAATATTAAGGAGAAAGTACCTTCTTAAATTGGACTAGAATACTCATGCTCCTTGTAAAACTCTAAAATCATAACTCTCCGTAAATCACCTGAGAGTAACTGATTAGGTTCATTGATTACTTCCTCATCACCAAATCCATTTTTAAGAGTAAGTGCTAGAGCAGGATCAAAGTTTTGGAGGAGTGGACATGGCACCTGCCTTCTCCCACAAACACATAAAAAAAAACAACAACCAGAATACCCATCTCTATGTAACGATTCACACTGAACAGCTACTGAATGCTCACAGAAGACTTCAGACTTCCAAAAAGAGCAAGAAACACTCATCATAACTGGGTAGAACAAAAGGGGAAAAAGAGAGAGAAGAGGAAAAAAAGGAATCAGGATGAGACCAGCATTCCTGAGAGGGAGGTGTGTAAGAGGAATGTAATCCGCATTCTGGGAGGGCATTTAGCGGACAGGGAGATCAGCCAGGATGGAGATCAGCCACAGCTTGGAGTAAAGCACGGCAGCTGGACAGAGTAGGGTAACGCAGAGGGAGAACTGCCCAGGTGATCAGTACCACCATCTGGTGCACCTCAACCTGAGACACTTGGGCAGGGGCTGGATGCTGAGATGGGCTATGGAGGTCAGTTCTGAGGAGAGGACTAGGGTGCTGGGGAGTGGTGGGCCACAGCTGAGGGAGTCTGGGAGGAGGCCTGGGCCTGCCAGAAAAGCAAGGTGACATTGTTGGGGAATGCCAGAGAAGGAAGGGCGGCACCACCTTTACTTCTTTCTCTGTGTACTTGCAGGCTCTCGGGGTGGAGTGCCTCTTGTATGAGCAGCTGAGTGGGTGCCAACTGCCACAGCCATCTCAGTCTCCAAATGTGGGCACAGCCCACCAACACTAAGGGTCCTGTGACCAGGCAGCACCAGTGGCCCCATTCACGTCAGGGGTTGCCACTGTGGAATGCCCTTCAGTGGAGCACTGTATGTTTCCCTTGGGATTCATCCCAAATTCACAAGGATGGTGTGAAATATGCAAATCAATCAATTTTCTAATACACCGCATTAACAAAAGAAAAGTGAAAACCACATGATTATCTCAATAGCTGCAGACAAAGCATTTAACAAAATCCAACATTCATTCATGATCAAAACTCTTACTAAAGTGGATATAGAGGAATCATATCTCAACATAATAAAAGCCATTTATGACAAACGCACAACCAATATAATACTCAATGGAGAAAAGCTAAGAGCCTTCCTGTTAAAATCTGGAGCAGGACAAGTATGTCCACTCTCACCACTTTTATTCAACATAATATTGGAAGTCTTAGCTGCAATAATCAGACAAAAAGAAAGAATTTTTTTTTTGGAAGAGGTAAAAGTGTCACTATATGAGATCCCATGATACTATGTATGGAAAACCCTGTGTGGGAGTTCCTGTTGTGGTGCAGTGGTTAATGAATCCGACTAGGAACCATGAGGTTACGGGTTCAATCCCTGCCCTTGCTCAGTGGGTTAATGATCCGGCGTTGCTGTGAGCTGTGGTATAGGTTGCAGATGCGGCTTGGATCCTGTGTTGCTGTGGCTCTAGCGTAGGCTGGCAGCTATAGCTCCAATTAGACCCCTAGCTTGGGAACCTCCATATGCCACGGGAGCGGCCCAAGAAAAGGCAAAAAAAAAAAAAGAAAGAAAACCCTGTGGACTCCATATAAAACTACTCAAACTGATCAGTGAATTCAGAAAAATATCAGGATATAAGATTAACATTCAGAAATTAGTTGCATTTCTGCATAATAAAAACAAATATTAGAAAATGAATATTAAAAATGTACCTTTTAAAATCACACACCCCAAAAATAAAATACCTAGGAATAAACCTGACCAAGGAGGTGAAGTTGACTTATAAGCTGAGAACTATAAAACATTAATCTAGCAAATAAAGAGGATTTAAAGAAATGGAAAGATACCCCATGCTCCTGGATAGGATGAATTGTTAGAATGGCTATACTCCCCAAAGCAATTTACAGATTTAATATGATCCCTATCAAATTACCCATAACATTTTTCATGGAATCAGAACAAATAATCCAAAAATCTCTATGGAAACATAAAAGATCCAGAATTACCACAACAATCCTGAGGGGAAAAAATAAGCAGGAGGTATAACTCTCCCAGACTTCAGATGATATTATAAAACTACGCTGATTAAGATGTTGTCATACTGGTACAAAAACAGACATATGGACCAATGGAACAGAATAGAGGGTACAGAAATAAACCTAGACACTTATGGTCAATTAATCTTCAACAAAGAAGACAAGAATTATAAAATGGGAAAAAGACAATCTTTTCCGTAAGTGGTGCTAGGATAACTGGACAGCTGCATGTAAATCAATGAAACTAGAACACACCCTCACACCATGCACAAAAATAAGTTCAAAATGGCTTAAGACTTAAACATAAGATGAGACTCCATAAAACTAGAAGAGAACATAGGCAAAATATTCTCTGACATAAACCATACAAATTTAGGTCAGTCTCCCAAGGCAATAGAAATAAAAACAAAAATCAACAAATGGGACTTAATCAAACATACAAACATTCTCACAGCAATGGAAGCTATAAAAAGAATGAAAAAACCTATGGAATGGGAGAAAATAATTGCAAATGATGCAACTGACAAGGGCTTAATTTCCAAAATATACTAGCAACTCTTAAAACTCAACAACAACAAAAACAAACAACCCAATCAAAAAATGGGCAAAAGACCTAAACAGACATTTCTCTAAGACACATAGATGACCAGTGGGCACATGAAAAAATGCTCGACATCACTAATTATTAGACAAATGAAAATCAAAATTGAAATGAAGTGCCACCTCACACTGGTGAGAATGGCTATCATTAAGTCTACAAATAACAAATGCTGGAGAGGGTGTGGAGGAAAAGGAGGCTTCCCATACTGTTGCTGGGAATGTACATTGGTACAACCACTGTGGAACTATCATATGATCGAGCAATCGCACTCCTGGGCATATATCCAGACAAAACTTCCCTTCAGAAGGCAAGTTCTAATTTTATGGTTTCTGTTGTGCAATATGAAATGCACACTGATTTCTAAGACTCTGTAGGAAAAACTAATGTAAAATGCCTCCTTAATTTTGTTTTCATTTTTATTGTTTGAAAGATTTTTTGTTTTTGGTTAAATAAAATAAATTACTAAAGTTGATTTCACTAGTTTCTTTTTGTTTCTTTAATGTGGCTACTAGGAAATTTGAAGGACATGTAGCATGTGGCTCTGTTAATTTCTATTATACAGTGTTGCTCTAAAAACTGAGTTTATGGAATAACTTTTAGTGAAATTTTTAAGTTGTACAGAACTGGGTTTCAGAACTTCTAGGATGCCGAGACCAGCTCAGCAGGATGGGGCTGAAGAACGGGTACTGCGGAATTTAAGGAAAAAAAGTTAACATAAAACAAGACACAGAGACATTTATCTTAAGTAAAGGTGGGAACCGGGGGACTCAAGGTCTCAGGGACCAAGAGCCCTGCCTCAAGAGACCACACTGCTTTTATTGTGCTCTTGAGGATTACATCAAGTGAAAAGGGGGTTGTAGGTGCAGGATATAGGGTTTTTTTTTTTTATTATTTTATAAGTTCTTTTAGCTGGTAGATGGTTAAACTTTTACTCTAAACTTTAGGCATTTAAGAATCATTAGCATTTGAGTTAGCTATCTATGCATAGCATTTCAGAGAATCCTCACTGTGCTTCTGCAAACAGCATGCCTATTTGTGGCAACCCTGTGTGCCTAGGTTTGCACCTTGGTTCTCTTTGCTAATGCATATTCTGCTAACGACCACTCATAAACCACTTGGCCATGAGGTTCCTCTTTCTCTTTTTCTTTAGAGGACACATCATGCTTGTGCAAATGGTGTGCCAATCCGCACAGGTCTGGGGTGCCTAGACCAATGTATTATGTCCTCATTCAGCTGACCCCGTGAATAACCCATGCCTTTGTTCTTAAGCTTAAATCATTTACCATCACCTTGACTGTTTCTCAAGCAGGAAGATGGGACAAAGTAAGGAAGGACAAGATGGAGTTTTCAGCAAAGAGGCTAAGAAAATATAAAAACATGTCTCGCAACACTAGGACATTTCTGATAAGCTGACAGAGTTGGTAGCTCATTTGATTGCAGCAGTTGATATACATGAGGGTGGGGAGGATACTGCCTTTGAGGTAGTTGGGGAAAGGAATGGGAATATATTAGAGTCCAAAGGAGAGAGAGCCTACAGATAGAATTGGATGGGGCCAGTTGGCGGGGGGAGGATTCTGGGATAGTGGGTACATACGATGCTCTGTTGGTGGTAGGGGAACACGCCTCACACACAGAAGGGAAGAGAGAGATATTCTGCTCACTGTGCATGGAGCATGACAGGGCTGTGGCACCACCATCAACTGGCAGCTTGGAGATCATGGAGAGATGGCCCACTTAAAAGGATTCTGGTGTCCTCAAGGCAGCTGTCCACGACAGGAACTTCTCAGGTATTGGTTTGAAGGACCAGAGGAGCAAAATAAGAGTCCAGAGCAAGCTTCACAATTGATGAGCCTCATCAATCAGTTCATAGACTGTGGATGACAAACAGGTGTCTCTTTATAGGGTATTAATGTTTACATCCCCAAATGTGGTGACACAACACTTGAGATCTTAATGTTACTAAGGTCTTAATGGACCTAAGGCTGGTAAAGTCTGGGGAAGTTTTTTTCATATAAACAGCAATAAAAACCTAAACATCAAAGTTTCTTAAAAGTAGTGACATGCCAGGTCAAAGAGAAGGCAGCATGCTCATGGTACCTTGTCCAGGTTGTTTGGGGTTACAGGGAGGAGGGAGGAAAGAAGAGTTGACAAACATACACTGTCATATTTGTGTTCCCTTTTCTAGTGCTTTATAACCAGGAGAGTACAAATGGGGATCACAGTTTCCTTTTCTGGGACACAGGGATCATATTCTTCAGTTCATGATGAAGTTGAATGCTAAGTCATACCATTTCCTGAGCTTATATATAAAAAATTATTACAACAAACACTTGTGGTTAATTTTTCTTAAATACCTGGGTCACATGGCTTTTGATTGGCTATTATTGATATGCATGCTGAGTTGTGATATATTATGAAATATTAGTAAAAAAGGATTTGGCCCTATGGATGAAGACACTAGCTCTCCTCCTGATTTTCCAAGTTATTTAATTTTTAAACTCATTTTAAAGTTTAGAACCTCATCCAAAAAATTATGAAAAATAAGTGTTAACAACTTTGGCCATCACAAGTTTTACCGAGTGATTCCAAGTGAATCCAATAAGCCCTTTATGGAGGAATCTTGTAGGTTCAGGGTCAGACTGACTGCTCAGAAGTGATCCCTACCTGCTAGTTTTTAGGCTAGCAAGGTCAATCCTGACCTCTGTGATTGTGACTGATGGCTCTTGGTCTTCCTTGATCACATCAGCTGGACTTTCCGCACTCTTACTCCTTCCCCTTCTAATCTCCCTGGAAAGAACACATGAGGCCAAAACACTCTATGTAGAACCAGCCAATCTTCAGTATAGTTTGGTAAACACTACTCAACCTTTGTGGTAGTTAGTATCAGGCACTCTCCTAGGTTCTAGAACACAGCCCTGAAGGGATCTCCTTCCTTAAGGAAGAAACACAAGAAACCATTACAAAAGCAAACAGATGAACTAAGTGAAGGAGTAAACATAAAACAACAACAATATTACCGAACCAGGTTCATTTTGCCCGATGCAGGGCAAGCCAAAACACGGAGACACCCAGGTTTGCAGAAGAGAGGGTTTATTCGCCAGGCAGCCAAACGAGAAGGTAGAGAATACATGTCAAACCCACCTCCCAGAAGGACAGGGGCTCAAGGTATACTTACAGGATAAAGAATAAAGCAGCAGGTCAGGCTGAGATGTGGGAGCATGGGGAGAGGTGATTGGAAACAGGTGTGGAATCAACGTTGTCTGCAGACATAACTAGGCTACAGGCCTCTGCAGGGTGAAATGTGGGAGGCGCATGCCCAGTTGAAGGGTGGGTGATCCTATCAGGTCTTAACCAGCTCAGCTCCAACTCGCTCAGCTTCTGGGAAACAGCTCTGGGCGGACCTTCTTTAGGCTACGTGACCCTTGGAGGACGCGAGTATTCCAACGACCTGGACTAGTGAAGGTAGGTGAAACGGATTGACGTATTACCCTTGGTTTCAATGCAACTTCTGGTAATGGCTAAGAAAAAGGTAAAATAAGGCAAATGTGACAGAGTGGTGGCTGGAAGTCTGCTTTATTTAGCAAGGTAGTCAGGGAAGCTTGTCTGAGAAGGTGACATTGGAGCTGAGACATAACCGATGAGAATGTGCTTTTTTATGTTATTTATTTATTTATTTATTCATTATTTAAGGCCCCTTGGGGAGTGAGAGGGGGCTATAAAAAGTGTTTAAAATACCGTGAATTAGATAGTTGGGACTTTGACCATAATTTGTCTGTTTTAAAGAAACAGACGTCACTTAAAAAATCTTGTAGTAGGGTATAATCCATATCTGTTTTACAAACCACTCTATTTAGTAAAAATAAAGCCCCAGTATTATTAGATGAGCATAAGAAATGATGAAAATACAGAGGCTAAAAGATACAGACTGCTTTTTCCCAAAGTGATCCAGCCAGGCTATGACAAAGCTTGAAGCAGAAGGGTCTTTTATTGGGAGTTTTATGCTCTTTTGGGATTGCTCATCACTGCTGGAGTCTTTTTACTGTACACTTCTGTCTTAATGGGGATTGCAAACCCAGAGGCTAGCAGTGGCCAAGAGAGCAACACTGTAAGTGAAGTTATCTAGTGGGACCTTGGTGAAATGAAGAGATTTGTTCTATATTTAGGGAGTGTGAACTACTTAGTTCTAGCAAATTGTTGCAGATCCCAGGCTCCCAGCTCTTCGGATTTTTAAAGAGAAGCTGGAAAACCTGGACTTTTATGCACATATCAAAATATTTTGTCTCTCTCTTTTTTTCTTTTTTAAAGGGCTGCACCTGTGGTATAGGGAGGTTCCCAGGCTAGGGGTCTAATTGGAGCTGTAGCTGCTGGCCTATGCCAGAGGCACAGCAATGCCAGATCCGAGCTGCATCTGAGACCTACACCACAGCTCACGGGCAACGCCAGATCCTTAGCCCAATGAGCGAGGCCAGGGATTGAACCCTCAACCTCACGATTCCTAGTCAGATTTATTTCCACTGGGCCATGATGGGAATTACCATATCAAAATATTTTAAACATTAGTAATTAGCACAAATTAACACACACACAAACATATTCCATCTGTCGGCAGGATGCTGTCCTAGGGACATCAGTGTGCCAAATGATATTTCTGGTATTAGAAGTTCTTAAAATAATCTTTTGCATATTCTGAAACCATTTTTTCAGGATTTTCTTGTTTTTTTTCTTTTTTGAAAAAAAAAATGGATTTTCTCTCCTGGCGCACTAAGACATTATCTCTGCTTTTCCTGAACCAAGAACCAGGGATTTGAGTTCACCACTTATGTACTACCACAAGGAGGAGCTCAAACTTTTAAGTTCTACTTGAAAACTTTTGTTTTCAAGTTTATTCATGCAATAACTGAAACTATTATTCTCTGTCATTTTAGGTTACCTCTTCCTGCTGAGATTGCCTATGTGGCTTAATTTTATTAAGAAATGTTTCATTAACTGTAAAAACACAAAAAACAAACTTCCCTAAAATCTAGCATAAAGCATAACAGTCTAATTTTAATTTTATTTCATTGCTTCTATTTTATATGTTTAATTTATTTTTTTTACCATGATATATACCAAAGACGGAGGTAAGGGAGCAAAAAGTAATTGAGTTTAGAATCACTGAGGTCCTACAGCTTATAATTCAAATTTAAATTTAAAATAGGAAAAAAAAATGACAACTAAGGATTCTCTGAGACAAGAAACATGTTTTCATTTTGGTAAAGGCAAAACAATTGTTAGTAGTAATAGGCTGAAGTATCTAAAGATACCTCTCTGGCTTAGAACCTAGTCTTTTCATAAGTTTGCTGGTTGATTTCCTCTGTTTCCTTTGGAGTCTCTATGAGCCTCTCTAATGCAGGAGCCTATGGATCATGCCCTCAACAGAGGTGTGGTTGGTTTCTTGGTTGTTTCATTTCTTGGTTGCTTCTCCTATGTCCTCCCCAGTAAAGCCTGGAAAACAGTAGTACCTCCCTCAAGGCTTAGTGAGTTGTTAAGTACATGAAGTGTTCCATGCAGGGTCAGAATGGAATTCCAAATGTGCTAGGAATTATTGTAGCAGACATTTGATATGGGTGCATGTTATTGAAGTGACATTCTTGGGATTCAAATGGTGACATGGCTTACAGTTTTTAAGACAGTTTTTTTTTAGCTTCTTTTATAAAAAGCACCTAGCGAAATTGTTAAGGTTTTACTCTCAATTATCTTTAGTATAAAGAAAGTTTAAGAATTAGTTGGTGACTAGCAGTGCTAACAGAGGCCTTGACTTTGCCTGTATTAATCAGGGTTCTCCACAGAAACAGAACAAAATAAGATGTATATGTACGTATTGTATGTATCTATATCTATGTATACATATCTATTTATACACTTTTTCTAAGGAATTAGCTTACACGATTATGAAAGCTGACTAGTTCCTGTCTAATAGCTGGCAGGCTTGGGACCCAGGGAGAGCCAGTGTTTCAGTTCTGGTCTGAAGTCAGGAAAAACTGAAGTTCCAGCTCAAGGCCATCAGGCTGGAGTAGTTTCCATTACTTGCAGGAGGGTCAGCCCTTTTCTTTTATTCAGGCCTTCAACTGATTAGATGAGGCCCACCCACATTAGGAAGCACAATCTGCTTTACTAAGTCTGCAATTTAAATATTAATCTCATACAGAAACATTTTCACAGACACACTGGAATATGCTTGACCCAGCCAAGTCGACACATAAAATTCACCATCACAGTACCACTGGGGAGATTGACATCTGTGGATTCAGTGGGAAGTAGTTTTTTCTGGATAGAAGCCAAAGGGGCTACATCTTCTTTGTCTCTACTCTGAAGCATCCAGAGGGTGGGTGTGTGACCTGAGATCAGCCAATAAGAAATTTTCTTTGACTCTCATGTCGCTGACACACTATGACATGCTACCATTAGGCATTCATTATAGGGAATGATGCTAAATGTATACACTGTGACGAAGATTTTTGTAATATTTTGTTTTTCTCAAGAGTATAACTTTCCTTAAAACATATGTACTTCAGTGTTACACATTTTACAAACATGAATTATAAGCATAAGCAGAAGATTGACTATATTTCAGGAAAGGAATCAAACAAAAGGTCCAAGACTACAACTATTTGGAATTTACTTTGAGATTTTTAATATAGATTAAGAAGGAGGAATGAAAGGGGAAAGGCCACTATGGAATTTCCCTACTTATAAATTAGAGATAATATGCAAACTTCATAAGATTGTGAAGATGAAACAAAATGGAATGAAATCTCTAGTACTTAGAAACATATCAGTCACTTAGTATGTGTCTAATAAATGTTTGATTGCTGTTTATGATGATGATGATGGCAATGCTTAGTTTCAGGGCTCATACAAAGCTATACTGAAAAAGTGCTAGAAAAGTAGGTGGTGAGGATAAGGAGCTTTCGAGAGTCTGAAGCAACAGTACTAAGGGATGCCAGTGCTGGATTTTATAATGTCCAACCATTTCAAGAA
The DNA here is from genome assembly GCF_016906955.1 of Phacochoerus africanus. Classification (NCBI taxonomy): domain Eukaryota; kingdom Metazoa; phylum Chordata; class Mammalia; order Artiodactyla; family Suidae; genus Phacochoerus; species Phacochoerus africanus. The sequence continues at coordinate 228,228,014 of NC_062545.1, forward strand.
TTACTTGAGGTTGGACATTAGTTTAACTGCTCAGGAGATAAAAAAGCTAATTCAGAGCTCAAATGGTGATGGCGAATCTAAGGCTGACATCTTTTTTCTCCTCAAGCCCCAGGACATCGGCTTAGAAATGGAGCCTGGAGTTCAAATGAATCCACTTAGAGAGTTGAGATGTAGAATTTATCTTGAACACTGACTAATCATTACACTGGTGTAGACTTGAGGACATGTCTGCTATATTGGTAAACAAATACATTATCATATAATTCTTAAGAAGAGGAACTACACTTTCTCATAATGACAGTGACAGGACAAATTTCCAAAGCTTTAATGATAACATCAATAGGATGCTGCTTAATGGCCTGGGAAGTAGCTGCAGGTCAGGAAAATCTAAGGAAATCCAAGTCAGTCCAATCAACTGTAGATGGGGTTAGAGGAGGCCTCAGATCTGGATGCATTTTGATGATCAGCGTATAGTGTAAGACTATTCTATGAAATATTTAGGACACTTTCTCAATAAACAGGCCTCATTGTTGTCATCAGACTCATTAGCAGGGATAAGAATGGTCATGAAAAATGCTCATTAAATGTATTCATTTCTGACTCTACCTTTTTATTTTTTCAATCTTAATATCTCTAAAATCTATATTTATAACAACCCCTCTAGATGTATTTATGCCCAGAAACATTAAATTACTCCTGTCTGTTTAGACTAAGAAGGATGGGATGCTGTATAAAATTAGGTCCATGGGAAAGATGTATTTCTCTACTGCACCCTATCCCAAGAGGAGATAGGGTTAGAAGGAATATGAAATTGCTTGGACTGTTGAACTTGTGTTAAGAACGTCAGTTGCCAGTACTGTTGAGACTGTGCCCAATGATTTCTACTGTTGAGGTCGTAAAAGAACATTTAATATTGTGAAATACTCCTCCAGAAGGAAACTGATATGTGACCTCACATGTAGTTTTGATTTGAAAGATTGGTAGCTGGGCTAGGCTGGAAGGTCTAAGATGGTCTCACTCTTATATTGGTGGTGGTCATTGGCTGGGATGCGTCATAACATTTTTAAGTCTCTTAGAGCTTTATTTCATTGTAATTGCAACTCAGTATTTCTTTTCCCTTTTTATTTTCTTGGAAGTTGTTGCAACATCTAGTTGCATTGAACCATGTGCACAAAACTTGTAAAAATGTGATATATCAGGAATTCCCATTGTGGTGCAGCAGAAATGAATCCAGCTAGGAACCATGAGGTTGTGGATTTGATGCCTGGCCTCACTCAGTGGGTTAAGGATCTGGCGTTGCCTGTCAGCTGTGGTGTAGGTCACAGATGTGGCTCGGATCTGATGTTGCTGTGGCTGTGGTGTAGGCTGGCAGCTGTAGCTCTGATTTGACCCCTAGCCTGGGAACCTCCATATGCCACGGGTGTGGCCCTAAAAAAAAGTGATATATCAAAAATAATAGAGAACCTAATGTTCATGCTTCTATGAGCTAAAGCTAAAAGTAGAATTTGTTCCTAATTTAAACATCCCATTTTTCAAAATGTATATTGTTTGATCCCCTGCAAATGACTTTATAGTTAGAAGATAAAATAGAGATAAAATTTTTAAAAAATGCATTTAATTCTGATGTAAATTTAAGGATAATTTACAAAAGCATGTTTTATTTAATTTGAGAAATGGAAAGAGGGTGAAATTAACACCACTGCAATTTTGGTATTATTTTCCACCAATTTTTAATCTGTGTGTTTCATAATGTTGTCATAATTGTTCTAAATTCTGCCTCTAAAATAAGTTAATGCTATAATTTCTTTTCATATTGTTATACCATATATAAAAACTTTTTTTTCTTTTTGTATTTTTTAATTACTCAAATGAATTTATCACATGTGTAGTTGTATAATGATCATAACAATCCAATTTCACAGGATTTCCATCCCACAGCCCAAGCACAGCCTCCCACCCCCAAAACTGTCTCCTATGGAGATCATAAGTTTTCAATGTCTGTGAGTCAGCATCTGTTCTGCAAAGAAGTTCAGTCTGTCCTTTTTTCAGATTCCACATGTCAGTGAAAGCACCTGATGTTGGTGTCTCATTGTATGGCTGACTTCACTTAGCATGATAATTTCTAGGTCCATCCATGTTGCTGAAAATGCTGCTACTTCGTTCTTTTTAACGGCTGAGTAATATTCCATTGTGTATATGTACCACATCTTCCTTATCTACTCCTCTGTTGATGGAAATTTAGGTTGTTTCCACGTCTTGGCTATTGAAAATATTGTGGCAATGAACATCGGAGTACCTGTGTCTTTGCGAGTCATGGTTTTCTCTGGATAGATGCCCAGGAGTGGGATTGCTGGATCAAATGGTAGTTCTATGTTTAGTTTTCTGAGGCATCTCCATACTGCTTTCCACCATGGTTGCACAAATTTACAATCCCACCAACAGTGTACTGGTGTTCCTTTTTCTCCACATCCTCTCCAGCACTTATTGTTTGTAGACTTTTGGATGATGGCCATTCTGGCTGGTGTCAGGTGGTACCTCAGAGTGGTTTTGATTTGCATTTCTCTATGAATGAGTGATATTGAACATCTTTTCATGTGTTTTTTGGCCATCTGTATGTCATCTTTGGAGAACTGTCTGTTTAGATCTTCTGTCCATTTCTTGATAGGCTTGTTTGTTTTTTTGGTATGGAGCTACAGAAGTTGTTTATATATTTTGGAGATCAATCCCTTGTCAGTTGATACACTTGAAAAGATTTTCTCCCATTCTGTGGGTTGTCTTTTCGTTTTGTTTAGGGTATCCTTGCTGTGCAGAAACTTTGAAGTTTGATTAGGTCCCATTTGTTTGTTTTTGTTTTTGTTGTCAATACTCTAAGAGGTGGATCTGAGAAGATGTTGCTGTTGTTTATGTCAAAGTGTGTTTGGCCTATGTTTTCCTCTAAGAGTTTTATAGTGTCTGGTTTTATATCTAGGTCTTTAATCCTTTTGGAGTTTATTTTTGTGTATGGTGTTAGGGCATGTTCTAATTTTATTCTTTTCCATGTGTCTGTCCAGTTTTCCCAGCACCACTTATTGAACAAGCTGTCCTTTCTCCATTGTATATTCTTGCCTCCTTGGTCATAGATGAGTTGGCTGTAGGTGCATGGGTTTAATTCTGGGGTTTCTATCCTGTTCCACTGATCTATATTTCTATCTTTGTGCCAGTACCATGCAGTTTTGATGATTGTGGCTTTGTAGTATAGTCTGAAGTCAGGGAGCCTGATTCCTCCAGTCCATTTTTCTTTTCCAGGATGTCTTTGGCTATTCTGGGTCTTTTGTGCTTCCACACAAACTTTAAAATATTTTTTTCGAGTTTTGTGAATAATGTCCTTGGTAATTTGATAGGGATTGCATTGAATCTGTAGATTGCCTTAGGTAGTATAGTCATTTTGACAATATTAACTCTTCAAATCCACAAGCATGGTGTATCTTTCCATCTCTTTGTGTCATCTTTGATTTCTTTCATCAGTGTCTTATAGTTTTCAGAGTATAGGTCTTTTGTTTATTTAGGTAGGCTTACTCCTAGGTATTTTATTCTTTTGGATGCGATGGTAAATGGGATTGCTTCCCTAATTTCTCTTTCTGATCTTTCATTGCTAGTGTATAGAAATGCCGTCAATTTCTGTGTATTAATTTTGTATCCTGTGACTTTGCCACATTTATGGATGAGCTCTAACAGTTTTCTGGTAGAGTCTTTAGGATTCTCTAGGCATAGTATCATGTCATCTGCAAATAGGGATAGGTTGACTTCTTCCTTTCCAATCTGAATTCCTTTTATTTCTTTTACTTCTCTGATTGCCATGGCTAGGACTTCCAAAACTATGTTGAAGATTAGTGGTGAGAGAGGACATCCTTGTCTTGTTCCTGATCTCAGTGGGAATTCTTTCAGCTTTTCACCATTGAGAATGATGTTGGCTGTGGGTTTGTCATATATGGCCTTTATCATGTTGAGGTAGCTTCCCTCTATGCCCACTTTCTGAAGGTTTTTTTTAAAATCAGAAATGGGTGTTGGAAGTTCCCGTCGTGGCACAGTGGTTAACGAATCCAACTAGGAACCATGAGGTTGAGGGTTCGGTCCCTGCCCTTGCTCAGTGGGTTAAGGATCCGGCATTGCCGTGAGCTGTCATGTAGGTTGCAGACAAGGCTTGGATCCCGCGTTGCTGTGGCTCTGGCATAGGCCAGTGGCCACAGCTCTGATTCGACCCCTAGCCTGGGAACCTCATATACTGCGGGAGCGGCCCAAAGAAATAGCAAAAAGACAAAAAAAAAAAAAGGAGTTCCCGTCGTGGCACAGTGGTTAATGAATCCGACTAGGAACCATGAGGTTGTGGGTTCGGTCTCTGCCGTTGTTCAGTGGGTTAACAATCCGGCGTTGCCGTGAGCTGTGGTGTAGGTTGGCAGACGTGGCTTGGATCCCACGTTGCTATGGCTCTGGCGTAGGCCGGCAGCTACAGCTCTGATTCGACCCCTAGGCTGGGAACCTCCATATGCCTCGGGAGTGGCCCAAGAAATAGCAAAAAAAAAAAAAAAGAAATGGGTGTTGGATTCTGGCAAAGGCTTTTTCCGCATCTATTGAGAGGATCATATAGTTTTTATTCTTCAGTTTGTTAATGTTGTGTATCACACTTACTGATCTGCGGATATTGAAGAACCCTTGAATCCCTTGGATAAATCCCACTTGATCATGATGTACAATCCTTTGAATGTATTGTTGGATGTGGTTTGCTAATATTTTGTTGAGGATTTTTGCATTGATGTTCATTGGTGAAATAGGCCTGTGGTTTTCTTTTTTTGTGGTATCTTTGTCTGGTTTTGGTATCAGGGTGATGGTGGCCTTATAGAATGAGTTGGGGAGTGCCCCTTCCTCTGCAATTTTTTGAAATAGTTTCAGAAGGAGAGGTGTTAGCTCTTCTCTAAATGTTTGATAGAAGTCGCCTGTGAAGCCATCTGGTCCTGGACTTTTGTTTGTTGGAAGTTTTTAAATCACAGTTTCAGTTTCAGTTCTTGTGATTGGTCCATTCATCTTTTCTATTTCATCTTGGTTTAGTCTTGGAAGATTCTACTTTTCTAAGAATTTGTCCATTTTATTGGCGTATAGTTGCATATAGTAGTCTCTTATGATCCTTTGTATTTCTGTCATGTCGTTACTTCTCCTTTTTCATTTCTAATTTTATTGATTTGAGTCCTCTCTCTTTTTTCTTGGTAAGTCTGGCTAGGGGTTTATCAATTTTGTTGATTTTTTCAAAGAACCAGCTTTTCGTTTCATGGGTCTTTTCTATGGTTTTCTTTGTTTCTATTTCATTGATTTCTGCTCTGATCATTATGATTTCTTTCCTTCTACTAACTTTAGGTCTCGTCTGTTCTCTCTTGAGCTGCTTTAGATGTAAAGTTAGGTTGTTTATTTGAGCTTTTTCTTGTTTCCTGAGGTAGGCTTGTATGGCTATAGACTTTCCTCTTAGAACTGCTTTTGCTGCACCCCATAGGTTTTGGAGTGTCATATCTTCATTGTCATTTGCTGTTAGGTATTTTTTAATTTCCTTTTTGATTTCTTCAGTGATCCACTGGTTGTTTAGTAGCATGTTGTTGAGTCTCCACGTGTTTGTGTTTTTTGCAGTATTTTTCTTGTTGTTGATTTCCAGTCGTATGGTGTTGTGGTTGGAAAAGATGCTTGATATGATTTCAATTTTCTTAAAGTTACCAAGGTTAGATTTGTAGCTCAGGATATGATCAATCTTAGAGAATGTTCCATGTGCACTTGAGAAGAATATGTATTCTGCTGCTTTTGGATGGAATGTCCTCTAAATATCTATGAAGTCCATCTGGTTTAATGCATCATTCAGGGCCTGTGTTTCCTTACTGATTTTCTGTCTGGTTGATCTGTCCATTGGTGTAAGTGGGGTGTTAAAGTCCCCCACTATGATTGTGTTATTGTTGATTTGTCCTTTTAAGGTCATTAGCAGTTGCCTTATATATTGTTGTGAACCTATGTTGGGTGCGTAGATATTTAAAATTGTTATATCTTCTTCTTGGATTGATCCTTTGATCATTAGGTAGTGACCTTCCTTGTTCCTTAAAATATTCTTCATTTTACAATCTACTTTGTCTGATATAAGTATTGCTCCTCCAGTTTTCTTTTGATTCCTGTTTGCATGGAATATTTTCTTCCATTCTCTCACTTTCAATTTGTATGTGTCCCTAGAAGTGAAGTGGGTCTCTTGAAGACAGCATATATATGGGTCTTGTTTTTGTATCCATTCAGCCAGTGTATGTCTTTTGGTTGGGGCGTTTAGTCCATTAACATTCAAGGTAATTATTTTTTATTTTTTAATTTTTTTTTGCCTTTTGCCATTTCTTGGGCTGCTCCTGTGGCTTATGGAGGGTCCCAGGGTAGGGGTCTAATCAGAGCTGTAGCTGCTGGCCTATGCCAGAGCCACAGCAATGTGGGATCTGAGTCACGTCTGCAACCTACACCACAGCTCACAGCAATGCCGGATCATTAACCCACTGAGCAAGGCCAGGGTTTGAACCTGCAACCTCATGGTTCCTAGCTGGATTCGTTAACCACTAAACCCTACAGGAACTCCTGGTAATTATTGATATATATGTTCTTATTGCCATTTTATTAATTTCTTTGGATTTGTTTTTGTTGCTCTTTTTCTTTCCTTCTTTTGTTCTCTTCTCTTCTGTTTTGATGACTATCTGTACTGTCATATTTGAGTTGATTTTCCTTATTTGTGTAACAATTGTAGCTATTTGGTTTGCATTTATTCTGAAGTTTTGATATGAGTCTATATGTATATGAGATTGTTTTAAGTTGTTGTTCTCTTAATTGCAAGTTCATCTCCAGTGCCCTGCGTTTGTACCCACCTTTTCTCATGATTTCTGATTTTGATGGTATAAGTGTGCATGGATGATTTCATATCTTTACTGTATATATACCTTTACTCTGAGCCTTGTCATTTGTGGAATTTTTGTTTCCTGTTGCTGTCTTTTCCTTTCTGCCTAGAGAAGTTCCTTTAGTATTTGTTGTAAGGCTGGTTTAGTGTTGCTGAATTCTCTTAGCTTTTGCTTATCTGTGAAGCTTTTGATATCTCCTTCAAATATCAATGAGAGCCTTTCTGGGTAAAGTAATCTTGTTTGGAGGTTTTTTCCCATCATCATGTAAGTATATCATGCCACTCCCTTCTGGCCTGCAGAGTTTCTGCTGAAAAATCTGCCGATAACCTTATTGGGGTTCCCTTGTATGTTATTTGTTTCTTTTCCCTAGCAGCTTTCAATATTTTCTCTTTGTCTTTAATTTTGGTCAATTTGATTAATATGTGTTTCAGTGTATTCCTCCTTGGGTTTATTTTATATGGTACTTGTTGTGCTTCCTGGATTTGAGTGAGTGGTTCCTTTCCCATGTTAGGGACGTTTTTGGCTATTACCTCTTGGAATATTTTTTCTGTCCCCTTCTCTCTCTCTTCTCCTTCTGGCACCCCTATAACGTGGATGTTGATGCATTTAACATTGTCCCAGAGTTCTCTGAGACTCTCTTCATTTGTTTTCAATCTTTTTTTCTCTTTTCTTTTCAGCATCTGTAATTTCTACTAATCTGTCTTCCACCTTGCTTATTTGTTTTTCTGCCTCCTGTGTTTTGCTGTTAGCTTCTTCTAGTGAATTTTTTATTTCAGTTATTGTATTTGGCATCTCTTCTTGTTTAAGTTTTATATCTTGTATCTCTTTGCTCAGTGTTTACTGTAAATTATCCATCTTTGCCTCCAGTTTATTTCCAATGTCTTGCATCATCTTCAGCATCAAGGGTCTAATGGCTTTTTCCTGTCAGCTGAGAATCTCCTCATCCCTTAGCTGTTTTTCTGGGGTTTTTCCTTTCTCCCTTATCTGAGTTATAGTTCTCTGACTTCATTTTTATAGGTTTTTGGTGTAGTGACCTTCCTACAGATAATAGAGTTGTAGCCTCTCTTACTTCTGGTGGCTGCCCCCCTTGTGGCTGAAGTCAGTATTGGGGGCTTGCTGTAGGCTTCCTGATGGGAAGGACTGGTGCCTGCCCACTGGTAGGTGGAGCTGATTCTAATCCCTCTGGTAGAGGCTTAGGCTCTAGATGGGATTAGAGGCAGCTGTGTGCCTGAGGGGTCTTTTGGTAGCCTTTTTACTGAGGGGTGGGGCTGTGATCCCACCTGGATTGTTGTTTTCCCTGGGGCTTCTCAGCACTACTGACAAGTTGGGCCAGATTTTCCCAATATGGCCACCTCCAGAGAACACACGCTGATGATTAATCCTGAGAGCTTTGCTTCCAATGTCCTTCTCTCACAAGCCACATTTACCCCTGTTTTCCCAGGACGTCCTCTAAGAACTGCAGTTGGGTTGGACCCAGATTCCTATGGAGCTTCTGCTTTGCCCTGGGACCCAGTGCACATGAAAATCTGTGTGCACCTTTTGAGAATGGGGTCTCTGTTTCCCCCAGTCCTGTGGAGCTCCTGCACACAGGCCTCACTGGCCTTCAATGCCAGATGCTCCAGGGGATCTTTCTCCCAGTGCCATATCGCCACACATGGGAGTTTGATGTGTGGCTCAGAACTCTCACTCCTGTAGGTGAGCCTCTGTGAACCAGTTAGTTTCCAGTCTGTGGGTCTTCCCACCCGGAAGGTATGGGGTTGTTTATATCACGAAATCGCCCCTCCTACCTCTTGATGTGGGCCTCTTTTTCTTCTGGAGTAGGATATCTTTTTTAAGGTTTCTGATCCATTTAGTTGTGAATTTTGTTGTTTTTAGAAGAGAAGTTGAGCTCCAGTCCTTCTATTCTGCCATCTTAATCCCATCTCTAAAAGTTGTATGTCTAAAAACGTTTTTAACAGAAGGATAGTTTTCCATCTAATGAATAAACTATAATTTACTTGACAAATTCCACCTAAGTGGACATGCACATTATTTACAATGTTTTTGTTCTTGTGTTGCTTCTTTTTCCATTACTTAAAGCCAGATTCCTATGAGGGCAATCAATCTTATGACATGTTTATAAGACATTGCTAACTTTACTTCCAAAGAGTTGGATCAATTTCCTTTTCCATCAATAATACATAAGCAGTAGTTTGTGCCCTCCCTTCCAGTATTTCCGGTATTCACAAAATGTTACCCTCTCAATAATTTATTCAAAAATATTTATTGAACACTTTACTATTTTCCAGAGTGTCTGTATACACGAAGAAGAATGATGCCTAAAGAGGTTTGTGATTAAGTAGGAGAGACATATTTTAAAATTACATATTTCCATCTCAGTTTTGAAAGTCCAGGAGTTCATGTCGTGGCACAGTGGTTAACAAATCCAACTAGGAACCATGAGGTTGCGGGTTCGATCCCTGGCCTTGCTCAGTGGGTTAAGGATCTGGCATTGCCGTGAGCTGTGGTGTAGGTCGCAGAGGTAGCTCGGATCCCACGTTGCTGTGGCTCTGGTGTAAGCTGGAGGCTACAGCTCCGATTAGGCCCATAGCCTAAGAACCTCCATATGCCATGGGAAGCAGCACTAGAAAAGGCAAAACAACAACAAAAATAAGTCCAAAGAGATTTTTCATTCAAGATGGCACTAGATAATTATAAGGGCTATTCCCTGTCAGCTTCACATGTATAACATTGATAGCTAAAATATTAAAATTTAATATTTAAAAGGCATGGCTCTATTAAAAGTCAAATGCAGCTAAAGTTACAGGCCTGCTAGGCTCCTGGTCTCTGATAATTAAGTGAATGTGGTATTGGTGCTGGGAGAGACTTAACGTCTAGACAAGTTTTCCTCCAACCTAGTGTGTGTTTTACAGGGAAAGTCAAATGTGTGAATAGATCCTTTAGCTCCACAAGGGAAAATACAACCTTCTTCTTTTACTTTGTTCAATGCTTAATTCATTAAACTTAAAACCATTCTCTTATAAACATTCACTTAAACATTAACACTTTACAATCTCTCTAAATATTTTTACACTGTGTACAAGGCTAATCCATCAGTACTTACAGAGTTTGATTAAAAATATCTCAGGTATTTAAACGATTATGAATTTATTTAATTTTACTATTCAAAATATTTAATTAAAATCAAAACATGAAATATGAAATTCTCTTAAAAAGCTATAAACAATTTGAAGAGTAGAAAACCCACACATAAAATATCACATCAATTGCAGATATTACAGTAAAATTAAAATAGCATTATTAATGATTTCATTTCATATTTATATTCTTGTTTTTGCTCTTCTGCTTTACTGTCTTAAGATTCAAGTAGTTTTACCAGATAACCTTTTCAAACTCCAAAGTAAAAGAATACTCTTTCAGACTTGCCAAGGTCCAGGGTTTGCCTTCTTGATAAGTTGATTCTTAGTAGAGAACCCAAGAACCCAAGCAGTTCAAAGTGATGCAGAACTGCACACCTTATGTAGACTGAGCCTTTCTAATAATGGATTTCCCTTGTTTGGTTATGAGAACTTCAGTCCATGAATTTTATAATATTTTATGTTTTTTAAATTCCAGGGATAATGCACAGTTTATAATGGACAACAATACTAAATCATTGTGCTATCGTTAGGAAATATTTTTTGGCATTGGTGGAAATTTACTTGTTTTTATAAGTGTTTTACTATGGCTAATAGAGACATCGGGAGTTTCAGTTTCTAGAATGAAATGAGTGAAGCAGTGTAGAAAGAACAAAACTTTGAAGTTCAGAAATTCTGAGAAGTACTTTTTTAAAAAATCAAATTTACCTTAAGAAATAGATTTTTTTTTTGGCAAAAAAGTGTAATCCCGATTTACATGGACTTGCCTTCCCTCTCTATGACTTGGAAAGAGATGCTCACCAATGGATGCTATTTCCCTTCAGTCCACAGTACTATTAAAGACCAAAAATTAGATTCTGGATCCACCGGGTGGTGGGGGTAGGAAAAGAGATGTTTACCCTTTTTGAATTGGTTATACTCAGGCAACTCTATGCTAAGTAGCTGCTGGCAGCAGCAACAACCTCTCTGAAGGAGTAAATGAGGGCACCGAGTTCACTAGATCCCAGGATTTTGGAGAAGGAGCCTGCCTGAAAAGCACCACCTAAAACAGGTGCCGAGAAGGTGATAATCAGCATGTGGAGACTCTTTGCTGCAGGTGCTTGAAGTGCTAAAGTAGAGCCTTGAGTGCTGGCTCTCTTGCTGCTGGAAAATGCCGACAGAATCTAGAACAGGAAGCAAACCTCCTTTCCCTATTCCTGTCTTCCAGACTTCTGTTGGGACTTCCCATTGGTAGAAACCACCCAGAAGCTTGCTGGCAAATAACTGGGAAAATGGAACATGCAGGTCCCTGGACTTAAAATACATGGCAGAACTTAGAAGTGTAGAAATAAATGGGAGCCAAGAATAATAGGCAAACGATTATTCCAACCTATTTCTTTTCAGAGAATTTGAAGGGTTGAACACATCCCAGGAGGTCATCTATTTGACTTTTTGAGTACTTTTCTTTTTGAGAAATCAAATAGATTTTTATCCTTCTTTGGATTGGTTTGTTTCTATAGTTTCTCTATCTCCACCAGGTGGAGGTAGAGGCCAGTTTATTAAAGGGTTAAATTGCAGAAGCAAATTTGGTTGAGAGTTTCAATTTCAGCTTGGATGAAGCAAAGATAAACAATAACAAGGGGACTCCTTCTTTCCTCTGATGTTTCCTTTGAGAATGTTACCTTGTTATTATCATATTTGCTTTGACTATTATGTCAGGGTGCTCCATTCTCTGGCTGTGACTTAGGGTACTTGTGTTGCACTGAATGGAGACTTATTCCAGCTGGCTCAAGAAAAAAAAGAATACTATTATAAATATACAAGAAGGAATATCACAGACATTTTTGGAAGAGAAACAAAATGCAGCCAAGGCCTACCAGAAGCAGGGGCTGCTCTTTGCTTTTCTTAGGGAAAGCACAGTCATGCTCATTTCTGCTTCTTATTTATTCATTATCCAGTCATTGACTATGCACCAAGTCTCCACTCTAGTGCTGTGGACTTGAGATGCATGGGTGGATAAGGCATTAAATGGGAAGAGAGTCATTAGACAAATAAATACACACACATAAAGTTAAAAAATTGTTATAAATGCTATGAATAAAATATGCAGCTTTTAAGATAGAGGGTAACATGGGAAGTTGACTACAATTAGGAAGTTAGGGGAAAAATTTTTTAAGTGGCATTTAAGTATAGACCTAAATGAGTCAGCACTGATATAATGGACCAGGAAGTTTGCTAGTTACAAAGTGTTTGAATGAGGAAGAATTTAATTATTTCCAAGAAGCACTGGGCTTCTTGTTTAAGTAGGGTATTATTTTAACATGGGTAAACATATTTGTGGTAAATGGAAGAACTCCTTTCAGAATTAGGGAAAACCATTGGTTGTGGAAATCCATGAAATTTACATAGTTCTCTTCTATTCAGATTGATTCTTCATTTTGTATTTGCTTTATGTAGAAACTGAAGGTAGAAATCATAAATTTATTAGCACAATGTTTCCCAACATTTGTTACTAATGCAATTTAAAAGTGCATGAAGATCATTTGGCTTGCCTTTCAAGTTGGCTAAGCTCCCTGCTTCTCAGAGGTTTTATTATGTTAACTAGCAGATCTGGTTTTTTTTCTTTCCACTAAAATGGCACAAAGGCAAACGTGAGCCAGGCGTATAAACAGTGTCCCACCTACAGACAATTTTTCTTTTGAATCAATTTATTGAGAACCCCATTTGACTCCACCTGACATGCATTTGTCTACTGGTATAGACTCAGCTTCAGTCCTTGTCCTCCCTGACCCCTCACATGTAGCAGGCTAATTATGAATTAGTGGGTTGGCCACCCTGAGTCAGAATGTTACTGGTGGCTTTTTTCGCCTACATCTTGATTTTGCAAACAAGAGTCTTAATTAAACCCGTTGATTTAATAAAGCTTCCATGATAATTCTGATTCCTATGTTATTTCTAGGAACATATAGTTACTAGATTTGTGATAGTGTACTAATAGAACATAGTTACAAAGAAAAAAAAAATAACAAGGAGCAGATCTGCAGAGTCCACTGGAGTAAAAGAACGAATGTAAAACAATCACTATTCTCCCCTAGTTATCTAAGCCTAGCTAATGGATATTTAAAAGCACTTTCTATAAATGAACTATTCTACTTAGAATTTTCTGAGAAGTACCTAGAAAATATAACTAATGTAAATTTACTTGCTTTGCTTGAATGATAGAATTGGCAATGTAAATGAAAACTTTCTAGTAACCCTGAATGACGATCCCTTGCAAGTATTTATTTAAAGAAGAGGAGACGTCTAGGTCTGTTTTCTTGCCTGTTGTTAAGTCATTCCAATAAAAATAACTGGATGTATTTAGTCTCAGTCAATAGCATTTTATTTTCTTTAGGGATTTTTTTTGGTCTCCATACAGTTAGAGGTTGGATTGCCAAAAAGATAAAGCAAGATATAAAACTTAGTCTATTCTCAGAATAAACATTATTTTCCCTAGATTATATGGGCATGACTCCTAACTAGTTCCAGGACAGATAAGATAGACTATCCACAAAAAGAGTACACTACATATAAGCTTATAAATATTCATTTTCTTATGTCAATAGTTTTATATTTAGTCTGTGTGTATGTAAAGAAAATGAGTGAGCCTAGTAAGACTTTAAAAATGCTGCTCATCTCAGTTCATTAATTGCTATGACAGTCCAGGACTCAAACCCCACCTCTGCTGGTCACTATTATGCAGCTGTGGGTCAATTACTTAAGTTCTTTATGCCTCAGTCCTAGTACAATGGGCATCATCACAGTTTGTACAAATCACAACATGACTATGAGAATGGAATCAGATCAGGTTTCTAAAGTACTTGGTATATAATAAGCCCTTATTTAAAAATCAGATAGCATTATTAACAGCCTGCAATTTTATATGTTCTGTTGCTTATCTCTACTATGCACCAGGCAGTTCTTACGACAGACTTACCCAGCTTCAAATGCCAGTAGTGCCATGGTTGAGAAACCCTGCTTTGGTAGTTAGTGGATTTCTGTATCACTGTGTGCTGTATAAGTGTATGACTTGTTTTATGTTCTCTAATTTTTTTCTCTCTTACTTCTTTCTCATACTCCTCCCCCGCACCTCAAACTCTCTTAGTCCATGAGCTTCTTGGGATCAAGTTCTGGGTCACCTTCCTGCAGTGTCCAGACCAAGGTTTGGCCCAGAGGACTCCTCAGTGGATGCTTATTGGAGGATTTTTTTTTTTTTGTCTTTTTGCTATTTCTTTGGGCCACTTCTGTGGCATATGGAGGTTCCCAGGCTAGGGGTCTAATCGGAGCTGTAGCCACCGGCCTACGCCAGAGCCACAGCAACGCGGGATCCGAGCCGCGTCTGCAACCTACACCACAGATCACGGCAACGCCGGGTCGTTAACCCACTGAGCAAGGGCAGGGACCGAACCCGCAACCTCATGGTTCCTAGTCAGATTCGCTAACCACTGCGCCATGACGGGAACTCCTGGAGGATGTTTTAAAAATGCTTTTCAGAAACTTCATAGTGAAAGGCTAGATCTCTCATTGTGGGATATGCATGGTAACTATATGTTTTGACATTTGTCCTAGGAAAGTCTGAGCAAGTTTGTGGTGCAGTAGTCAGAGTGCATGTTTAGGAGTTAGAACGACCTAGGGCTTGTATTCTTCCCTGAGTTAACTCTTGGCCTCTAACTTTGACCAGTTATAAAAATGTCAGTAATTATGCATTTATTCTAGGGATGCTGTGAAGACTTCACAGGATAGTATGAAGTGCCTAGTTCAGGACAGTTCCTAGCAGCTAGGACATCCTGTGACTTTTGTTAGTTTCCATCCTCATCTCCTCAGCCACAGTCTTCATCTATGAAGTGGATATAATAATGTCCTCGCATGAGCTGCAAGGATTAAATGAAACCATGACGTGCATAGCAGAATTTAATAAATAGTAACTATTTTTTTTTTGTGTGTGTTCTTTTTTGTCTTTTTACAGCTGTATCCACGGCATATGGAGGTTTCCAGGCTAGGGTTCCAGTCGGAACTGTAGCCACTGGCCTACGCCAGAACCACAGCAAAGCAGGATCCAAGCTGCATCTGCGACCTATACCACAGCTCAGGGCAACGCCGGATCCTTAACCCATGAAGCAAGCACACGAATCAAACCTGCGTCCTCATGGATGCTAGTTGGGTTTGCTAACTGCTGATCCACAACGGGAACTCCAAAAAACAGTAACTATTGTTATTAAAATCTTTTTATTTCAGTGGCAAAAATGTCAAGAAACAATTCTCTGTCTTGTCGTTTCTGCTTCTGCTGTCTCCTTCATTCATACTCCCTGAGAGCAGCAGGAAGGAAACAAAACAAAACAAGGAAATCAAAGAGATATTTTAAAATATTTTTGACATATTCCAAAATAGTGCGATGAATTTAGAGTTTCTTCAAAAGAGTTGAACACCCTTGTTCTTGTAGCAACAGTGACTGGGAAAGCACTGAAGCTTTTTGTTTATGTTTCTGGGTGATTCTTCAAAGTATTGAATTATCCCAGAATTATTATTTTTTTCCTAGTACATGTGACAAGAAAAAATAAGTTGTGATGGCTATTGTCACCTCCTGTGCCTTTTTTTATTTTTATGCATAGTTGAAACTGCCAAAACACTGAAAAGTGGTATATATCAAACATATGGCTGTGCAGGGGAGAGGAAATAGGGTAGGCACTTTGGAGCCTACATCTTCATTAATACACTATGGAAATATTTCCTATTTGATTGTGAGTGTGTGTGTGTGGGGGTGAGTGTGAGAGGGAGGGAGGAAGAGATAGAATGAGAATTAGGGTTTTTTTTTTTTTTTAATTACCATAGTCAGAGCAACAACTTAAAAAGAAACTGGCTTGCTGAACCATACCTTAGAATGGACTCTATTTGGGCTAAATTGGGTTTTATGTTCAAACCTAGGGAAATCTCAAGGAAGAAGGATAGAGTATTGTTCTTCCCCCGGCAGGAGACTGGAGTTCACCACAGTGTCCAGAGGGTCAGATGCTATGATTTTAGACCCTACTGCAGGAATTCCTCCCAATCATTCCCTTTTTAATCTTCTCTTCTCTCCTCCTGTCCCCTCCCCTCTCCTCTCTCTCTGTTTCTGTCTCTCTCTTTATAATTTTGTTGTCATTATTAACTCTTATGAGACCTATCCTTCTTTGTAAGAAATGGGAAATTTTAAAACATAATCTTTTGTTGCATGTAAGAAGCACCTATGTAGTGTTACACTTACTAAACGATACCACCAAGTCGCCTTGGGTGAGGGTTTTTCAGAGTAACACATGGTGCATTCCTCAAGGACCCAGGTCTGTCCAGGCAGGCATGACAGCCACAAAGCTTCCTGAGGGAAACTTTTAAAAAGAGGTTTGGGGCCCTAGAATTCAGGGCCTGCAAACCAATATTAAGGCATTTACACAAAAGAGGGCAGATCTATATTATTTTGTTTTGTTTGGAGAAGGTGTCCTATCACGCTCAGATTCACTGGCACAGAATAAGCATCTGCTGAATGAGGGTAGATGGGGCAAAGCTGAAGTCACAGCTCCAATTTGAGATGCAGGGTTAGGATACAAAGTGCTGTGGAGCACTGAGTCACAGCACTCTGAACTTTCAGTCCTGTTTAATGGGGGTGACTGGGTCAATCCAGTCCAGAAGTATTCAACCACTTTTATAATCCTTTTTTCAACTAAAAATTTGTTGAAGAACACTATGAACAGATGTAGAAGGAGATGTTCTGGTTGGACCCAGGGGTTGAGAGCAGCGGCGGGGGGCGGGGGGGGAGGGACCCTCCAAAGCTCCCAAGCTGGCTCATTCCTGCTTTGCCTCACAAACATCCCCTGCCCTCCTCCAGCAAGAGGGCCTGTGGGTCCATTTGCACAAACCAGAACCAATGCACTAAAAGGGGGTTGTCACTTTAAAACCAGCCTCTATCCTATTGAGCCAAAGAATGATAATCCCTTAGAAGCCAGCACATCAAAATTGAGCTGCAAGAGGCATTATACTAAAAGAGCAAGGCTGGTTCTACATAGGGTGAGCTGTCATTTTCAATTGGACCAAAATTAAACAGGTTATTGGTGTGGGGACCACAGCAAAGGGGAAGGGGGTAGGGAGCCAGGCACATGCAGTAAGCAATTGCATGGGCACAGGGCTGCCTCATTAAGGCTCTGGGGAAATAAAACCAAGCAGACAGTGTGGGGAAGGGTTGGTAACTCCTGGGGCCTCAGGACCTGCTAAAGGGTCCTTGAAGGCTGAGTACCCCTGACAGGTACCCTGGACAGAAAAAGGAAGTGAAGGGGGAGATTAAGAGGCATTTCCTTTGTTTTGGAAATCTCACAAGGAGACACCAAACAGAATGGGAGGGGCACAAGAAAACCAAGGAATCTGTTGCCAGATATCCTTTTTACTCTGGACAGAATGTTCTAAAAGCTTCTTGCCTTCCCACGAAGATCACTTTAGGGAGGCCGTCCAAGTTAGCTTTCATGACCCACTAAGGACAAACCTGGGAAGTTAGAAGTGTTACCTCTTCCACTGGCTTAAAAGGCTGGTCCTCTGAACCTCCCAGCTTAGGTTTGCTCCCACTTCTGATTTCTAAGAACAGAATAAAGCGTGTGACTATAAAGCCTGCAAGACTTCAAGCCCCTTCCCTCATGAAAGTGTTCTGGGGTCTGCAGGCTAACAGGTTTGTATGAAAGAATGAGTTTGGTCAGCAGTTCGTTAAACAAAATTGCTTAGTCAGATATATTCAGGGACTTTGGTAAATTTTCATATAGGAAAAAAGGGAACAAGGAAGAATTGATACAAACTATGCCATTATTTTATAATAGAGATGATGAATTTCCTTTTCTCTGCAACGGGCCTATCAGTTTTGGGATTTATTTGTGAAGACCTGTTTGGAGCAGCATTCACTAGGAATAGGTGTGTTAGCATCACTATGTCCCTCTCCCTGTGTCACCTCAAGAGTGACCCAGTTGTTCCACAGTCACTTTTAGACACTTATTCTACCTTATGTTTCTTCTCAGCACTTATAATCAGCCACAATGTTTGTCTATTTCATTAGTCTCTCCCTCCCTTATTAGAACACATGATGAGTAAGGACATAGAATTTCTCAGTGTTTTTTGCTGTGTTCCCACCCTCTCCAGCTTTGACCAGCATGTGCCTTGCCATGTGTTCTTAGTGTTTTCTGTTATCCTGTTTAACCTTCTCAGCCTGTGGGCTAGGTCCCATCTATATCCACACATTAAAAGTGACAGCTTTAAACTTAACTTGATCAAAGTCTTAAATAAGAACTGGTGGAATCAGGATTTGAACTCAGGGCTGCCAGGATTTAGAGCTTTCATCCTTTTAATCTTACTTTCTTATCTAAAGAATTTCAATTGAATTAAAACAACTCTCTTGATGAGGAGATTCTTTTCAAGTGTTTCATTGCCAGTTGGTCTTGTGCCACTTGCTGTCTTGCCATAAAACAAGTATGATCACAGTAGCTGGGAAGCTGGGTGTGGGGGTGTTGAGTCTGGAGTTCTCATGACTCAGAGGGCTGGGCAGGAAGATGCTTTTGAGCTCAGGAGTCCCTTTAGTTGTGGAAGTTTGACTAAGGAGGGGGTAAACAATAAGAGAAATAAAAGGTGAATTAACAAAGGAATGAGTAGACAAACCCACAAATGAAGAAATGAATGAATTAGTTGGTGGAGTATAAGCATGTTTCATTTCTGGTAACTGGGCTGAGTTCTTATTCATGCTCTGATGACAGAATAGAAAAGCTACAAGCCTCCTGTCCCCTTGCTGCTTACCTTTCAGCTTTATTGAGGTATAAATGACAAAAATTGTGTATATTTAAGTGTGCAGTATGATCATATGGTATATGTATGCAGTGTGAAAAGATGACTGCATTCAACTTAATAACACATCAATTACCTCACATAATTACTTTTTTTTTTTCTGGTGTGCGAAAGATCTACTCACACTAAATTTCAAGCATACAGTACAGAATTATCAAAAATAGTCACCAAGCTATACATCAGATCTCCAGAACTTATTCATCTTAAAACTGGAAGTTCGTACACTTTGGCTCATCTTCCCATTTCCCCCACCAGCCTGGGAATCTACCATTCTGCTCTCTGGTTCTATGAGGCCCTGGGTACCCAACATGGCCCTCCTTGCACCTCCATCCTCTCTGCTCATTTCTAGCACATGTTTGCTGGTCTAGATGGAGCAGAATCAGGAATGTCTATTTGGAATACTTTAAGAGACTCTGAAGGTGGTCTTCTGTACCCCTTTTTTAATCTGGTGAGAGGGACTGTTTGAATCATCTCAATCAGAGTTTGAATGCCAGCTTTACAGCCTGCTGGGCTTAGGACCTGGAATAAATAACTTATCCTCATTGTACTTTAGTTTCTTTCACTACATAATGAAAATTCTTAATTTTTTCATAATGTCATCAGGATTATGATAAATTATATAGAATATACATCTATACATACACACACCTACGTGCACTCACACAGCCTAGTGTCATGCCCATAGCTCAATAAATCCAGCTGTAATTTATTATGGTTGAGAAATCAAAAACAAAAACAAAAAAATAGGGTAGTGGTGGTGGTAATACATTGATTAATGGTGGTAATACTAATGTGATTAATGTGGGTACACGATTTTCTGAGTAACAACTTGTCTTTCTCTTCCACTTATATTATAGAAAGACAATTTTCCAACATCCTGTATTTTCTTAATGAAGGATAGGGCCGTTAGATAGCGCCTATACTTCTTTTACCTTTGGGCTTTTTACAGTGCCTTGTTTTGATTAATACCTAGTTAGTTATAGATTCTTTACTCCTTCCTAAATTGTTTTGGAAGATTTATAGAATTTTGTTATTCTGATATATGGATGCTGGACATTGGAGTGGTTGTTCACAGATTTACATGTTCTGTTTGGCAGTGAGGTGGCAGAAACACACAAATGTCTCCGGGCTTATTGCAGGAGGGGGAGGGAGTGGGAGGGATCGGGAGCTTGGGCTTATCAGACACAACTTAGAATAGATTTACAAGGAGATCCTGCTGAGTAGCATTGAGAACTTTGTCTAGATACTCATGTTGCAACAGAACAAAGGGTGGGGAAAAAAATGTAATTGTAATGTGTACATGTAAGGATAACTTGATCCCCTTGCTGTAAAGTGGGAAAAAAAAAAAAGAAACCAGAATAAGAAATGAATAGAAGATGAATGTCCAGTGAACTCCAAATTAGAATCATCAAAAGAATCATCTAGAATCATCTTCTAGACCTTTTGATAATAACTCCATCTGTCTCTCATGGGATGTGCACTGCTATAGTGCTGAAAGAACTGGGAAATATTACACAGAAAAAATGGCTGAGCTTATTTACTATCACTAAAATGTACACCTTTGAGGTGGCTTTGCAATATAATACAATGTCCTGTGATGGTGGCTAGGATTATAAATCTAATACAATTTCTTAAAATTCTATAAGCCCGATTATATGTGTAATACATCATTTCTGGGCTGAGGCAGTTGAAAGCTGTGTGCCTCTTCTGTCTACTTCTTCCCTTAATGTGGCTACCTTGAAGGTCACATGTTTCAGATGGCAGAGCTGAAAGATGCAAGAAGGCTGCAGTAGTCACAGTGAGATTTTATGTGAGATTATCAAGACTTCACTGTGCATATCCTCTGAGATTTGGAGGTTTATCTGTTTTTACAGCATGTTATAGCCTATCCTGACTAATTCAGGGAGGTTTGGGAAAGCTCACGAGACAAAGCCATGGGAGAAGAAAAGGAGATACAAAAAGAAAGTCAGAATAAGATCATCCTTCGGAGATTGACCTGAGTTTGAGTGCAGGGTCCATCACAGCCTCTGACTTCACATAATACCACTAAGTCTGTTTTCTCATCCAGAAAGTGGGAATAAAAATAGCATGTATTTCAGAAAGTTGTGGTAAGAGTAAATGAGGTAATTTATGCAAAATCAAAATGTTTTGCATAGTTCCTGGCACATAATAAGCACTTTAAAATATTTGAAAATACCTGAGATTTGAAAATATGGAATAATACAAAAATGCATCCTGCCTTATGAAAGGCAGTTCAGTCAAAACTATAAAAGAGATGTTCTTCCTTTTGCTTCTTTTTCTCTTGTTCTTTTTTTTCTTATCTCCTATCTGGTTTTGTAATGTTTTTCTTGTTCTATCATAATCTTGAAGTCTTTTTGGCAGTTTTTCACAAATTTTCTATGCAAATAGTTCCACATACAGTTGTGTTTTCAGTGTATTTGTGGGAGTAGATGAGCTTTATATCCTGCTACTCTGCTATCTTAGACCTCTGAGATGTTCTTAAGTTATAAGACCTACAGATAGATTTCAGAAGGTGAAGGGATGCTATGACATTGTATGCAAAACTGTATGCATAAGTAATGTACTTTCTCAAGTGAGAGTTTTATTGACAACCTCACTTGTTATAATAGACTTTGCAAACAGAGAATTAAGTTTAGATATAAAAAATATTGTGGTGAAAATAGTGACAGAAAATGAAGACTGGTTCGATTATTGTGAAGTGCCAGGATTCAAAAGATTTAATCATCTGGGAGTCTGCTGTGGTGAAAGCTTGAGACTTTGGGCTCTGGTCATTTGCTTTACTTGAAATAGCTTCAGTCTCCATTCATCCCTCCTTAGTCAAACTTCAATGCCCAGAGAGACTCCTGAACTCTAAGGCATCTTTGCACCCAGCCCTCTGAGTAATGAAGTCTTTAGGCTCATACCACCACACCAGCTCTGCAACTACTATGATCGCTACTTGCAGTTTTATGAGAGGATGATGGAACTGAACCAACCAATAAGAAAACTCTTGAAAATAAGCCCCTAGTCATTTGTTTTATCTGTTTCATTTAAATTGAAACTTTGAAAATGAGGAAGCAAGCAATGATAATGCTAGCTATGAAGTTAGGTCATTTAACTGAAATGTCCAAAGGTAGTATCTATTTAGGTATAGTTGAATTCAAGAGTGCAAATTGTAATAGTGAGACTGTCCAACTACTAGTTTTACTTTTCTTTGTGAATTGGCCTCATTACTATCTATGTTCTTGCCCTGGAGGGTGTGAATTTTTTTATTAATTAAAGTATAGTTGATTTACAATGTTTCTTCAATTTCTGCTGTACAGCAAAGTGACCCAATCACACATAGTTCTCTGTGCTGTACAGTAGGGCCCCCTTGCCCATCCATTCCAAATATAGCAGTTTGAATCCCCAAACCCCAATCTCCCCATCCATCCCATTCCCTCCCCCTTTCTCCCCACCCCAGGGACTACAAGTCTGCTGTCTTTGGCTGTGGTCTTTTGCAGATAGGATCATCTGTACCATATTTTATATTCCACAAATAAATGATATCATATGGTATTTGCCTTTTTATTTTTGGCTTACTTCACTTAGTATGAGAATCTGTAGTTCCATCCATGTCGCTGCAAATTGCATTAGTTTATCTTTTTATGGCTGAGTAGTAGTATTCCATTGTATATATGTACTACATATTCTTAATCCATTCACCTATCAGAGGACATTTAGGTTGTTTCCATGTCTTGGCTATTGTAAGTAGCACTGCAATGAACATAGGGGTGCATGTATCTTTTCCAGTGAAAGTTTTGTTCCGATATAGGCCCAAGAGTGGGATTGCTGGATCATATGATAGTTCTATATTTAGTTTTCTGAGGTACCTCCATACTATTTTCCACAGTGGTTGTAGTTGTACCAATTTAACATTCCCATTAGAGAAGGAGGGTACACTTTTCTCACACCCTCTCCAGCATTTCTTACTTGTTGACTTGCTAATTGTGGCCATTCTGACTGGTGTGAGGTCGTACTTCATTGTAGTTTTGATTTGTATTTCTCTAATAATTAGTGATGTTGAACGTTTTTTTTCCATGTGCCTATTGGCCATCCATATGTCTTCTTTGGAGAATTGTCCATTTAGATCTTCTGCCCATTTTTCAATTGGATTGTTTGTTTTTTTGTTGTTGAGTTGTATGAGTTGTCTGTATATTTTCGAGATTAGACCCTTGTCTGTTGCATCATTTGCAAAGATTTTTCTCCCATTCTGTGAGTTTTCATTTTGTTTTTTTAAATGGTTTTCTTTGCGTGCAAAAGCCTCTGGTTTATTTGTGTCTTTATTGTCATTATTCTAGGAGGTGAATCAAACAAGACGTTGTGATTTATGTCAAGGAGCTAGAGGGTGTGGTTTTATATCTAGATAAATAAAAGTTTCAGCTGGATCACTGAGGTTGAATATCTATTGCATTACCAAGGAGGTGCTAAACCACTTGTGGAATTTGCAAAGTTAGCTAAAGATGAATTATACAATGCTAAAATATTTTGTCTTTAACAAAAGAGTTGGCTTATGCAATATTAAGGAGGAAGTAGAAAGATTTCTTGGAGAAAACTGTGAGAAGGTATGAATGGGAAGTTTCAAGACATTACTGTGAGAGCTTGCTATGTGCCATCTGCAATCAGTCTCTCCCACTTTTGACTACTGTTTGATTCTCCTCTCAGAAATCTAGAGGATGAGAGGAAAGTTGATAAGCTTCCCTAGAAGTAGAATGAAGGAGAACTGCAGCTATATTTAGCTTGCACTTCCAAAGTTTGACAGCAACAGTGATCAGAACTGTTTCCCTTGGATGGAGTGTTAGTTTGCCAAGGCCTACCCTAACAACTTGGCTATAGCCTGGGTAGCTTAAACAACAGAAATTTATTTTATTAAAGTTCTGGAAGCTGAAATCCATGATCAAGATGTCCACAGGTCTGGTTCTTCTGAGGCCCTTCTCCTTGGCTTGCAGATGGCCACCTTTTTGAGGTGTCCTCACAGGGTCTTTCCTCTGTCTGTGTCTATGTCCTAACCTCTTCTTATAAGGACACCAGTGATATTGGCCCACCCCAGTGGCCTCATTTTAACTTAATGTTTCTTTAAAGTCATTTTTATTAGAATACAGTCACATTCTGAGGTACTGGGGGTTAGGACTTCAACACATGAATATGGAGTAAGGGAAGGAGAGGCAAGCAGAGTTCAGCCCAGTACAGAATGTGTGTGAGCTCTACATAGGAGAGGATCGTCAGGATAGCTGTCTTATAGTCTGTCAAAAAAAATGCTTGACTTGCTGACCTTTTATGGCTATGCTAAGAATAAGACCCTAGGCATAGTAAAGAAATGTTCATCTGGTTGAGTGCATGAATGGTATGAAACTCCAGCATTAGAGGTTTCCAAAGAACCCATGAAAATGTCCACAAGAGAAAGTCAGAAGCAGAGAGGGCAGAGCCAGGGTATCAGACTACTAGGCACATAAAACTTTTCCTATTACAGTGCTGCTTCCTCTTCCCTTTTCATCCCTCCCTATCTCCATCTCAGATTTGACCCTAAAGGGTAAGGCATCTGCTAAGAAGGTTAGGGAAAGGTAAGGTGTCAGTTGGGAAAAGGAAGAGATAAGAAGGAAAGACTGTGTTCTTCCTTTTTTTCCAGTCTGTAAGTTTTCATCAACCACAACCTCTGATTAGGGAAGGACAAGTAGTTAAACTTTGAGGAAAGGTAGGTCTTGGTGTTCTAAATGATGAATTACTTCTTTAAAATATAAAGAACTTTTTTTATTCTCTGAGAGTAAAAGAAGTCCACCAGTCTATTGATGTTCTTGTGCAGGATTAGAAGAATTTCTCCCACTAAATGTATTTTCATATGACAATTGGGAGTTAAAAAAAAAAGCCATGTATTTTTAGATCCCTTAAATCTCATTGTCTATATCCCAGACATCTTAGTAATTATTCTCTGTAATTCCAGCAATTGCCTCAGATAGTGTTCTGACTGGCTTAGCTGGTACCATGTGCATAACTCAACACTAATCCTTAGGTTTAGGAAGATAACTCTGACCAGACTTGGATTAATGCCCATTCCTGAAGTTAGAGGAAGTATGTGGGTTCCCACTTTCCCAACCACATGGAGTGAGAATGGATAAAAGTTGGTTCCTCACACATACCAAGCTGGCAAAATGAAATGATGACCAATAACATGTGACCAGAAACTTGCAAGTCATTTCCATCCTGAAGATTTTATGTTTAGAAACGTGACAGGTAGAATTATACTGGGAAATGTCCCAGCCTATGACTCAGCAACCCTGGATTTTAGTCATGGTGCTGCCACTAATGAGCTGTGTGATAGCAGCCATCTCATTTAACCTCTCTGAGCCTCAATATATTCATCTGCATAAAGATACTTATGGGTAGATCCTCTTCCACTTATAACCCCATCTATGGAGGTATAGAAAGACTTTGTTTCTAGTGGGAGGTGTTTGGCTTTGCAGTCATTTTATTCTGCATATAAATCTATGGCAACAATCTTTCACTACCCAAAAAAGCCCTGGGAAGTTAATTGAAATGTGGCTGATTTACAGAAATGTAATTTCAATGCTTCCCTTTTACATTCTAGGTATAATTATGTATAGCTGGCTATATTTCTTTGCTTCTAAAACATCTTATAAACCAGTAGACGATCTGATGGGACTTTTATAAGCCCAGAAAAGCCACGCTCTTTTCTTCAAATTGCATTATCTGCCTTGTGGGAAAATCCTACCCAGCTTTTCACCTCCAGAATGTGATTCCAAATGTTTGGAGGGGAAAAAAAAATGATAATGTAACAGTGGAGAGAATATCCTGCAATACTTTAATATCCTCTGCGCAGTCATTTTCTGCCTATTTTTGCAGTTTGAGATCACAGGATTCTTGACAACCTAATAGCACTTCATGCCAGTAAAGTCGAGACTGCCTTTTTGTTTGATGTTGTTTGGAACATGCAATTATCCCAAGGGCAGGTTGTAGCTAAACATTTTCATCTACTCCAGCCCTTTCTGCCTGAAGGGCTATGACCTCTCAGTTTCAGTTATATGAACCAACCTGGGATTTGCAAGGTTCAGAGATTTTACCTTTCCTGATGCTTGACACTGTAAGTCCTGTTGGGGGAGGGGGCGCTTTTTGGCTCTTCATTAAAGACCATTTTACTTCCAATATTTTTTTGGATGAAAGATGCAGAAATTTCCTTAGTGTCCCCTTTCCATCTCCAGTCAGACTTTCTTCTGAAGCTTCTGTCCATCTCTTAGATATGAAGGGATTTGTGAGCAGATTCTTCGGTCCCTGAGAAAGCACCCTGTGGGATGGAAAGAAGACATTCTTCAGCCTGCTCCTTCCATTCTTATTATGCTTTCCCCACCCACTCTGCTTTATGTTCTGCTTAGTATTAGAAATGGTAAAAGAATGAAAAAGGATTAGGAGGTCAGCCTTTTTTAGGGAAGCATCCCTTTAGGAATGATGTTGTGGGTTGTTATTCCAGTGGTATTGAGCCCTGTATCGCTTACCTGAACCCTTTCTCCATGCAGAACTAGCTCCACACAGCTCTCCTTTGACATTCACGGGCAACAGGAAGGAGGAATGTCCCCATGCCTCTCTGTATAAGCACACCTTCCTTCCTCCTTTCCCAGCAATAAATTACTGTTCTTTGCCATAGCTGTTCCTCTGAAAGGCTCTGACTTTATTTCTTATATATCCAGTGGGATAACCATTCCTTCCCATCACCTCATGAGATGTTACAATCACCAAAGTTAACATTATAACAAAATGTAGTTATTCCTCTCTTCTCAGGGTCTTTGCCTATAATCTCCCTGTGCTTTCATTCCTTATTTCTCCAAACTTCCTTTGCTTCTTCCCTTAGCCGAAATGTAATGATTAAAACTTTATTAAATCTAAAAATTTCCTCTTCTACCATTTTCTTGAGACTTGATTTGCCTAAAGACAGGGAAACGCTGTTGTTGGAAGAGATGAGCCCTACTAAATTTTTTTTTATCTTTGAAAATCATCTGGGAATAGCTTAAAAGCCTTGAGATGTTACAGAAGTACCATAATCACTTCACTTGGTCTAATAAGACCTTGAACACCAGAGCTGTGGAGATCATTGCTTTGAGCAGAGGTCTGGGCAGAGAAATATTTGGGTAAAGTTTTGACTGCTAGGGCCAGTGAATGAGAGAGAAGACAGCCTCTCTCCTGTGCTAATAATATTCTGTACTTTGTGATTTGTTGACTGGGTCTGATGCTTAGATATTATGGCATATTGTTCAGAATGAGGGAGATTCTCTAGTTAGACAGCCTGGCTATGAATCTTCAAGATGCTACTTACTAGGTGTGTACCTTTGTCAAGTTAGTTAAATTTTCTGAGCTTCAGTTTAATCACCTACAAGATGAGGAGAGTAGTACAAATCTCATAGGGTTGTAGAGAGGAGGAAATAGGCTAATGGTTAGGTGCACTTAGAATAGTGCCTGGAATGAGCTAAGGGTTCTGTGAGAGGTGCTGTAGTCACGCAATGTTTGGGGGTGTTCTTGGGTGTCCATGGTTCTGGGATGTCCCATGGTATTCTGACATGTTCTGTCATATTCTTTCTTGTTCTCTGGTTTTCTTTGGTAATGTGTTTTATCCCATGGTATTCTATAGTGTTTGTGGTGTTTTTGGTGTCCTTTGGTGCCCCGTGATAGTTTGTGTTATTTTGTCATGTTTCATTTCATCATATTCTGTGGCATTCTGTGATCTGTGGTGTTCTGTGGTATACTTTGGGATTCTCTCATCTTCTGTGGTGTTCTGTGGTATTCTGTAGTGTTCTGTGTTGTTCTGTGGTTTCCTGTGATACTCTGTGGTGTTTTGTTTTTTTTTTTTTGGTGTTTCATTTCATGGTATTCTATGATCTTCTATGGTGTTCTGTGGTGTTCTGTGATGTTCTGTAGTGTTCTATGGTGTCCCATGTTGTTCTGTGATATTCCATTGTGTCCTGAAGTGTTCTGTCATGTTGTGTGTTGTTTTTTTGGTATTCTGTGGTATCTATGTTGTCTATCTGTGTTGTCTTATTGTGTTCTGTGGTAATCTGTGGTGTTTGTGTTGTTTCAAAGTATTCTGTGGTGTTCTGCCATGTTCTGTGGTATTCCATGGTATCCTGGTGAGTTCTGTATTTTTCTGTGGTTTCTCATGATTTTTTGTGGTGTTTCATTTCACGGTATTCTGTGGTATTCTTCCATCTTCTGTGGTATTCTCTGGTGGCTTATGGAGTTCTGTGATATACCATGGTGTTGTGCAGTGTTCTGTCATGTTCTCTGTTGTTCTCTGGATATCTGTGGTAATCTGTGTTGTTCCATGGGATTCTATAGTGTTCTGTGGTGGTTTTTGTTATTATTTGGTGCCCCATTATATTCTGTGTTGTTTTGTGGTGCTTCATTTCATGCTATTATGTCTTACTCTGTCAACCTCAGTGATGTTTGTCATCTTTTGTGGTGTTCTGTAGTGTTCCATGATAGTCTGGGTTATTCTGTGGTGTTCTGTGGTGTTCTATGGTGTTCCATGTTGTTTTATAATGTCCCATGGTATTCTGCAGTGTCCTGTCCTGTTCTGTGTTATTGTTTGGTGTTCTGTGGTATTCTGTGGTAATCTGTGTTGCCCAATGGTTTACCATTGTGTTTTGTAGTAATCCATTGTATTTTGTGGTGTTCCATGGTCTTCTATTATGTTCTATGGTATACTGTCATGTTTTGTGATATACCATGGTATTCTGTAGTATTTGCTGTCATTCCTGTGTTCTGTGGTTTCCCATGTAGTTTTGTGAGGTCCAGTGGTGTTCTGCAGTGTTGCATCATGTTCTCTGTTATTGTTTGGTATTCAATGGTATTCTGGGGTAATGTGTTTTCCCATGGTATTCTGTTATAATGTGTGGTATTTTTTGGTGTTTCACGGTATTCTCTGTTATTCTATCATGTTCTGTGGTGTACCCTGGTATTCTGTGGTGTTTTGTGTTGTTTCATTTCATGATATTCTGTGGTATTCTGTCATCTTATGTCTAGTTATGTGGTATTCTGTGGTGTCCCATGGAATCCTGTGATGTCCCATAGTGTTCGACAGTGTTCTGTCATGTTCTGTGGTACTGTATGATAGTTCGTGGTAATCTGTATTGTCCTATGGTATTCTGTAGTGTTCTCTGGTATTTTTTGTTCTGTGATGTCCCATGATAGTCTGTGTTGTTCTGTGGTGTTTCATTCCATGGTATTCCGTAGTATTCCATCATCTTCTGTGGTGTTCTCTGGTGTTCAATGGTGTTCTGTGATGTCCCATGGTGTTATGCAATGTTCTGTTATGTTCAGTGTTGTTGTTTGGTATTTTGTGTTGTTCTGAGGTAATCTGTTTTGTCCCATGGTTGTTGTTTTCTATTGTGGTAATCTGTGATGTTTTGTGGTTTGTGGTTTTCCTAGGTATTCTGTGATATTCTGTGGTTGTCTATGCTGTTCCATGTTTTCTTGTGATATTCTGTAGTGTTTTGGGATGTTTCACAATATTCTGTGGTATTCTGTCAAGTTCTGTGGTGTTTCATAGTATCATGTTTTGTTCTTTGGTGTCCCATGATGTTTTGTGGTGTTTTGTGGTATTTCATTTCATGGTATTCTGTTATTTTCTGTGGTCTTCATGGAGTTCTGTGGTATTCTGTGATGTGATGTGCTGTGATGTCTGATAGTGTTCTGTGATTTCCCATGGGGTTTAGCAGTGTTCTCTCATCTTCTGTATGGTTCTCTAGTGTTCCATGGTATTCTGTGGTGTTTCTTGGTGTTCTGTGATGTTCCATGGTATTCTGTGTTATTCTGTCATGTTCTGTGTTGTCTGTGTTATTCTGTGATGTCCCATGGTGTTCCATGGTATTTCTTGGTGATATGTGGTGTACCATGGTATCATGTGGTATTTCATGTTTTCTGTGGGATTCTGTCATATTCTGTGTTGTTCCATTGTATTCTCTGGTGTCCCATGGTATTCTGTGATGTTTCGTGGTGTGCTGTGGTGTTCTATGGTAATCTGTGGTATCTGTGGTGGTCTGTGTTGATTCATGGTATTCTGTAGTATTCTGTAGCGTCCCATGTTTTTCTGTGGTTTCCCATGATATTCTGTGGTGTTTTGTGGTCTGTAGTATTCTGTGGTGTTCGGTGGTATCTCATTGTGTTCTCTGATGTTCTGTAGTATACTATGGTGTTGTATAGTGTTACATGGTATTCTCTGGTGCCCTACTGTGTCCCATGATGTTTTGTGGTATATCATGATGTTCTTTTGTACCACAAGGTATTCTGGGGTGTCCTATGGTGTTCTGTGGTATTCCATGGCAGTTGTACCTTTCACTCTGCAGGGAGGGTCTAGAGTGATGCTGATAGCTTTGGTGTCTTAGCCTAATTCATCAGCTGCAGGGAGAAAGAGCTAGGCTCAAATGGCAATTACCTACCTTCTTCTGGGTGGGGGAGCAATTGGAATGGAACAATCTATTGGACAAGATAAGGACCAGCATGACAAAAGTCCTGAGGATGAAGCCTCAGGCTTTCTGGGGAACTCATAAATGGAGATGGAGGAGGAAGACACATGGGGGTGACACATGGGGTTGATAATTATTTGCGCTTGCCTAAGAACATGAGGTACACTCTCTCATATGAGGGTCCTGCTCAAGGCTTTTTTCATTTCTAATGTGGATACTTTAAGAACTTTCTCAAATCTGATGCAGAACTTCAGAGATTTCATGACATCTCTAGAAGTAGGAAAATAGAACTTTCTGTTTCTGCCAGTAGATCCTCCTCTTGCTTACCCACCTTTCACTGTAATTCCAAACCTAAACTTGGCTGGGACACAATAAGACATTTCAGCTCTATAGACATGTATCTTAAAACCTGCAAGTGGTAAATTTCAGTCATATATTTTACACGGTTATGATTCAATACATACAGTAACTTGGATGAATTGCCAGAGGATTGTGCTGGTTGGAAAAAAAAAGCCTGTCTCAAAGGTTGCCCTCTGTATGAATCTTGAAATGGCAAATTACAGAAATCGAGGACAGATTGTTAGGGTTAAGGGAGAGATGAAGGTGGGAGAGACATAGGTGTAACAATAAAAGAGCAACATGAGCAACCCATGTGATGAGGAAAATGGCTGTAATGACATCAATGTTCTGGTGGTGATATTGTGTTAGAATTTTTCAAGGAGTTCCCATCATGGCACAGCAGAAATGAAAATGACTAGGGACCATGAGCTTGCGGGTTTGATTCCTGGACTTACTCAGTGGGTTAAGGATCTGGCATTGCCATGAGTTGTGGTGTAGGTCACACACACAGCTTGGATTCTGCAGTTGTTGTGGCTGTGGTGTAGGCTGGCAGCTATAGCTGTGAGTTGGCTCCTGGCCTGGGAACCTCCATATGCCACAAGTGTGGCCCTAAAAAAAATAATAATATAATTTTTCAAGATATTACCATTGAGGAAAACTGAGTAAAAAGTATGTGGGACCTCTTTCTACTATTTCTTAAAACTACATGTGATTCTACAATTATTTAAAAATTAAAAGTTTAATTGAAAAAATCAATCTCAAAGAGTTTATCATTCATTTTAAGATTTCTCTTTGTTACATTTTTATGGCTTGAAATTCAAAGTTTCCATGATCTTTCCCCAAATTCTTTGTCCAACTTCATCTTCCAAACCAAGCAGTACCTTCACTGTTCATGATATAAACCTGGAGCTTTTCCACTTTTACTCCTATTTCCATGCCAGAACATCTTTCCTGCTTCATCTGTATTTGTTCAGGTCCTACTCTATATCTGGCTGGGCCAGATGCTGCCTCCTCCACAAAAGCCACTCCAGGGAGAAACCATTTTCCTCCCTCCAAACAACTGCATACTTTTTGCTATCAATCTTATATTTTGTACATTCTTTTATTTCCATGATTTTGTGCATATTTCTCATCTACTCTATTAGATATAAGCATTGAGTGAGCAGGATCTTTCATTTTTATATGAAACAAATAACCTTGGTCAGCCACTAGAATTGTATTTTCACAGAATGAGGACTTAATACACATCATTTCTTTTGCAGTCCTTAGTATACACAGTAGATGTCTAATAACTGTTCAATAAATGTAAATTTTTGTTTTTGTAGCTAAAGGCACTTTTCTTTGTAAGTAAATGATTAAAACTAATTGAAATTTGAAGTTCCTGTCGTGGCTTGGTGGTTACGAACCCGACTAGTATCCACGAGGACATGGGTTCAGTCCTTGGCCTTGCTCAGTGGGTTAAGGATCCAGTGTTGCCATGAGCTGTGGTGTAGGTCACAGATGTGGTTTGGATACCACATTGCTGTGGCTGTGGTGTAGGCTAGCAGTTGTAGCTCCGATTTGACCCCTGGGCTAGGAATCTCCATATGCTTCAGGTGTAGCCCTAAAAAGACAAAAGACAAAAACAAAAACATAACTAATTGAAATTATTTGAAGGGTTATTAAAAAGTATCATTTCGAGTTTTTCCTTTTGTTGACAAAAGGAATAAATTCCAGTGAATAAAATACATACAACTAAAATGTTTTAATGGATATTATATAACTCCATTTTTAAGATCCAAGGAATAGAATGGATGCTACATATTTAATCAAGTATCAGTTAAACATCTACTATGCCACATGGGACCCAGGCAATAGCACAGAACTAGGAGTTAGAGTACAGAGGGCTTTAGACAGACAGACTCTGCCAGTGTTAATTTAGTGACTTTTCAAGTGTCTCAATTTCTTCATGCCTCTGTGAAATGAAGTTATTGGGCTAGAAGAACACTAGGTTCTTTTCTAGCACTGACATTCTGTGGTTATATGAATTTGGGATGACTGAACATTGAACACAAATGCTAAGCCATGTGCTTTTATGTCCACTAATCCTTCTCATTGAATTCATATGCGCTGAGTCTCGGAATCGGTCACTGGGTAACCAATGTCTTTGTGGGTTCCTGTGCAGCATTTGAAACCAGTTTCTTCTGTTTGTCATTTGCTTAGTCCTGCTGTCCCTGACTATTAGCGTAAAGATTAATCATGATGACTGGCAACTCAGGGGTGAAAGGCAGTTGAGCTCATTTAATTAGAACTAACCCCACTTGGGATTAAATATATTCAAATTTCCAACCTCAGCTCTAAGTCAAGTTTTCGTTCACATTCTTCTCTGAACCCTTTTTAACTTTTATCTGAAGGGAATGATTTTTTTAATAATGGGAAGGATGGGCAAATCACAATTATGTGGTCCTAACTAAGATTAGCTTAGCAGCTAGGTCATTGGAAGACTGAGCAAAAGAGCATAGAGAAGATACAAAGTCAAGGTCAAGAGAAAGATACTTTCTTTGATCTCTAAAGGTACTTTATTATTTTTGTTTAATATTGCCATTATTAATTTATAATTTTTATAGTAACATTTATCATTATTCATCAGTAGATCAGTAATATGTTGGGTACTTATCATATACTAAGAACCCTAAAAGCATTTTACAAACAGTATTTCAGAATAATTCAATTAAGTAAATACCATTATTAATTACTTTTTAAAGACAAAGAAGCTGGAATTTAGAGAGGTTGGATATCTTGTACCAAATCCCAAGTGAGTTCAGAACAGGGATTTGAAACCAATTTGCTGGGCTCCAAAGGCCCATGTGGTTATGTAGAACATGATATTTCTACCCAAATACTAATAACAAATATTTTCTTTTGAATGATTGCTAAATGAGAAAGGTTTAATCATTGACCTCAGATAATACCACTAGTGAGCCGTGGAATCAGAATTGAGAATCTCTGTGACTCCAAAGATCAAGATCTTTATACCACAATTGCACTTTGAAAGGAGAGTCTTTTAAAAATATTTCTATGTGATTAGGGAGTTGTAACTAGTTCAAGTTTAAAGTACCTCCCCAGATGTCATCAGAATGTAGGCAACCTGTTATTATGGGAAAATACTCAAATAAGTGAGCTAGGAAGTTAAATGACAAAAGGAAACATTGCAGTACTATAGACAAGGGACAGTCTCTGATAGCTTCAAGGGAGCATGCAGCTTTTCTTCAAAATTGTCCAAGGGAGAAGATATATTTTTCAGCTTATAAATATCCTTGTCTGTTACTATAGAGGATGGATATTAATAATCAAACCTTGAAATGAAGTATTTATTCTTTAAAACTCTTTATTTCCTTTGAATCTTGTTAACTCAGTAACACTGAGTTTTGTGTGTCCTCTAGGCTTCTTGCCAGGCAAGCCACACAGCCTGGCTGAATATTGGGCGTGCTTACTAGGGACAGCAAGACAAAAGGAAGCTGTGGTAAGTAATTGCAGTGCCTGATGCTGAATTAAGTTTTAGATCATGGGGGTATGTGGTGGGGGGAGGAGTGAAGTCATAAAGGATATTAGTGGGACAATTAGAGAAAATTTTATGTGGATTTTATATTGGATACTAGTATTTCATCAATGTTAAATTTCCCAAGTTAGATAATTAAATTGTGACTTTGTGAAAGAATTACATTATTTCTAGAAAAATATGCTGATGTATTTTGGGGACATGAAGTCTAAGAGTTATTACTAAAAGTTTGTCTTGGAGTTCCCATCATGGCTCAGTGGTTAATGAATCCAACTAGGAACCATGGGGTTTTGGGTTCAATCCCTGGCCTCACTCAGTGGGTTAAGGATCTGGCATTGCTGTGAGCTGTGGTGTAGGTCACAGACAAGGCTCGGATCTGGCGTTGCTGTGGCTCTGGCATAGGCCGGTGACTACAGCTCCGATTAGACCCCTAGCCTGGGAACCTCCATATGCTGCAGGTGTGGTCCTAGAAAAGACAAAACAATAAAAAAAATTTAAAAAAAAGTTTGTCTTAAGGAAAAAAAAATGAATGCATATTGAGAATGAGAATGAAAAATGTGGGAAAATATTAAGAATTAGTGAACAAAAGATACATGAGGATTCTTTGTGTTGCTATTGCAGCTCCTCCAAAAGTTGGGAATTATTTTAAGATAACAAGTTAAAAATTTAGTTGGTGGCCTAATCAGATTTGCATTTTCATATTTAGCATATTTTTCAAGACCTGATGAATCTTTAAATAAGTGACTTTACAGAAGTAAAAAAAAAAAAAAGTAAGATCCTGAAACTCTAATGAAATCCCTTTAGGATAGTGCCATGTCAGCCTCTATGAACATTTCTATAAAACTCAAAGATGTCCATTAAAACAGAACTAAACAAAATAAAAGTAAACTAAACTAAAAGATTGTGAAACTAGTCAGCATGTAACACTAAAGTAAATGTACAAAAAACATTGCAACACTTTTGGCATAGATATTCCATTAACCTACAAAGTTGACTTTATTGGGATTTTGAAATTATCCTAAATGTTTATAGATGTCAATGGATGTGGCTATTTCCCCCCTGGAATAAAACCATCAGCCGGAACCTAAAGACTAGATTAGAAACATGGTCTAGAGCAACTTCAGGCCCCTCTGGGAAACACTGTGGCCTTGCCTTCAGAAAGAGAGATTCCATTTCTTCTCCCCCACAGAATATCAGAGTGATGACTGAGCTAATTCTCCCTTATTTGTGTCTTGACTCAGGATTGTATCTTACAAACTGCCATAGTCCCAGCATGTTACCCTGGCAGTCACTGAATTTCGGTAGCCAGGAAATTTGGCTCTCCTCTCCACTTCTCCTTCTTAGTTATTCTCTCACTGTTAAAAAGGGAAGACTCAAATGCATCTCCAGAGAGCATTACAAAAAAGTAAAAAAAAAACCTAAGATAAATCAGCAAATGAGGAGTTCCCATTGTGGCTCAGTGGTTAACGAACCCGACTAGTATCCATGAGGATGTGGGTTTGATCCCTGGCCTTGCTCAGTGGGTTAAGGATCCAGTGTTGCCATGAGCTGTGGTGTAGGTCACAGATGTGGCTCGGATGTGGCTGTGGTGTAGGCTGGTGGCTGCAGTTCCACTTTGACCTCTAGCCTGGGAACCTCCATATGCCATGGGTGCAGCCTTTAAAAGACATAAGGCAAAAAAAAAAAAAAAAAGAAAAAGAAAAAGAAAAAGGAAAATTCTAATTGGGAATTAAGTTAAAAAGTAACTTGGTTATTTGATATACTCTGTAAAGGCCCAAAAAGATAAAAGTTAAATTGATGATAAATGTATGCTTATAAAAGTCCATGTGAAATTAGATACTCAAAAAATAATGCACATCATCCAGGGAGTGGTGTCTTTTGTGTCCATTACTCCCTCCAAAATTATATGAAGAAATGACTAAAATTCCCTACTTTGAGTTAACTATTTTCAGTTGGCCACAAGAGTTTAAGAAACATGTTTTCTCCCTATTTCTCACTGTCTATTTTAAAATAAACCCAGAAACATGTATCCTGAAAAATGGAAAAAAAAAAAAGACACTAGACTTTTGAGAATCCGTATCTGAACCCTGATATTGCTTTTGCCTATCCAGTTACCTCAAAATCCTGTGAGTAACTTTGGGGTTCTTGGAGATGAAAATGGTTCTTGGAGATGAAAATACTTCTTCCAGGTGAATGTTGAGGAAAATGAGTTCATATTTATGACTGCAGAGCTGAATTCTTTATGATAAAATTCCTTTCTGTATTTCCTGCAGCCCATGGGCTAATAAGATACCCTTCTACTTTTCAGGCTTTTAGGAATTGTTGCCAGTGTGACTTTATATATCAGGGGAGAAGGAACACAAATAATGTCTAGAGGGTCAGGACAAGTCAGTATTAAACAGATATTTTTTGTTTAATCCTGTAATGTCTTATTTATACAAGGAAGATTTAATTTTAAAATACTTAAACTTGCTTCTGGCTTTTGTCTTGTTCTCTGTTCATCCTGTGTTCATCCCTCTTTGTTCTACATTTAAAAATGGTCTGGTGCAAAACCATTACAATATTTACTTGTCTACCTATTAATTTATTTATTCATACTTTTAAATACATCTTTTCATAATGTAGACACTGTCTGGTTTTCAGAAAACAGAGCCCCCTCTGTATTTGGCTTTTTTTTTCCTTCCCAGTGTGTTCTGACATCTTTCAGTTCTCTCTAGACTTTAATTCCTCCAGTTTTCAAAATGGTCATTTTGTCCCAAATGGTATGAGATAGTCCAGATTGCAAATCTTTTAGGCCTATACAAGTTTGAGAAACTCTTGCAAATGGAGGTGAAATTACTTCAAGTCTAAGAAGTTAATAAATCTCATTCTTCGACACTTTGTTGCACTTGACTATGGTAGCTATTATAATGTCCTAGTAAGAGTATCACTAACATGTTAATGTAAAATGACAAACAATCATTTATATAAAATCTGAATCTGAAAACAGATGTTATCCTAAAGATTACTAAGCTTAAATTTTAAGCTGCTGAAGTACAAGCTTTAGAATATGTATAGTAATACCCAAAAAACATTACACTTGGGCTTAAATCCACATAAGAGCACAACAAGAAAAAGCTCTTTGTCTGAGGGTCAGAATATGTAAATATGGTCCAGTTAGTTCTACAGAGGATATTTTCCCAGCTGCTTCCCTTTGATTCTAAGATGCTCTTCAGGAGTTCCTGTCGTGGCGCAGTGGAAACGAATCTGACTAGGGACCATGAGGTTGCAGGTTCAATCCCTGGCCTCGCTCAGTGGGTTAAGGATCTGGCGTTGCCGTGAGCTGGGGTGTAGGTCGCAGACAAAGCTTGCATCTAGTGTTGCTGTGGCTGTGGTATAGGCCAGCAGCTGCAGCTCTGATTAGACCCCTATCCTGGAACCTCTGTATGCCGCAGGTATGACCCTCAAAAGACAAAAGACAAAAAAACAAAACAAAACAAATAAAACCCTAAGATTGCTCTTCAGAACACTCAGTCTTACTTCATTGGACAAGATAGCAGCTTCTGATGTGGGTTTCTTAATGTTAATTGGTATTAAATGGGGGTGAGGAGAATACAAGGGCTCTGGTTAAGTAAATTTGGGAAGAAAAATTATTAAACAAAACTAAGTTGTAGGTCTTCTCAGAACTTAGAATATGCCAGTGTGCAATCTGCAACTCCAAGAGGGGAAAATATTATACAGACCTTTTTTTTCAGTTAAACATGTCCCGAGGAACTGTGATATAGAACTTCTTTCCTCTTTATTCACTGCACATCTGCTTATTATTAAGGTTCACATCCAGCCAAATTTCTGTCGTGAGGGCATTCTCAAGTCCATCAGTTACTGGTCATTCTACTTTTTGGCACTGTACTCTTATGGTTCTTAGAATTCTCATTTCCATTATGTGCCCCATCCTTTTTTTGGGGGGATAGTGTGTTTGTTCTCCCCATAGTAATGCACTTGGATAATGGACCATCCTCTATTCATCTGTTTTCTACAACACCTCACATAGTGCCCAGAAGTTTGTGGAAACTCAGTAAATCCTTGCTGAAGGACTCAAGCCATGTATCTCAAATGTTTGCTATTAATTTCAAGAATTGTCCCAGAGAATAAAATGTGTTTCTTTACCCATTTGAGAATAAGTAGATTAGACTTCTATTTTTCAGTGTGTCTTTATTCTCAATTTAGCACTGTTTTTGAGTGATAGGAAGAGTAAATCACCATAACCAAAACTCTACTTTAAAAATTTACACTGAACAAGAATCATGCAAGGTTGTTTTTATTAAGCTTTATGTTTAGGTTACAACTAAGTGTTTCAGGCATTACTTCATTTCACAAGCAGACATTCTACGAAACATTTCAACAAACTCCAAGGGCTTCACCACTACAGGGACTAGAGCACATCTACTCTGCAGTTAACAGGTACAAGTACTTCAAGGGGTTGTCAAGGGAAAGAAGCTAAACAACTGATCCTCTTCTATAAAATGATTATTTTTGACAAGTTGCTACAAAGAAAAGCACACAACTATTACAGAGTTAGAGAGATCTTTCATCCAAATCCATTCTTTTCATTACAGATAGGACTTGGGGGTCACTTATCAGAAGGTAAATGATTCTTTCAGTGTAAGCTACATGTCAAGTTTTCTATGTGTAGTATTAATGCTATTATGATTAGTTTATGTTTAAAAAATCAAGGAAAGAACAATTTTGCATTTAAAACCCACTATGATATATTAGCCACTATAGGAGACGTTTAGCCATTGAGGAGTCATCTCTGCAATCCTGTAGTTTATGAGTTCTTCTGAGAAATTTTGATTGTGACTGTCTTGACCTCTGTATATTCATGGAGACCATATTCTCCGCTAGAGAGAGGAGAGAATGCACAGAATTTAGCACAGCAGTAGAAATATACTATGGTCAGTGATTTGGTACATATTTGTTCCTGCTTGTCTGGCTAAGGACAATGGAAATTATTTTCTGTGTACAGAAGCATTTCACATAGTAGCTAGCCAACCAAAAGATATCTGGTCTTACACAAATCCCCTTGTGGGAAAAAACTTTGAAGCTTTTTTTTTGTTTTTTGTTTTGTATTTTAAATGATAATGTACACTCATTGATTTTCACAGAAATTTTCTCTTTTTGACTTTTTTTAACTTGACTATAAAAGAGCTCTCACCATACACAAAAAATCAGCCCAACAAAAGTTTTATCTCAGTAAGATAAATAAGATAGATATAGTACTAGAGGAAAAGTAGTAATACATAATTGCTCAAGTAGTAGAGAAAAACTGTAAGTTCAAGTATAGTTTATTGTATTTACCATGTGTGATTGGCCCAGAAGGGATGAGAGGGCTAAAAGTAAGCCGGCTTCTAGTTTCATCCTAACATGCCCTAATATAGCTTGAAACAAAATATCTTCTAGCTGTAGTTTTAATAATACCTTTTTTTATTCTTGATTCTTGGCAAAAACAAAATCAAAGTCATGCCCCCCACAAAACAAAAACAAAATCAAAAACCCAAAAAACTCTTAACTTTATTGCCAGAGGAATTTTTTTTTTTTTTTTTTTTTTTGTGGGGTACTGTGTTTTGTGTGTTTGGTTTGGTTTGAAGATGGGAGATGATTCACTGTCCTAAATCAGGACTTTTGGGCTTTTTGTGGTTTTTGGAATTTCCTATTCATGCAACCCCTGTCATTTGCTTATATAAATCTTAAATTCTACCCAAGTGAACAAGAATTAACTTTAAGCTAATCAGTTAGGACCCTGATATCTTGTTTTCAGGTTTATGGAGACCTCCTACCAGTTTTGGAAACTGATTTACCCTTGTTAAAAGATAACTAAAAAGATTAGGTTATATTATGCTCTGTGATGTTTTGATGAAGGATTAAATTACATGTACATAAGAGTACTATTAAATCATAACACTCGTGCCCATGTAGGCTTACAGAAGAAAAGATCTAGATCATTTTCCACTCCTCCCTTTTGGTGATGTAGACGGGTATGTAGAAGACATCTTTTTCTCCTGGGTAACCTAATCCTCTTATACTGATTATTTTCTTGCACCATTAAGCTTCTGAAAATAGCTTCTAAAAGCTTCAATGAGCATGTTCTTCAAAGTAATTAAAGGGTTTAGCTTCAGTTGTCTGAAACCCATTAAAGGATAATATTTTAGTTAAGTATTTTATCTCACAGAGTTAGATAAAATTAATCTATGATTTTTGCTGATAGACTTTCCATTGTATTTTGGGCTACATGGACACTTAAAACTCTTAGGAGAGTAAAGTATGATGATTAATCTAAAATAAACTCTGATTTTTAGTATTATGATGCGTAGACATTTCTGTGTCTGTGATATAACTCAAAAACGTCTGTTCACATTTCTCTTTACATTACTAGC
Source organism: Phacochoerus africanus (assembly GCF_016906955.1). Lineage (NCBI taxonomy): Eukaryota > Metazoa > Chordata > Mammalia > Artiodactyla > Suidae > Phacochoerus > Phacochoerus africanus. The sequence continues at coordinate 228,268,733 of NC_062545.1, forward strand.
CTATGAGTTATTGGTTCTGTATTTCTAAAATCTTCAAGGTACCAGTCATTTGGGACCTGATTCAAATGCTGATTCTATTTCAGCAAGTCTGGGGAGAGGCCTGAGATTCTGTATTCCCAACAGACTTTTAGGTGATACCCATGCTTTCACTCAGGGTGCACATTGGAGTATAAGATACTAGTAACAAGTTATGTTTATGTTTCACTCTGCACCCAGAAATGAATACCTGGCACTAATTATGTAGGCAGAGAGGAAATGTTTGCCAAACTGGCTTGGCAAATATAACCAAGCAAAAATTATTCATATCATATACTTTATTTCTCCTCATTTCTGAAAGGGAGAGAAGGAAAGAAGTATCTTGTGATGCGATGAGAGCCAGTTCAGTTTGAAATGCCACTAGTTAAGTCTCAAATGACCTATGTTAACCTAAGTGGAAATCAGTGCTATTACACAGAGGGAGGGATTTCTGACATTTAATTCATTTCAGGGCTAGCACCATGATTTGAGATGCAAATCTTGGTTTGGGCACTCACCATCACCACCTCCTTGGGGTCTGCATACCACTGTTTTTAGCTCTTTGAGATTCTGTCTCCAGCTGATGATTTCTACCTTTCTGTCTTTGAGGATAAACTGTAGTTGAACTCTTGGGAGTCAATTGAGGTTATGGTGTCACTAATTCTCTTTAATCATCTTAGAGCAAATGAGTTGTCTTTTACATTTGACAAATTTGGTTTTGGGTAGACATTAATACTAGCATCCTCAGCTGGAATTTTTGAAGTAAAAATTGCAGTACAACATTTTCCTTTGTATTGTAAAGGAGGAAATTATCTATACCCATAGTGCAGACTTTTAGGAAATGATTGATGGTTTATTCCTGTTTTCCATCCCTCTCTTATTCCATTTCCTTATGTCTTGAAATTAAAGCTTCACCAAATTGTTTTTAACAAAATTAATGTTTTTAAATTAATTTTATTAGAGTACAGTTGATTTACAGTATTGCGTTAATTTTTGTTGTATAGCATAGTGACCCAGTCATACATATATATCCATTCTTTTTCTCATACTGTCTTCCATCATGTTCTATCACTGGATATAGTTTCCTGTGCTATACAGTAGGACTTCATTGCTTATACATTCTTTCTTTCTTTTTTTATTTTTATTTTTTATTTTTTGCTTTTTAGGCCCACACTCATGGCATGTGGAGGTTTCCAGCTAGGGATCGAATCAGAGCTATTGCTGCCAGCCTATGCCAGAGCCACAGCAACGCCAGATCCAAGCTGCTTCTGTGACGTACACCACAGATCACTGCAACGCTGGATCCTTAACCCATGGAGCAAGGCCAGGGATTGAACCTGAAACCTCATGGTTCCTAGTCAGATTTGTTTCCACTGGGCCACAATGGGAACTCCTGTTTTGTGCATTCTAAATGTAATAGTTTGCATCTGCCAACCCCAAAGTCCCCATCCATCCCACTTATTCCCTCCTCCCCCTTGGCAACCCCAAGTCTTTTCTCTATTTTTGTGAGTCTGTTTCTCTCTTGTAGATAAGTTCATTTGTGCCATTTTTTGGATTCCCCATAAAAGTGATAGCACATGGTATTTGTCTTTATTTTTCTGACTGAAAATTCATATGTTTAATTTACTTTAGTTATTTCATCCCTTCTGATTATTTTTTCTTCAACATTCCTAGAGAAATGTGTTAGAAGCTGAGCCAACAGTAAACTAAGTGTCCTTCAAAATAATCATAACTTTTGTCATAGCTTTTTGTACAAAGTCTTCAGTTCAGCCAAGGGACTCCCCAATAATGGATATTATAATGGAACTAGAGAAGGATGAAACCATTTGTTGAGTCCCCACTTTGTGACAGTTACAATGCTAGGGAATGAACTGTAGTATGTTTTTATGTTTTTAACTCATAACCATCTTGAGAGGAATAGTAACAATTCCATTTTAAATAGGAGAAAATAAAGGCTCAAAAGTTAGGCAACTTGAACTAGGCCAAGTTGGCTAGCAAGCAGTGGAGTCAGAATTCACATGGAGGTTGGTTAGTCCCCACTTATGTTTTCTTTACTATGCCATGAACTTTTGATGATTGATCTTTTGCCACTCTACTGCTGCAGTGATAGTTTAAAGATATATGTGGCTTTTTATTGCTCCTTTAATAAAATGTAAGCCGCTTTTCTTGAATTCAAGACTTCTTAATCTATATTCTATTTAACACTGAAATCCTACTTCCTAACTCCATAAATCCCTGACAGTCAACCACTTTCACTAACCCCTCAACAGGCCCCATGGATTGTTCCTTCAAGAATGCCCTCTTCTTTCCTTCCTAACATCCTACACTTCTTTCATAGACCAAGTCCTATCTTTTTTTGTGAGATCTTCTCTTATTCTATCAACAGACATTAAATTTTTTATGCACTGAATTCCTTCTGGGGTTAGAGCCATAGAATCTTAAGCATCCAAAGGAGCTCATAGACCTTCTACATTTTTCTTCCACTCCTATCTCCACCACAAATGGTGCCTTCGTCTGACAGATGGAATAGTGAAAGCTAGAGAGATATCCTAAGTGTTACGCTCTGGTGGTGTCCAGATTTTCTGTCTTCCACCCTGTGCTCTGCATTTTAACTGCTTCTCTACCCCTCATGAGGTATGACTCCCAGTTTGTTACTGTTTATTTCATAGTGCCTATAGGTTATTTTGCACTATATATCTTTAAACATTTTTTATTGAATGAAATATTCTTTAAATTCTGCTATGTTTTACAGTTTTCAAAAGTTTCACACACATGATTTCATATAATCCTATAATAACCTTTTTTTCCCCCCACTGCCCCTGTATTATACTTCCCCTCCTTCCTTCTCCCCATTGGTAACCACTAGTTTGTTCTCTATAGCTCTGAGTTTGCTCTTTTTTTGTTTTATTCACTAGCTTGTATTTTTTAGAGTCTATATATAAGTGATAACATATAGTATTTGTCTCTTCCTGTCTGACCTATTTGACTTGGCATAATGCCCTTCAAGTCTATCCATGTTGCAGCAAATGGCAAACTTTCATTCTTTTTATTGCTGAGTAGTATTCCATTTTATATTTGTATCACATTTTCTTTATCTATTACGTGTCCCTCCTGCCACCATAATTATATGGATGATGGAACACGGTATCATGTTTTGGGGGCTCTTAGGACCTCATACACATAGCAACTACTTAATGAATGTATATTGAGAAGGAGGTTGGATCATTTTAATAAGCCCTCTTTACCGGCATCCCAAAGATAGACATTTTATTGTAATTTTGCTGATTTACTTAAATAACAAGTATGTGGCTATTTAATGCACTTATGACCTTTAGAAACTGAGACTCATTTTTACTTGCTATTTACAAAATGAGTGGCTTTACTATGTTTGATTCCAAAAGGTTTGTATATATGTGTCTTTTTTCATGACTTTTAAAAAATGTATTGATAAATACAAGAAAATTTTAAGAAATAAAATGATTAAAATTGTTGGACAAAATTGACCAAACATATTGCCACTACTTTCTGTGTATAAATATGTATGTGTGCACACTTTTAAAAAGTCAGTATATCATGGTTTGAAAAAACAACTGGAGGCTCATAAAATATATCTATATCTATCTATCCATCCACAATCTAATCATGATTAAACGTTTTTCTCAGTGGAATTTCCCTTTCAGTTTAGATATTAGTACAAAAATAACTCATTCAGATAATTTAAAATTTTATAATCTATATAAAAAATATTTCAAATATTTCGTGACTCAGTGGTTAACAAACCCAACTAGCATCCATGAGGACACGGGTTTGATCCCTGGCATTGCTCAGTGGGTTACGGATCTGGAGTTGCTGTGAGCTGTGGTGTAGGTTGCAGACACGGCTCTGATCCCACGTTGCTGTGGCTCTGGCATAGGCTGGCAGCTACAGCTCTGATTGGACCCCCAGCCTGGGAACCTCCATATGCCACTGGTGCAGCCCTAAAAGACAAAAAGACTGAAAAAAAAAAAATCAACAAATGAGAATCATTTCTCCTTCACTGAAAAGTTTTTTGAGAAAGAGGCACCTCATTTACTTATCTAAGACATGTTCAAATAGCTAAAGTATTCTTATATTTGCACACTTCTGCAATTACCAATTTGTAGTTTCCACCTTCTTTATAGAAATATTTCCCAAATATATTACATTCATGTATATGGCAAACAATTCTAAAAGTAAGCAATATTTCAGTAACCAATGTAAAGTGCTTAGTATGATCCCTTATAAATTGTAGGAGCTTAACAAGTTATGTTTCCCTCTGCCTTCATCTTTTTTGGCACTTTTTGGAGTAAATCCAATATTTGAAAAGCTCTTTGACAGTGTCACTAACCAGGAAAAAATAGAAGCAGGTTTTACTTCAAGTAGCAGCTAGGAATTGATTCCCTGAGAGTGACAATCATTTTTACCAAGATAAGTGTTTCTCTTAATAAAAATTATTCTTACAGTTCTCGTCCATTTCCAGACATCTTGAATCCACCAAAGGGGCAGTGGGCAGATAACACACCATAGCAGTTCACCCTGAAAAAAGAAGAAGTACATTGTAGGTCATGCTTAACCTATGAAATAACTCCTGAATTTGGAATTTTTGAAATTCAGAGAGTGCTTTAACAACTCCATTAATTTCAGTATCACATACTCATTGTGAAAAAAAGACCAGCGCTATAAATTAGAATGAAGAAATATATATACATACTGCATACATATACATACATACATACATATACAGTGTATATACATACTGCCTGGAAATAAGTAGCATGGCACAACTCTGGATGTGGACAACCATTTTGGTAGCACATCATGTCCATGAGAAGTTGTAGTTTGGATTCTGACAGTTGGAATTGTCAGTATGCCATAAGAGAAAGGATATGGTTTGTGAGAGACAGGATTTTGTTAGATGAGTGTTCTTTACTGACATACAGTAAGCCTTGTGATTCTTTTGTGGGTTGTGTGCTTAACAGGCTAAAATAAATTTTCTTTTGCAATCATAATATGTCTCATATACTAAGTTCACTTTGTTCATTAATTCAAAAAATTGCTTAAACAGAGGCCTTAGCAGAAGTTGGATTTCATTATTAATTTATCTCGCCATATTCTAAAACTATTTTAAAATGTTTACATGAACAAATATAATTAAAAAAACATGAATGATTAAAATGATATGCTAGTTATGATAAAAGATGAAGACAAGGAGGAAAAGTTAGAATGTAGTTATGCAGGACATGAACAATTTATTTAGCTTTAAATTTCCTGGTGGCCAAAGAGAATAGCAAAATCTAATTACCTACATTATTTTTACTATTCATAGAGGAAAGAGTATTATTTATAAAGAGAAACAGTGTATTTAAAATATTTTCCCCTTCTTTAATGCTATTATAATAGGTAAACAATAGTGTGGCTTCCAAGTAAACTGTGTTGAGCTTAGAAGAGGTCAGTTTTTCATTTAATTCTTAGATATTCAGGTATTTTCTGTTACAGCATTTACTATCCTAGTTGAGAGAGCTTCATATTCTCATTGGACCACAAGGTTCTCATCCAAGTCTCCCATCGTAGAAAATATTTCCTTAAAAAATTTTACATTTTCAAAAGATAACTCATCTCAGCTTTGTTTGATTGCTTTTTCAACAGCCAAATCAGATCTATTCTTTGAAATTTTGGATAAAATTCTAGCAACTCTGGAATTCAATAGTTATTCTGAAAACACCAAGCAGTGGCTATGTCTGTGACAATGTCAGAACATTGTTATGTTTTAGGATATATAGTAATGAGAATATTAGTAGAGAAAGTCCTGACTGGAGATTCCCATGCTGAGTGGAATGATGATTTCCTTACATTAAAGGAAAAAGTAAGTTCAAAATGATCAGCCATGCCAATTGATTCTGTTTTTATGATTCTATTTTGTTATGAAGAAGGGACGTGCTCTACCCACAAATTCTGGCTCTATCCCTTAAACCTGGGTATTATTGGGAAAGTTATGCTGCCTCTGTAAGCATGTATTTTCTCCTTTGTAAAATGAGAGTAATAATATTTAAAAAAAATTTAAATTACATTTTATTGGTATAGTTAAATTGCAACATTGTGTTAGTTTCAGGTGTACAGCAAAGTAAATCATTTATATATATATTATATATATACACATATGTATATTTATATGCATATGTATATATGCACATACACATACACATGGACCTGTCCATTCTTTTTCAGATTCTTTTCCCATATAGATTATTACAGAATATTGAGTAGAGTTTCCTGTGCTGTATGGTAGGTCCTTGTTAGTTATCTATTTTATTGTAGTAGTGTGTATATGCTAATCTCAAATGCCTAATTTATGCCCTCCCCCCATGTATTACCTTTGGTAAGCATATGTTTTCTCTCTGTAAAATGGGAGTGATAATATTTAATAGGGTTGTTTCAAGGAGTGAGATATAAGTAAGTACAGAATGTGCTTCCTTTTTTTTTTTGCCTTTTCTAGGGCCTCACTCACGGCATATGGAGGTTCCCAGGCTAGGGGTCTAATCGGAGCTGCAGCTGTCAAGCCTATGCCAGAGCCACAGCAATGTGGGATCTGAGCTGCGTCTGCAACCTACACCCACAGCTTACGGCAACGCCGGACCCTTAACCCACTGAGCAAGGCCAGGGATCGAACCCACAACCTCATGGTTCCTAGTTGGATTCGTTAACCGCTGAGCCACGACAGGAACTCCCAGAATGTGCTTCTTAAAGTGCATGCTACAGAGTAAGTCTTTAGTAAATTGAGAAAATATATGTGCATGTAATAATAATGGTGAATTTTATTAAAATTTTATAGAAAAATTCTCTGTTAATCACCAGTCATACTGATTGTTTAAGAAGAATTTGTTTGATTTTAAATAAGAGTCTCTGAGAGGAAACATCCCATCATATTAAAAAAAAATAAATAAAAAAACAGGCTTTTGGTAGTATCCTCAGTCCTGGTTGTATACTAGAATCACTTGAGAGCTTTGAAAAATACTTTTTAAATAAAAGACCTGCATCCAGTCTCAATAACAGAGACTGATAGAATTGGTGGGTTTGATGCATACCCTCCTCCAACCAAATCACCATAGATATTTTAAAGTTCCCCAGAAGACTCTATTGTATAGCCTAGGTTGAGAGTCAGAGTCTTAAGCAGGTCTGACTCTCAGCTGTTATATATTGTGTGATCTTGATCAACTACTTGATCAAGTAACTCCACTAAGCTTCATTTTTTTTTTCCATCAACAAATTAGCCATACCAATTAAACAGTTGTTGTAAGGTAAGATGGGATAATGAAGGTGAAGAATGCAGTGCAGTGCTTTGCATCAAGTACATGTGTGTACTAAATCGTGACTCTCTTGGGTTAAGAAAAAAAGAGCTATCAAGAAGCACAAGGGGGGTTCCTGTCATGGCTCAGTGGTTAACAAATCTGACTAGGAACCATGAAGTTGCAGGTTCGATCCCTGGCCTTGCTCAGTGGGTTGAGGATCCAGCGTTGCTGTGAGCTGTGGTGTAGGTAACAGACATGGCTCGGATCTGGCGTTGCTGTGGCTCTGGCGTAGGCCAGTGGCTACAGCTCCGATTGGACCCCTAGCCTGGGAACCTCCATATGCTGTGGGTGCAGCCCCAGAAAAAGACAAAAGAAAAAAATAAATAAATAAAAAGAAGCACAAGGATTGCTTGGCTGTCTCTCAAGAGTAGATACCTTTCAATATTCAGTGGATTCTGAATGTTGCCAGGGCTGAAGAGACGAAGTGAGGTTTGATGAAACAAAAATTACCAACAAAGCAGCCCAGAGGCTGGGGTCTGGGCAGAGGATGCAAGAGTTTGAAAGCCATAGCCTTAGCATTTATATCCTTTAAAGTATAAAAATCAGAGATAGAAGCCAGGTGAAAAATGAGATAGACGGGCTACTCAAAACTCAACATGTTCTTTGAATTTAAGACCTTTGGGCATCTCTGGTAATCCCAGAGTAAAAAGCTGTTACAAGAATTAAATGTTTGTATGCATAAGGACACTGACTAAACACTCTAATTACTATCTAATGACCTTGATTAAAACAGAGCTTTTATCTCCCTTGTGTGTAGTATAGTGCCAAGTGCATAGAAATTACTTAATTACACTTACATTTGCCAAACATCAATAAAATATTTGGGCAAGTGATTTCAGAAGGTTGGATAGAGTTTTTTTAAAAAGTATGTTTATACACACACACGTATGCCCTTCTAAAGTTCTTCCAGTAAAGCAGAGGTTTTTTGTTTGTTTGATTTTTCAAACAGCAGGTCATATGATTCCAAGCAAAAAATTAAAGTCAGAAAAGGTTCAAAGTGGCCTGTTAATGTGGTTGACTTTGAAAAGGTGGTATTACATAGGTCTGACTTACCACACTGTCCCAGACTGAAGAGCAGAGGAGACTGTGATAGCTTTATCAATGTCTTTGGTAAAAATTCCTGCTGATAAGCCATAGAGAGTATTGTTTGCTCGCTTGATCACATCATCTAAAGATTTAAACTTCATGATTTGTTGCACTGGTCCAAATATCTATACCACAACCAGAAATGAATGAAATAAATCAAAGTAATAGGTTACAACTAAATATTTTATATCATATTGTAGCTATAAATATAAATATATAATATATGCATAAATATTTATATTTATTATGTTTCATGTAAATACACTTATATTTTGCATTGACAATAAAGCCCTTGGCACATATGAGCAATTACTAGATGTTTTTAATTATCAATAAAAACAATGAAAAGTAAAATATACAATATGTAACACTGACAGTAAAGCCCTTGGTATGTGACACTGACAGTAAAGCCCTTGGCACATCAATAAAAACAATGAAAAATAAAATAAAAGTAAAAACAATAAAAATTATAGTCTGGTATCCTTCAATCCACAGACCAATAACAACTACAGCAAATATTCCTAAAAAATATTAGCAAATAGTGTTTACCAATACCTCCAATGAATTGAACACCATTAGCAAGTGAGGATCATTCTAGAGATGGAAGGCTGGTTCAGTATTCAAAAAACAATCAATGTAATACACCGTATTAATAGAATGAAAGGAAAAATACCGTATTGACATCTCAATTGATACAGAAAAATCATTTGAGTAAAAATCAACAGAGTAAAAATAAAGGGATTTGTGAAAACTCACCTCTAATATCTTAATGGTAAAGACTGAATGCTTTTCCCCTAAGATAGGGAACAAAGCAAAGATGCCCATTTTTCCAACTCTTATTCAACATAGAGCTGGAATTCCAGCAAGTAAAAAGGGCAAGAAGTGGAAATGAAAGGCATACAGATTAGAAATACAGGAGTAAAACTGTCCCTATTTATAGATGGTTTGATTTTCTATAAACAAGTTCTCAGTCTCCAAAACCCTCTAGAATACCTAAGTTCACTGATATACAGGATACAGAGAACATTCAAAATCAATTGCACTTGTATATTAGTAATGAAATGTACATAATGAAGTTAGAAATACCATTTACAATCACTCAAAAAATACTTAGTTATAAATTCAATAAAACATGTGTAGTACTTGTATACTGAAAATTACAAAATCTAATGAAAGAAATGAAAGATATAAATAAATGAGGAGACCTCTTATGTTCAATAACTGGAAGATTTAACACAATAAAGATGTTAATTCTCCCCAAATTGATAGACATGTTTAACGAAATTCCTTTCAAAGTTCCAGCAAGATTTTTTAATATATACAGACAAGGTTATTCTGAAATTTATATGGAAAAGATTAGGATTAGCTAAAATGATTTTGAAAAAGGATAGAGAGGACTCAGTCTTTACAATTTTGAGACTTATTATACAGCTACCATAATTAAGAGAGTATTGATAGAGAAACAGACGCATAACTCAGTGGAACAGAGTGGAAAACCCAGCAATTGGTACACATAAATACATATGCACAAGTGAATTTTGACAATGTTGCAAAAGTAAGGGAATGGAAGAAAAATTGCCTTTTCAACAAATGATGCTGGAGCAATTGACATGTATGGAAGAAAACTAATAAATAATCTTGACAACTCCCATACCTTGTGTAAAAATTAACCTAAAATGTACCACAGACTTAAAGTAAAACATAGACTATAAAGATTTTAGGAGTTTCTGTTGTGACTCAGCAAAAACGAGTCCATGAGGACGCAGGTTCAATCCCTGACCTTGCTCAGTGGGTTAAGGATCTGGCGTTGCATCGCAGACATGGCTCGGATTTGGCATTGCTGTGGCTGTGGTATAGGCCAGTAGCTACAGTTCCGATTTGACCCCTAGCCTGGGAACCTCCATGTGCCATGGGTATGGCCCTAAAAAGACAACCAAAAAAAAAAAAGATTTTAAAAAGAAAGTAAAAAATTACACAGACAAAATCTTTTGGATCTAGGAGTAAATAAAGAGTAGTTCATAGAGTTGACACCAAAAACACTATCCACAAAAAGAAAAATGGATAAATTGGACTTCCTTAAAATTGAAAACTTTTGTTCTGAGAAAGACCCTGATAAGAAGATGAAAGGACAAGCTATAATCTGGGAGAAGGTATTTGCAAACACATCCCACAAAAGATCAACAGGATGTATAAGCAACTCTAAAAACTCAACAGTAAAAAAAGCAAATAATAAATTTGAATATGGACAAAAGAAATGAAGAAACATTTCATCAAGGAAGATATCTGATGGCAAATAAGACCATGTAACAATGTTCAGCATCATTAGCCATTAGGGAAATGCAAATTTAAACCTCAGTGAGCTATCATACTTATCTGAATGGCTAAAATAAAAAATAGCCACAGCACCAAATGTTAGCAAGGAGGCAAAGAAACTGAGGTAATTCATGCATTGCTTATGGGAATATGAAATTGTTAACCTACTCTGGAAAACAGTTTGGCAGTTTCTTAAAAAGTTGCATTTACCACATAACCCTAGCAATTATACTCCTGGGCATTTATCCCAGAGAAATGAAGACTTATGTCACACACACAAAAAAACCCTGTACACTGATATTTATAACAGCATCATTCAAATAGCCCTAAACTGGAAACAACCAAAAGTTCTTCAATGGTTAAATAAACCAGTGCATTCATGCTATGGAATAGTCAGCAATAAACGAACAAATTATCTTTCCATGCAACAACCTAGGTTAATCTATAGAGAATTATGCTGAGTGGAAAAAAAAAAAAAAAAGACAGTTGCCAATGGTTGCATGAAGTATTGAATTCACTATGTGACATTCTTGAAATGAGAAAATTATAGAAATAAAGAACAGATTAGTGTTTAAGAGAAAGCCAAAGGTTGAGGATAGGGTGGCATAGGAGGGATATAGATTTGGCTGTTAAAAGGGAACATAAGAGATTCATGTGGTGATGAAGTATTCTGTACCTTGACTGGATCAGTGTTAACATACTTACTATATATTATGCCATGGTTTTGTAAGATCTTACCATTGAAGGAAACTGGGTAAGGAATACATGGAATTTTTCTGTATTATCGCTCACAACAATAAATGAATCTGTAGTTATCTCAAAATAAGGAGTTTGATTCAAAAAACTGTATACTTTGTTCTTTTCCAGTTATTCTAAAATATATTATTTCCAAAGGAGGAAAAGGAACAACAAGCATGGGATGGTATTTCCCATCACTTATCTATAAAGGAAGCACCTAGAACATCTTGATTCTGCATTTGGCTAGAAATTCTTGGCCTGCCCAGTGAATTCTTTATTATTCTTAGTCTTGATCAAAAATAATTTAATCCTTTATCAGTATTAGAAATGAAGAGTAACATTTACTGAGAAAGGTGCTCAAAGAGCTGAGAATGTTAAAGGGACAACCATGCAACCATGCAAACAAAATTTAGCAGCAAAGGGACAGTAAAGAATGAAACCATTTACCTCCTCTTTGGCAATGCGCATCTCATCTGTAACATTAGAGAAAACCGTGGGTTGGATAAAGTAGCCTTTATTCCCCCATGGGCCTCCACCACACTCCAGTTTTGCTCCTTCTTTCTTCCCACTTTCAATAAGGTCAAGTATTTTTTCATATTGTTCCTTATCAATCTATTTGAAAAATAACACAAGAAGAGGAAATGAAAAGAGTAGCTTGTAAAGATAATACTTCGCCCAGACTGTTAATAAGGGTTTCAAAATACTAGGATGTTGTTATTAAGTTAAATATTCAAACAAAATAGCGGATGGAGGCTCAGAGTCATTGTTGGGTATATTTTATTCTCATGACTTTCTGGAAAGAAAACTTGAAGATAAATATTTATATTTAGTATTTATCTTAGAGTCATGCAAGAAAAGTATGTTGGCACTGCAAACACATGTGAGCCTTTTTACACAACTTTCATTTATTTACATGGGGAAAAGATCTGTTAATCATTAACCATACTTACATGGAAACTATAATCCTAACTGAAATTAAATGGTGAAAGAAGAAAAAGAAAACTTTGATTCTGGGATTAATTAGACATGGCAGTTGGAAAACAGATGCTTTGTGACTTTAGGAAGATCCCTAGACCTCTGATGCTCCTCATCCTTGCCATCCCCTATGGCCAGGTCCATGCTGACCACAGCCCGGTTATCCCACCCAGTTCAGGTCCGCCTGGGGCAGTCTGCAGGTCTGGTTCTAATTTCCAACCTGTCCTGATTGTTGCCATCGTGCTTAATTAAATGGCCCACGTCTGAATAGATTATAAGAACTATAGAACTTAAATGCTTTTTAAACAATATTTTTATAAAGAAAAGAATGTGTCTAGAGTTCTACCTGGGAACTCAGGGGACCATAGCTCTCTTCCCTGCACTGGAATTGGAGCTACCTGGTGCTTCATTTCCTATCTGGGGAGGTTAAAGGATTGAGTAATTTTTGGATTCCAAATCACTGGTGAAGACTGCCTTGTCTCAGGTGTGGCTGGGGTTAAGTTTTAAAGGGAAAACATTGGAGATCCAGGAGTTAGGTGGAAGCCTCTTGCCAATTCACCTAGTCTCTTCTCACCACTCACAGTGTTATTCTTTGTCTTCCTCTTTGACTTTACCACTTCTCCTATGTTCTAAGTCCCAGGAAAAGGTTTCATAAAGTTCTCCCTAAACATAATCCAGCTCCCACATCCAATTAGATAAAATTATATATAACAAATGCTTCCTTGGTAAAGTCTTTTTCCAATTTGATTCAAAGACCAAAATGTACATTTCCTTAAAAAGTTAGAAGTATCAGTATTTTCATTTGAAAAAGATGTGATAGCCATATATCTGTATGATTTTACATTATGTATTAAAATATGTATTAAAGCTTATTAAAGTACTTTTTCCATAAGTTTTTTTCTTATAACAACAAATGAGCATTTTTAAGGGTAAAGAAGCCTCAAGGGCTTTAATTCTTTTATTACCTCTCAAAGTCCCAATATATTTACTTATTTTACTAATTCAGTGCAACCTGTGTTAAAAATCTTTTCACATATAAAGATTAAAGTCTTATGTCAAGCAGTTAGATCACTAGATTATTTACTTAGCTCTATGAATAGAAATTTTCTTAAAGTCTATTTAATTCCCTTCTCCTTGGAATAATTAAGTGAAAGTATTGCCCAACAATGTTTAATATTAAAGTAATTCCAATTCCCTTGAGTGAGAAATGCTGATGGACGGGAAGCGGAAAAGTGCTGGGATGGACGGCATTCGGAAGTAGATCGGAACGGAAGGAGGGAGAGGGAGGTCGGAGTAGGAGTATGGAGTTTATTTCTTTCTTTTTTCTTTCTTTCTTTCTTTCTTTCTTTCTTTCTTTCTTTTTTTTCTTTCTTTCTTTCATCTGTTGGCGTGGACGGTCTTTCTTTTTCTTTCTTTCTTTCTTTCTTTCTTTCTTTCCTTCCTTCCTTCCTTCCTTCCTTCCTTCCTTCCTTCCTTCCTTCCATTCATCTAGCTATCTATCAAGTCTCTGATATATGTATATCTCAAATGGAAAATATTCTTTACTTTTACATAGATAGATGGATAGATATATAGATGATAAATATTTAGAGAATGAAATAATCACAGCTAAAGTCTTAGAATCCCATTCTTTTTTAGAATGGGAGACCAAGTCAAAATTGAATTTATTATGTCTTGGCATCCATTGAAAAGTTATCAAAATATGATCAAAATTAGCAAATACTTCTGCGAACTCATTAAAAGCAAAGATAAATACAAAATGTAATAGGATTAAGTTAAACAAAACATTATTTCATTTACCAAGTAAGTTATTTTAGGTTTTAAGGTTTCAATATTTGGCAATGCCTAGTCCTAAAATTTTCCAACTTGGGTATTTTGGCATGAGCATGAAAATCCAAAACAGGCTTTTAACATATCTAGACTATAAACTCTATGATATCAAGTAGAAGTTCTGTGCTAGATCAAGATCTCAAAGGGCAAGAGTAAATTTAGAACCAAAGATCCAGGAGCTTGAAAATAGACAATGAACAGAAAACTGTGTAAGGAAGAAGGAAAGGTAGGCTTTGGATAAGAGAGACACTCTTACTGATGATAATTTTAAGCAGACAGAAGAAAATGAAAACTCTAGGGTTTAATTGGACTTATACAACTAAAATGAGAAGTTTGGCACAAAGTCTGGAACTCGGGACTTTTTTGGATACTTGTGTTATCTTTAGAAAGTCAGAGTGACTAAAGACTTTGGAGAGAATTTAGAGGTGTGCCAGCTTCTTATAAAGGTGGGATGGAAGCTGAGAGGATTTATTCCGAGGAATAAATAAATGATAGGATTGCATAAGAACTTCCAAGTGCCTAGGAACTGTATATAGGAATCCAGAGGTATACAGAGTGAGGAAAATGAATTTATAGCATTTTTTCCCTTACATCTTTAATTTCCAATGTATTTCTTAAACTGTTTCTAGATATGGAAACTGGGCAACACAAAACCAGTTGGGAGTTGGTTTCATATTTTTTTTTTTTTAATCACCAAACTGATACAGTATTGTCATCTAGGAAGACATGCAGATAGGAAGTAATCATATTCAATTAATATCAGGCCAAGAGAGGATATTTTATTCCTGTACCCTGTGAATTCTACTTAATCTATTTTATACTCACCTGAGGGCCTTGATTGACCCCTGGGGTCAGAGGATTTCCAAGAACATACTTTTTAGCCCGCTCAACACTCTTTCGAACAAATTCATTGTAAATTGATTCTTCCACAAAGAGCCGAGATGCAGCTATGCAACATTGGCCCTGGTGGTAGAAGAGCCCGTGATGTGCAAATTCAACAGCAGCGTCCACTGTAAAGAAGACATCCATGTTAAAGAAGTAATACTTTCAAAAGATTGTATGTTTTTATACATATTTCTTAGAGGCATGTGGTGGTATAAAAAAAATCATGAGTCATGTAGTCAGATGTAGATTCAGTATATTCTGTCATCAATTGGGTGACAGATTACCTTTCTGATACTTTACTTGCTATAAAAATGATAGAAAAAGGAGTAGACTCTGAAAAAACAGTGGTTACTAATACAACTTTTATATAGGCAATTCCAAGAGTGTGCAGTGTCCTAAAGTAAATCTCACTGCAAAAGATTTTTATAAATATCTCCACTTATAAATTAGATGACTGTGAATATTTCTTTCAGGCCCCAGGTTTTAACTAAATGATAAAGAAAATGTAAAGTAACCCTTACATAAGTATTTAAAAACATTCTTAGATAGCCTGATTGATAGAAAAAGTGATAATTTCTTAGAAAAATACAAAACCCCTCAAATTTCCAAAAAAACACTAATATTCAGAATTGCCCATCTACCTTACAACCCTATTCTACAGAAAACATTTTACAAATTTATCTAAATTGTGCCATATTATTTCACATATGCCTTTAAAGTATTCTTCATCTTTTTATTTGAGATGGTTACAAGGTCTTAAAAGGAGTAAATAGTTTGCTTTATTAGTAGATGCTGAACAACCAGAAGAAAGTTTTCTTTACGTTTTAATTTTCTAAATGCGGAAGGTTTAACATTGTAACAATTGGATATTGTTATCTTTATTTTGGACACTAAGCATATCTGCTTAAGTTGTAGTGAAAGCAGTTTATAGAAAAGCTTAGTAAAATCAGAAATCTTGTTTGTAGAATACATAATAAGGAAGTGTGCTTTGAAAAGCTTCAGGTAAAATCATAATCACAACAGAGGCCAATTCTATCAGCCCTCTGTGGTTTGTGTTTAATGCCGCATACCAATAATGCAGCTATTAAAGAAACAGTTGAGTTTCTTTTTCTATGAACTGACTTCAATTTAGGAAATAATTGTGGGATTCTACTTGATAAAATAATCAGAATGAACATAGGATATTGCTAAGTGGAGTTATAAGTAGATATATGTAATACATGTAAATTCAACTAGCGCCAAAAAAAAAAAAAAAAGAGAGAGAGAGAGAGATAGAGGGAGAGAGAGAAATTACTTAACTAGTAGGTGTCCTTTTCCCCTGGCCATTTCATTAAGTGAATGCGTGACCCAGAGGAAAGGGAGATAACAGATTTGCAACTTGCTGTCTTTCCAGCTGGTTTAGTCCAATGTGTCTGAGATTATCTCATCCAGCTTAAAGTGATGTCCATATTTAAAGTATGGAATTTAAGAAAATACATTATGGTTCCTAAGTGCAAAATAGTTAGTTTCTCTGGAGTTCAGTTTGAGAAAACAGCAGTCTATTCCAAACCAGGAAGGAATTGTGTCTGTGTTGGACTTATTTAGGTGTTGTAATTTTAGGACAATTTAAGAGATTTTTAAGAGTAGTTTTGGATTCTTAATCAAGTATGCCTTACATGTGGACGTTTGAAGCAAACCCTTCACTGTATGGTATTACTAGACACCAAAAAAGGATGAAGGGTAAGAAGTGAGCAAAGTGGATTTTACTCACGGTCAGCATCTGCAAACACAATGCAAGGACTCTTTCCACCGAGTTCCAGGGTCACCCTCTTCAGATTGCTTTTCCCGGCAGCTTCTTTGATCATTTTGCCAACCTGAAGTGGAGCATTACAAAGGAGGAGGCTTAATCCTCTCTCATGAAGGCAGGTTTCCCTAGCACTTTAAATTTACACCATGTTTGTGCCATAGTTACATTTCATTAGGGAGAAATGTTAAATAGCATTTTTCTAGATTTGGCACCTTCATATATCAAAGGCTCCTCCATCCAAGCATAACCATATGATGAATCAGAAAAACTCACAAGAACAGATTCTGAACATGACAGGTGATCTAGATATACATGATCTTGATGTATGTGGCTACACAGGAGGTTAGTTTTCATTTTAATCAGAACTTCATCTTTCTTCTGATCATTCCTGACAAATGATCCAACCATAACTTATCTATTTTGACTTTTCATCCCCTACTGAAATCCAGAAAACTATCCAGACAAATTGGCATATTCAGCACTCCCAGAATCTCATCTCTCTGCTTCGAATAAACCCACCCCAACCACCCCAACTTGGATTTCCTCCACCCCACCCTTCCTTGGGATCCAGCTCATATCTTAGCTTCTCTTTGAAGCTATGATGACTGAAGGCAGACACAACCTTTTCTTCCTCTCATCTGCAGTAGAGTCCTCATGAGGACTCTTCAGAGTCCCCTCGGATTGTATCATTTGCATACATAATCAATTTCTCAAACTCATGTCACCTCCCTGGTAGCAGTGACAATGTCCTATCATTACATATCTTTTCTTAGCACTGTCAGCAATGGTTAACCGCTGATTAACTGATAGCCCCCCTCCATCCCCCTGCTGCCCTGCTCTCTTGCACACTTCTAAACAGTGGAGTAAATTGATAATGTGAAGAAAAAAAGAATGTATACATGTATGTGTGACTGGGTCATATTGCTGTGCAGTAGAAAATTGACAGAACACTAAATCAGCTATAATGGAAAAAAATAAAAGTCATTATAAAAAAAATTTTTAAAGAGGAGAATATAAATCCCCCTCTTTCCCCAAAAAAAGAGAAATTGAATCTGTGCTCTGGGCTGCTTCTTCAGTTAGCTGGAATCCTACTGTTCTGGTTTCTTCTTTAATGCTAGTTGACTCTCTTCAGAGAAATAAGTGGTTTTCATTTTTTTTTTTTCCTTTGTGGATCACTTCTCATCAAGATAACTTTCTGTAGTTGTTTATATATTTTTCATCTCTAAAATCTTGCCTGTTATATAACTATTTCTCCTTTATTACTTTTATTGAAGTCTCAGTACACTAAAATGATCTTTGCTTTTCTTTTTACAAGATGACTCATTTATCTTGCTGCTTTTATTCTACAGATTTCTTTTCTTACTCACCATTTCACACTTTAATAAAATTTCTATCCTGACTGAATAAAAGATAAATAGGTGCTTGCTGAGTGTGTGTTTAAATTTTATGTGATTATTTAACTGACTGCTACTGTGCATTACAGAGTAGAGCACTAATTAAACTTATATTTTTAGCTTAGTTAAAAATTTCATGCACTAGCTCAAACGCTTAAATGTAGGGTAATAAAAATAAACTAAAATAGACTGGCAGTAGGGAAACTCTGAATGAAATTTCTTTTATATTCCATTTTCCTTCCATAACATGTTTCCTATGGCCACATTCAATAATTGAATTTTTGTTTAAGATGATTAAGAATTTTCTATTTTCTAGATAATATTCTTTGCCTTTCTCCCTTTGAGTTCTCCAGATTCTTTCTGCATCTTTTTTTCCCTTTTTTAGCTTAGAAAGTTTTATTGGAGAAACTTTTTAAGGTAGATAATTTTTGTCTTGGGAGAAAGATCAGAGGCATTTTTCTAAAAGTTACAAATGTCAACAGAATTAGCATGAAGAATCGTTAGAAATACAAGGAATATTAGACCTTGCTTCTTGCAAGTTCAGATGGCAAATAAAAGGTTTGCATGAGTTTTCTCAAAGGTCTAGCTAAAGACAAAATAAGGAAGTATCAGTTTTTGCCCTGTGATTTTGTTTCCTCACTTGGAAAAAAGTAAAAGTTCATTATTTTTCTCGAAGATGTCTGCAGTGAAGAAAATGTAAATACTATTAAGACTGAGTTAAACATTATGTTCCATAATATTGTGGCACTGTCCAGAAGTAGCAAATGCTCATGAAAATGCTCTAATATATCACATCCTGCACTATGTGGGTTCAATCCTATTTTAGACAAATTTAATGAGACATGAGAGTTCTTATGTTGCTGGAAACATTTTTATAATGACAGTGGCTACTACCATGAACCACAAAACATAAAATCCATTGTTTGCATCTTTCATGGCATTTGGCAAGTTCACTACTATCTGCTAAGCAACAAGCTTAAAGATAAAAGAGGACCCAGAAAGACTGATTTTTTTTTTTCCTGTATGGCTTCTAAAATCAACTTAGTCATACTTAATTCTTTAACACTCAATCAGAAGTAGTTACTGTACTGGTTTCTAGAGATAAGAACAAGTGAAACTGTCTCTGAGAACAGTAAGGAGAGAGGTTCATGACAAAGCAGGGAGCAAGGGCTATCATAATTATACATCATGGACAATGGGTGCACAGATGGAAAATTCTTATTTAGAATGCCCCTGGGACTACAGAGAAAGCCATAGAGATGATGGGTGGTGAGAGCCTCATTATAGCAGGTGTGGCTGTGCATGGGCAAAAGCCTGGAGGACTGAGAAGATACATGGAATAATCAGGAAGAAATGGTGCAGAGACTGAGAAATATTATATGAAGAGGGGACCTCTTCCCTCATGCCTTCTGAACTAAGTGTGGAAAATTAAAGAATAAGGGAAGAAACAAGGAAATGGAAATGCATATAGAACGTAACAATAATCATGCCATTTAGTGAGCACTGTATAGGATGCTAAATGTTTTACTACTCATTAGCTCATTCAGTTTTATTCTGTAACTCAGTAAGGTAGATCATGTTTTGCTTTGTTTTGTTTTGTTTTTTGTAGGGCTGCACCTGCAACATATGGAAGTTCCCAGGCTAACAGTCTAGTCAGAGCTGTAGCTGCTGGCTTATGCCACAGCCATAGCAACGCAGGATCTGAGCCATGTCTGTGACCTACAAAACAGCTCGTGGAAACGCCAGATCCTTAACCCACTGAGCAAGGCCAGGGTTTGAACTTGCATCTTCATGGACATTAGTCACGTTCATTACAACTGAGTCACCATGGGAACTCCAGTAAGGTAGATATTATTATTCCCACTTTGCATATAAAGAAACTCAAATTTAGCAAGGTTACTTAAATTTGGAAGATACACTGCCAGGAGGGGTAGAGTTAGAATTTGAACCCATATGCTTCCTAGTCTTCTAATATATAAAATTATTTTGGGGAAGGGAGCAGGTAAAGTGTCCCCCAAATGCTGTAGGGACTCAGGAATGAGCCAAGACAAACAAGCGGTGATACTGGAGATGAGATCAAGGAACAGTAGCCTCTGGCCCAGACAAACTAGAGAAGTATTTAGGATCTAGAGCAGAAACTGTACCTGGATTCCCTATTGGGGAAAGCTGGGGAATTTGTACCTTCCTGTTTTACCTCCTCTGCTATGATTTCAACCTGTGACTTCACCATTTTTAATTTATTGCTGTGTCTCAAACATTCCCAATTGTTTTGTTCACAGACTCCTGAATGTGGAGTTCCTTTCCTCTACCTCAACTAAGGGTTTGTAGAATGTAAACTTTTTCAATTCTATAACTATAAAAAAATAAGAAAATGTATGTATTTATCTAGTTTTAAAAAGATCAAGAAAGGAGTTCTCTTGTGATGCAGCAGATTAAGGATTTGGTGTTATCTGCAGCAGCTGGGGTTGCTGCTGTGGTGCAGGTTTGATTCCTGGCCTGGGAACTTCCACATGCCATGGACAAGGCCAAATAAAAATAGAAAAAAAAAAAAACAAGAAAAATAAAGTTTGATTTGCTACCATTTTAATTCTCTATGTAAATGTTTCTTTATATTGGAGTGGATAATATGGAGTATAAGATAATCAAATTAGCCTTTCTTCCTTATCTAGAATGTTCTTTCTTCTTTTTAGTCTCCAGAAAGTGAAAAAAGTAACCATTTTTCAACACTCAGAGCACTTAGATATCACTGTTCTTTTCTGTGAACGCCATAACAACAAATCTTAGTAAAAATCTTAGTATATTATTGCAGCCTTCTTTGTTTCTTATTTGTCTCAGCAGCTTTACAAGAAGGGTCTAATCTCTTTTTTTTTTTTTTTTGCTTTTTAGGGCCATCCCTGTGGCATATGGAAGTTTCCAGGTTAGGGGTCAAATCAGAGCTGTAGTCGCTGGCCTATGCCACAGCCACAGCAATATCAGGTCAGATCTGAGCCACATCTGTGACCTACACCACATCTCACAGTAACACCAGATCCTTCACCCACTGAGCAAGGCCAGGGATCAAACCTGCATCTTCATGGATGCTAGTCAGATTTGTTTTTGTTGAGCCATGATGGGAACTCCTCTGCTAACCTCATTCTTTATCCTCTATACTGTAAGAGGCCAGCATTATATTTTGCACTGAACATCTAACAATGTCACATAATCTAATAGAATGACTTAAGGATTTTTTTTTGCTTGATACAGTAGGATTTAACCTTTTTTTTTTTTTGCTTGCAATAATAGTAAATCACCACTGTTCTCCCAAACTCTACCTTCTAGATGCTCTCTCTTCTCTCTCTCTTTCTCTCTTTCTCTGTCTCTTGCTCTCTCTCTCTTCCCCTCTCTCTCCCTTCTCTCCTTTGTGCCTCTCCTTGAAGTATCCACAGTTGGGGTCCTGTTCTTTAACCTTCTGGATAGTTGGCCTGGAGCCAGTGAGGCAGAAAAGTTAGGTTGGATCAGGGAAGCTGAACTGCTGGCTCCCTTTTAGAATGTTCAGGGAAGAGAGAGTCCCAAATAAGGAGCTAAGGGTGAGGTTCTGCTACTTGATTTTCTTAATCTACAGGATAAATTACATTCATTCATACAAATCACTGTGGCTTAATTTATATTTTCTGTCATAAACCTTACTAATCATCTGACAAGGTCTAGTCAGCCATATTTCTCATCAGGGAAAGTAATAACACAGTGAAAAGAGTTTACTCCAATCCTTCTGAGTTTGTGATAGGTATTTCATTTCATCTCCATGACATCTGCTTATGTTCTATAAACATGTGTGAGGCCTAGAATAAGGAACAAATCATCAAGCGAACTTTTGTTTTAAGGAAATGTCAGCTTAAAAATAGTAATATAAAACATGCTTCTGACTGCTGAAGATGCAGGCATTCTTAGCTACTGGCCTGAGTAAATGGTATTACCTGTGTAGATCCCGTGAAGGCCACTTTGTCTACATCCATGTGAGAAGAAATGGCTGCCCCTGCAGTAGGCCCATAACCGGGAACAATATTTACTACTCCAGGAGGAAATCCTGCCTAAAACATAACAAGTAAAATAGTTAAACAAAACTGATCATTTAATTCTTTGGAAAAAAGAGGATAGTATAAGATCAAAGCTACCTCTTTATGCTAAACTTATGAGTTTTTCTACAAAGAAAGATTCATCAAAGTGTTTTTATTATTATCTATTCTTCTTATTTCATTTCTTAGCTCACTTAAATTAACTTCAAAGTTTGCATTATTGAGGTCTCCTCAGAATAAGTCCATGTTTGACTTTCATGGATCAGTGCTCAAATGATTGCCGTCTCAAGTTTCATAATAGTAACCCAAAAGAGTGTGTAAAAGTGTTTAATAAATTACATAGAATGAAAACAATGCATTTATTGTCTATTCAGCAAAAATGAGAAGCTAAAGGATTTTTAGCTTCTCACATTTTCAATTTTTACCTGTTGAAAGCTTAGGGCCTACCAACTGGGTTGCAAATACCTATTGGCATTATTTAATCAGAAAAATGTTAAAGATGGTTACATCCATTTATGATTAAGCTTCACAGATTAATTTCAATCCCAATTAAAGAATTATCAAGTATAAAGCAGTGTGGTAACTGAAATAGCACATTAAAATTTCATGTTATTTACACCAAAATGTGTCATTTTGACATCTCTCTTGCCTATTTTATTTTTATTTATTATTATTTTAATTTTGTCTTTTGTCTTTTTAGGGCCACACTCGTGGCACATGGAGGTTTCCAGGCTAGGGATCGAATTGGAGCCGTAGCTGCTGGCCTACGCCACAGCCACAGCAACACCAGATCTGTAACCCATTAAGCAAGGCCAGGGATCGAACCCGCATCCTCATGGATGCTAGTCGATTCCTTAACCACTGAGCCATGATGGGAAATCCTCTTTTGCCTATTTTAAATTTGAAGTGAAGAATATTTTTAAGATGTGAGTTCAGATTTTCTAAATTTTAAATTTCTAGTGATTAAAGCCTGTTTTTCAAATTTTGCTAAGGTATGAAAGATGAAAAATAAAATGCAAGAAAAAGTTAAAACAATGTAGATAGATGAAGAAAATAAATTTTATGTGTTTTTTGCCAGTTTTTGAGCAAGAAAGTAAATGCAGAGGAAACTATAATAGAAAAGAGAATATATACAGATTCTCTTATGGGTAAATGTGTTTAGGAATAATGTAGCCCAGTTGCCACAAGCAAGCATTATTAGCTCAGAGGCCTCCAACTTTCAGATAGACTAGTTTAAACAAATCTGCAGACTTTCTAGGCTATTAGTGGCAGTTATAAACCAACCTGCATTTCAATATATGAAAGAAAATCATTTAAATTTCAGCATGAATTTGCATTCATGAATGTTGGGCAAAAGAAATTAAAAAGTGATCATAAGACGACTATTTGACTTAAGCTATTGAGTCTGCCTTCCTATCTTCCTTTGGGCAGAAGTTCATTTGGGATGACTGCCAGAAATCCCAGTCAGCAGGCATGCTTAATGTGTCAGGAGTCATTGGCAGATGATGTAGTTTATAGTAGCACCAGATGAGGTCTTCCTATTGTAAATTCTTGCACATATTCTGATTTAGGAAACTTACCTCTTTTATTAAAGATGCCACATGAAGAGCAGTGAGAGGGGTTTGCTCAGCTGGTTTGACAACCACTGTGTTTCCACAGCTAAGGGCAGGCCCTATCTTCCAAATGAGCATGACCAACGGGAAATTCCACTGGAAAGCAATATATAACAATAGAGTCTTTGTATTGATGCAAGCTGCATTTGTTAATCTAACTCCCACATTATACACTTCCTGTAGATGTTAAGTAAGAATTGTAGTAGTTTTGTTTAATCATCTGGTATATTCTAATTAAGTTCGTTGTGAAGAGCAACTCAAATACTAGGAACTAGATACAGGAAGAGAGAAGGACAAAGTCATAAAACTACCAAGTGCAGTTGTGTTGAGTTCTTTTTCTACCAGGAGAAAAAAAATTACTGAATGCTTTAAAAATCAAGCCTTACTATTACATGTATTACAAATTGTTTGTAAGTGTTTAAAAAGTATAATTATTCCTCCCTCCCTATAGATCTTTATTTGTTACTATTTACCATAATAATATTTAGTAATATTTATTTCCAAGAGAAATATCTTGATAAAGACAAAGAAGTCTAGGGTCTAGGGCTGACAGCTTGGTTCAAAGCTCAGCTCAATCACAGCCATGTGAACTCAGAAAGTGATATGTGATTTGTACATGATATCATCATCTGTAAATGCTGATAACAGACATTCAAAATGTCAGTATGTATACATTTCAATCTCTAGAGCAGGAGATAAGTCATTCCCAGTTCCTCATCTATGAACATCAGGACATCTTACTGTCTTTTTGTTTGACCTTTTTTACTATGTCAGTTTAAGTGGAATTATTGGTAGTTTCCTATTTGTTGGACTTAAAGGTAAATCTTCATGATTCTGCTTAAAAATGCTGCTTTCTCTAAGAGGAACTTGGAGTATCAAAGCCTCTTATCTAAAAGTTGGATATATTCCATACTCTGTTCCAAATGCCTCTGGCACAGTTTCTTCCATTTAATTAAGAAATTTCATTCTGGATTTGAACACTTTGGTTGCTACTATTCTCCATGATGAGAGGTTCCAATGAGAAAATGGAAAGTGTTGGAGAGTGGTAGGCAATTCTATGCTTCACTGAAACGGTTGATGTCTTGCAGCAGAAGTACTAGCAGTGACCACTTTGCTATGTACATGTAAAACATGGGTCTTAGAGTATGTACTACAGCTTTTTTAGAAAACAAACCATAAAGTAAAAGGCTTGATGATGTTGTAATAGTGAAACACACTTGAGAGAGATGCCAGAATATAGATATATTTCTAGACTACTTAGTTTATACCAAAAGGGTACAGTACAGAGATCCAAGTTCAACAATTACAGTTTGCTCCACATGTAGCAGATACTTTAAGCATTCATTTGTGGCCAAGAACACTTCATTACCAAATAAAATAGATTTAGAATTCATTTTATTTTTAAGACTGAAAAGTATACAAGAGAACAACTTACAGGAATGATCTGGCCACACACTCCAATAGGCTCACTTCTTGTATAAGTGAAAAAGTTTCCATCTGGAAAATAAAACACACAATCATTTATAGATAAATGTGCTTGATATTCACAGAATGGTGGTTTGGGAGCTGATGTGCAAGGAAAAAAAGAACCTTCCTCCAACTATTTATAAAATGAAAAACTGAGTCCTCGAATAGTAATTTGAAATGAGAGGAACTATAAAACTGAGTTAGGTCAAAGCAGTGATGCAAAATTCAAGAAACCTGAATGATATTTATTGTATACCTGATCTTATAGGAGGGCTACCTTCTAAATCTCACATATTCTCAAATTTTTCTTTCTTTCATGAGAAAGAAAATAAAAGGTGTGTGGCTAAGAAAGATACTGTTAGAGTTCTGTTTCTGAAAGCTTCAAATTCTATGAGTAATTTTTTAAGGTACATGATATAATTTAAAAAATAGTAAAATTAAAAACTAGTAGAATTAGGAGTTCCCATCATGGCTCAGTGGTTAAGGAACCCAACTAGCATCCATGAGGACACAGGTTTGATCCCTGGCCCTGCTCGGTGGGTTAAGGATTTGGTGTTGCCATGAGCTGTGGTGTAGGTTGCAGATGTAGCTCAGATCCCACGTTTTTGTGGCTCTGGCATAGGCTGGCAGCTATAGCTCTGATTTGACCCCTAGCCTGGGAACCTCTATATGCCACCAGTGCAGCCCTAAAAAACCAAAACCAAAACCAAAAACAAAAAACTAGTAGAATTAAAAAATATGTCCCTATTAGTGATAGGCTTTTCCTACTGGCTTGTTCTAAAAATTTCTCTATCTGCTACCAAACAATAAAAACAAACTCTTAATCTATGGAAAAAAAAAGTCAGAAATAAAAGACATTTCTTTTCAATCTGGGTTTGATTGCTTCTTATGGCTCTTAGGTTTGATGTGCTCATCCCGAGGTTGCATTGTGCTTTGTGTTTTGTTCTGTTCTAGTCCCTCAAAAAGCTTCGTGGCTATCATAGCAGAAAGCTCCTTATCAAGATTTATTTATACTTTAAATGCCTCCTCCCATTTTGTCAAAGGGTCAAGTAAAATTTTCTAAAATAGCCACAGTACTTGGTCCCACCATGATCTCACTCTCCCCTTTTCACTTACTGGCTATCACTCCTGACCTGCTAGATATTCCAGTTAGATGGGAAATGCACATCAAGGCCAGTCCTGGAGGGTATTGTATTGCTCTAGTAAGTTTATATGAATTAAATTCTCATAATGTTCTTCAAATTGATCTTTTTCATATTCTTATCCCATTATGTGCATACTCTATTAAAATACTAAAAGACATATACATTCCCTCACACAGATTCTTAAATTGGGCTATAAACACAGCTCCATCTTTTTTTTGAAACTATTTGAAACAAATGTGGGAATTGGTTTGTTTAATCTGCTGTAACTCTTCTGAGTTAGACCAGGCACAGATGACCATAGGTGACTCATACTGGAATATACAAAGAGGCTTAAATAATTATATTATAGAAAGGATATAAATGTCACCATTGGAATAAAACCCAAATAAATAATTTCAGAGGCCAACTTTGAAAAGTTTGAGCCCTTAGAGAGACAACTACCTTAAATCAGTAATTGGGGGGCATATAAATGTTCTTACTTTAACATTTTCTAAATAACCTATGGTATTATCTTCTGCATGATTATGGTGAAACAATTTTAAAAGCCATGTGATAAATCTTAGCAGAACTTTCAGGTTCAGAACTGCACTGTCTCAAAGTCAAGAAGAAAATAATTTTGCCCCTTTTGGTTGACATCTTTAAAAAGGAGAGTTTGGAATTTTTCATCTCTACAGTAATTTCCTCACCCCTACCCTCACCCCCGGTGGCTTCTCAAAGCTACTCACCCATCGGTATTGTGCGGCCGTGGATCTTGTCAGCCCAGCCGGCACAGTAGCGCAGTGTTCTTATGCAGCCTCCTAAATCCATCAGATATGCATTGGAAAATAGTTTTCCACCATTCACTGACTCCATTGTCTGAAAAAGAGAACGCATCCCAAATTTCCATAGATGTTTTCGATTGATAAAGAGTCAATATTTTGAGTAGTGGTGTGCTAGAGAATTTTGAAAGTAGAGGAACTCCTGAAAGCAATTTTGTCTAACCTTCTTTTATAAAGAAAAAATGACTAAAAAATGAGTTAAAATGACTCACCTAAGATCACACTTACTTAGGGATATAGCAAGATCTGGGTAGAAATGTTAGTTAAGGTTTTGGTTTCTAAACCCTAGTGCTCCTTCTATCTCAATCTGAATGTCCCCTAGTGAGCGAGCTTTCTGGGAATTGGTCACAATTTGATACATACAGCTTGTGAGAATGACACCCAGTTTGCTTGGTCAGATCAGAGGTCCAGTAAGATTTCACTTATTGTATAATATAATTATGAGGGACAATTTACTGCTAGTGACCATTAATAATGCCTCAATAATCATTTTTATTTTTATATTCCATGTGGATATAACCAGTCAACTCATACAAACTTGTGACCCCTGGATTTTTTTTTTTTTTTGGTAATCCATGAGTTTTCTTCAACAAAACTTTCCTTTTTTTTTTTTTTGCTTTTTAGGGCCGTACTTGCATATGAAAGTTCCCAGGCTAGGGGTTGAATTAGAGCTGCAGCTGTCAGCCTACACCACAGCTACAGCAGTGCCAGATCTGAGCTACATCTTTGACCTACACCGCAGGTCATGGCAATGCTGGATCCTCAACCCTCTGAGTGGGGCCAGGGATTGAACTGCATCTTAATGGGTGCTAGTTGGGTTCACAATGGGAGATCCTATTCGGCAAAATTTTGAATTATGAAACTCTCACTTTGGCCACTAATATAATAATTATTACTTGAATGGTCAGGATGTAAAGTTCAACATTTTCTAGTCTAGTGCCCTAATGGTTTTAGGATGACTTATCTCTTCTTTTCCTCCTTTTCTTAAGTAGAACTTTAAAGAGTTCTTTGGGGCCCAGTGTTCTGCTGGGGCAGTACTCTTAAATTGGTTCCTCATTTGTTGTACAATCTTATGTCTCCACATTTACTATATGCCACCTCAAAACTTAATCAAACATGATTTTTTGTATGCTTGTTCTTTTTTTCACCCTTAGGATCTTATGCTGATAGAAGCAGTCAACATCTATAGTCCACAGATCAGATAAATTAGGGGAGCCAAGTTTTAAGAAATCCTGCTTTCTTCTTACAGGACATTTGGGTTAATGTTGTAATGCATATAACTTCTAATTTCATATTTTTGCATACTTTGAATTATGTTGAATCTTTGGGTAATAAATAGGCCTTTGATTAATATAATTGCTAATGTAAGCCTTTTTTTTTACTGCCAATTAAGATCCTAAAAGTAATAAAAATTGACTCTAAAATATGATATTAGTGTTACTTTGTGTTAAATTGGCTTCCTTGTGATGCCCCTTTGAGAAGAAAACAAGGAAACCCTTTCCCCACCCATTTTATGTCCTGAGTCATATAACTGCTGAAATGCTTTTAAAAAAGCATATATAAAAAATATCATTTTATAAAGACAGGAATAGATTTTTTTATTTTTCACTCTTTTACCTGTAAAAAAAAATCATTTAATTAAGACTATTTTGAATATGCACATTTCAGGAAGGGAAAAAGTGGCCATTTATTGATTGTCTTGGTGGGTTAGATTATTTATAAATAAGACTTATTTTAAAGCAATATTCTGGGTGCCTTTAACAACCTGAGATTTTTCACTCAAGGAGCTCAGTGGTAAAGTTTAAGAAACTCAGTACATTATTCTAGGATCTTCATATTGCATATGACCTTGTTAAAGGCTCAGAAATTCTTGAGTAAAGGAAAGAAATTTGTTTAATTTGATTTGACTCAGTCTGCCAAAGTTTAGACTATAGAGTCTATTCTGGGCGTAGACTTTCACATCATCTAGAGTCAAAGAGTAGATTACTTAATCTGAGACTAAGTCAATGGTACCGTTCATATATAAGAGATGGCAGAAGTCTTTTTTGTTGTTGTTTGTTTGTAGAGAGTATGTGGTGATCACTAAAACCAAAATAACTTGCCAATTCAAACAATGAATACCTTCTAGTGATTTTGAGTCCTGTCCAGATTGGTTAATACTTACAGCCAGGAGCAGACGATCTCTTTCAATTAAATCAGCCAGTTTGTTTATTAGCTGTCCTCTCTCTGAAGCATCCATAGTACGCCATGGAGAGCCGATCTGAAAAGCTTGTCTTGCGGCCTTCACTGCTTTGTCAACATCCTCCTGCAAGTCAAAAGGAATTCTTTTCTTGGACTAAATACATTAGCAAGTCTGATAGCAGTGAGCACTATGAAATAGACTAAAACTCCTCATAAGCAAGTACTGTATCTTCATAAGCTCAAAGTCTAGTACATTGTACGAAATCAACTTCAGTATGTTGGAATTATACCCACTGCCTTATCTTTGGAATGATGAGTACCATGCATATAGTAAATGCTTACTTTCCTAGAATAAAAATATACTTTAATTGTTGGCTAACATTGGAACACTTACCATATATCAAGTGATGGTCTAATTGCTTTGCACATATTAATTCATTTAATTATACATAATTTCATGAGACAGATATATTCCCCATTTTACAGATGAGGAAACTGAAGAAAAGAGAAAGAGGAGATTTTCCTAAAGCTCAAAAGATGAAAAGTGGCTAACTGTGGGGTGTTTTTCCTCTTTTTAAAATATTTATTATTATTTTTTGGCCATGCCTGTAAGATGTGGAAGTTCCCAGGCCAGGGATCAAACCCACACCACAGTGAAGACCTGAACCACTGAAATACAATGCCAGATCCTTAACCTATTGTGCCATAAGGGAACTCACCAAACTGTGTTTTAAATGGGGCCCAGCTCACTGTAGAGTCTTTGCTCTTCACCACTGCCTTATGCTGCTCTGGTGAATGGGTTACCAAGAGTTCCAGGGAAAACTCAAGATCTAAGAGTAAGTATCTTCTTGGATCTCTAATGACTCTACAGGCTGTGCACTCTACTGAAGGGTGAATAAAAACTGTTTCGCTGTTGAAGAGTAAGCATTACAAACATGTGCTCATTCCTCTTGTGCAGAGGGGAAAAAGCACAAAGGCAGCAGAGCTGGTGTGGAAAAGGGTCAGTTTATTACAGCCTCACATTTCTCAACTAGGTGCAAAGAGATCCTTTCAGTCCCTACCTAAGTGAAGAAGTTAGTTTCTTCTTATTAAGGCATTGCTTAAAATTACATTAATTCAAAAAATGACAAGTAATGAAGTAATGTCACACTGAATCTAGGTTTCTTGCCTTCACCCCTGTGTCCTCTTTTTTTTTTTTTTAATTTTTATTTTTCTGATCCGGTTTTCTCCTCCTGTTCTTTCCTAGTCACCTCAGTTAAGTACTTTCCCTGGCCACTCATTCCCATAGATTTTGGTTCAGATCTCATTGGAGCTCCTATAGGATGTACCTACCACAAAAATCACAACCTCTTCTATTACTACTTTATATATCTTTTTTCCTCTATCAACTCAGTTGCAAACACTTTAAAGGCATAAATTGTCCCAGTGTTCTTTTGTATATCAGTCTGGCATCTACACGGAACTATATAAGCGCCACAAATTGTGGTACCTCTTAGTCTAGTAGGTTGTCTTTTGTGCAGTAGACATAGTTTCCTTAAAGAATCTGAAGGGGAAGTTGTCCTAATTTTTTTTAAGTTGCCCAAATTAAACTGAATCCTTTCAAGGGTGATGCCTTCCCTTTGGGAGGCATGGGCCCCCAAATTAATATCCTTTGCCTTTGATTATATCCCATTAAAAATTCCCAAACTTACAGGTCTGAAAATAAAAATACAAAAAAGTAAATTATTTTCACAGTATTTATCACCACACTAAGATGATCTGGGGCCAAGGTGTATTTTAGAAGTATAAGCTGCTCTCATTAGGTCATAATATGATACAGACTTCAAGTGAACATTCTTTCACTGTAATCATCATACACTTGTATATTTTACTGTCTAACTTTTTTTTAATTACTCAAAAGGATTTATCACATCTGTAGTTGTATAATGATCCTACCAATCCAATTTCACAGGATTTCCATCCCATAACCCAAGCACATCCCCCCACCCCCCAAACTGTCTCCTCCGGAGACCATAAGTTTTTCAATGTCTGTGAGTCAGCACATGTTCGGCAAAGAAGTTCAGTCTGTCCTTTTTTCAGATTCCACATGTCAGTGAAAGCATTTGATGTTGGTGTCTCATTGTATGGCTGACTTTACTTAGCATGATAATTTCTAGGTCCATCCATGTTGCCAGTATTTCATTCCTTTTAATGAAAATATTCCATTGTGTATATGTGTATATGCACCACATCTTCTTGATCCACTCCTCTGTCAATGGACATTTTGAGAGAATAATGATTTTATATAATAAAATACATGTATCCTTACTCTCCTTTCTTGAGAAATATATCTATACAGTCATATTTTGGATATTAAGTTAATCGCATTGCTTATATTTGAACATTGTTTTACACCATAGGTTCTCATCTTTTCCAAAATATATTGAAAGAGAACTGTTAAAAAAAAAAAAGCAAACTTCAAGAATCTGAAGTTGCCAGCATGATCTGTGGATAACACAGCTTAAAAATACATGCTGATCTGTGTTTAAAAAGATCTGTGCGACACAGCTTTCACTTGGATTCTTCTGCTCAGTGTTCCACCATCAACCTTAGCCAAATATGGTTTATCATAAGCATCCGGGCCTCTCAAAGGGGTATGGAATAACTGGCTTCAATACAAGTAATTATGCCGTATGGAAAATATGTTCTTGGAAAATGCTGCTATAGATAACGATGTTTCTGTGGTTATGTCCTTTGGATCATGATTCTCCTTTTCTCTTATATTTTATCTTGCAGGCACAGAAAGAGTAGTGGTAGTTAATATATAGCTTTGGGACAAACAACCCAGATTTGAATTCTTGTTCCTCACCTATTAGCTATGTAAGCTTTGAAGCATCCATCTATTTTTCCACCTGTCAGTCCATCTAAACATTTGCTGAACGCACTATTCTGTAGCATTCTTATCTTCAGGATGCGAATGATAAAATGGTGTAGTAAGGAGATGGCCCTTTTGAAAATTCCAATTGTGTGGTAGAAACATACAACCAAATAATCATACCATTATTATAAATCATGTAAAATATTCTGAAGTGAACTGCATTGTGATATGACGTTTCTAAGCTTCAGTTTTCTTATCTTTAAAATAGGGATAATTTGACTCAGGAGTTGTTTTAAAGATTAAGGTGACACTTGAAACACATTTTCTGTGTGACAGACGTTATGTGACGTGTTCATTAAATGATAGCAAGTGCTATTGTAGTTGAAGTAGTCAAAACAACCTTAAAATAACTTTCAGCAGTTACAGTATATTTTAATTCTTCCTTTCAGTTTTCATTGCCCTGTATTATTTTAGGGTATTATTATCTCATATTGTTGCTAGTCTTCCCAAGCCCATTCTCTTCTCTCCCCAGACTATCTTGCCTATTGCTACCAGGTTAATCTTCCTCAAATAATTTGACCTCATCATACTTTCAAAATTTTTCCAATATTTGCAGATTCTCCCTTTGCCTACAGTCCTGATGCTAGACTTCTCTTTCTGACTTTCAAGACCTGACATTGTGTGGCCCCACTTCACCAACTCAAACTTGTGTTCACATTTTTCTACTCTATCTGACCCAACTACTTCTCACCTTTGTTCCTGTAATTCTCCTTGCCTAGAATGTCATACTAGCACATGCCTTTCCTTTCAAAATCTTACATATTCTTAAAACCCAACTCAAATATCACAACCAGACTAATCCAGTTTGATAACAGCTACTAGTTAAGAGCTTACTAACCTCCAGGCACTATGCTAAACCCTTTATAACCCCACAATTACTACTGTAGTTAACCATCACAGACCTAATTTTATAGGACACAAAATCTAGCAGATAGTAGAACCAAAGATTGATCTTAAATCTAACTCCAAAATCCAGTTTTATAGCTCTCCAAGACTATCCTGATAATGCTCTCCTTTGCAATGAATATCTACTGATATTTGTGTTAAAAGGTACAATAATTTCTTACTATTCGGCCCTCTAATAAACAGGCCCAAATTTTAATATTTAAAATTATTAAATATTTAATAATTTTTCTCTATCTTAAAAACTCATCATGTTATATTGATTTTATATAAGGGTGCTTTTTATATGAATAATTTACTTATATGGACATTTACAAAATAATTCATATTTTAGTTGATTCTGTTATATAACAAAGCTTTTACATTAATCAAAACTTTTAGGCATAAGGCTTTTTGTAAATTATTATTATTATTACTATTTTATTACAGGGCTAGTATTTCTTGACTTTTTAATGGAAGACAAATATTTTCAAGGATGTAATTTTTAACTAGCCAGAAAGTAATGTGATGCATCAACTGAGACTTTCTACCATCAGTAACACTTTTACCTTACAGTGTGTAAAATGTTCCTTTTTTGAAGTAAGGGACTACAAATTGAAAGTATGAAGACCATCTGAATGATGAAGTATCACTGCCTCTTAAGGAAGTTAAGGAAGGACTAAACTCTTTCATCCCTCCCAGACTGTGCATTTCCGTATTGAATTCATTCAGATTTGAAGAAAATAGTTATCAGACCAGTTTTACTTTTACACCTGTCACAGGCACTTACTTTAATGGACATTTACATTTATCCACACCAATTATTTGTTAGGTCATGCTTTAGTATTAAAAGCAGTTTGGGGGATTAGTATAGCCTAAAAGAGTCACTGAAGTGAAAAGAAAACAGTTCCCACCCACATCTGTGCTTTGCTTTGTAATCTCCATTTGTTCTTGCCCCTCCTCCTTTCTTTATAATGCCATTGAAAGGCGGTAACTAGCCCATTGTTAGCTCCATTCTACTTATAAATTAAATCTTTAAAGCCTCTTGACTCATTATCTAAAGAGTCAGTTCCAGAATATTAGGTTTACTGTGACCATGTAATTGACTAGATTTGTACCTTTCACTAAGCAATATTAGAAGTTACTATATATGTGTTGACAAAATTGTAAGAACAACAATAATTATTTTAAGACAAATGCTAGTAGATAACTTCAAAAAATATGATGACAAGAGCACTGGATTTTAAGCAAACTGGTGCTTACTATGGACAGTTTATACTGTAAACAATCTTAACTGGAGAGATCAAATATCCAGCCAACTCCATTAGCATCGTGACCTGATTTGAAGCTTTGCTGGATGTTAATGAATGTTTTTAATCTACATTTGCACAGAGGACTCTGCTCTTCTAGGTGCAGGAGTAGTTGTCCACAAGCAGAGAACAAATAAACAGGAGATATTTCTAAAACAGGAGATATTTCTAAAACTTCACCTGTGATCATCAGCTTTCCCTCACTACACTTTAGGAAGAAGGTAAATCTAACCAACGGTACCAAGAAAAGTCCTCAAATTGTCTAACAAGATTTCACCTGGAATTCCAGGCACAGATTTCTTTTTCTGATGAAACTAATCCCAGAAGCCAGTGGCAAAGTGAGACATCCAAGGCCTCAGAGCTAAAGCATCAAGGATTGTTTGTTTGTTTGTGTTTTTCACTAATGCAAACTGCAAATAGTTGCAGTCTCCCTCCTGAGTGGCATTTATACCTCTGGAGAGAAAGAGTAGGCAGCTGTTAGGGGCTCAACTCTGCCGTCACCTTGCTAGTTACTGCTTTTCCTACCTCCTCAAGGTTGTCAGAGCTACTCAGACACCCACAAGGGCTTTTAGAGTAATGTAATGCTGAGTAGACCTCTAGAAATCTCTGATAGAAACTGTTCTTTTTTGTTGAATTTGAAAAATCGATTTTTCTCTTATTTTGGGGAATGGCTTATAGGGCATAGGCTTCTGGGTCTCCTAGAGCATATTGCCCCAGATCATCAGTATTTCTTTGTCCAAGTTTCATCTTACACCATTTCATAGAGATGCAAATGATTATCACAATATAGTTTCCAGTCATCAGCTTTTAGACAAGTAGTTGTCTAAATTCATGCCTCCTACTAAATGCTAATACCTGAAAGAAGATACAACTTACAGTTTAATATATTAGTTCAGTGCTTTTCAAAGTGTATTCCTGGACCCTCACTCAATCAGCAACATCAGCATCACCTGAACATTTGTCAGAAATGCAAGTTAATCAACCTCAACTCTCGAATTGTTGAAATAGATTCTGCAGTGGGTTGGGCTCAGTCATACGTGTTTTAACAAGCCTCCTAAGAAGTTCTAATGCAAATACAAAAATTTGAGAATTACTGTTTTAGTCAGTAGTCAATTCACTACTAGATCCCTAAGGTGAGGAAGTGGGGTATATGGGAAAAAAAAATAAGCTCAAAGCTTGATGAAGGCAAAGATGATTTCATTTATCCACTAGCTATAGTGTGTTAAATGTTGTGGGTATAAAGGTAAGATGTAGCGTCCATCTCTACAGGAGGCATATTGTCCCAAACAAATTGACTAATAGCTATAAAACACAAGGGTTAGAATATGAGTAAATGTGATGTTCTGTAATGACACAGAAAAGAGCATTTCTATCTGGGGAGGTTAGAGAAGGCTTTAAAGAAATATAAAATCTGTAGCGATTGAGGCTTTGTTACATGCCTTGCAGTGTTAAAAAACATTTTACACATTTACTTATTTAAGTTCCCCCAAGTTTTTCCTATGTCCTCATTTTACACAGAAAGGAACAAAAACTTCAGGAGAGTAAGTGCAAATGTGGAACTTCTGTGCTGTTACCACAGATGGTGATTTGAACTAGGTCCTAAGGACTGTACCATGGCCCAGAGCCACAGACTGACATGCCAGTGTTGGGGCATGGTACTGGGCATGGTGAGCTTGGAACTTTTATGTTGATGGGGTGGCCCAGGATGGAAGCCCGAAACAAAGTGTTTTTTTTTTCCCGCCAGGCAGCAATG
Organism: Phacochoerus africanus; assembly: GCF_016906955.1. NCBI lineage: Eukaryota > Metazoa > Chordata > Mammalia > Artiodactyla > Suidae > Phacochoerus > Phacochoerus africanus. The sequence goes on from NC_062545.1 coordinate 228,305,257, forward strand.
AGAAGCTCTTGAAGAATTTATGCATGGATGAACTCTGCTGTATAGAAAGTGAAATCTGAAAGCAGGTGACAAGTGTCCCCATTCTTTTCTGCTTCTACTTCTCAAGCTATTGACCCCTCTTGTCTAAACTGCATTCTTGCCCCTCAAGGCATGGGTCTTATTTCTTCTGATAATATTGCAACCTGAATCCAGGACCTTTCCTAAATCCCAAAGCCCCTCAGGTCTATCACTACTTTTGAGTAGGTTTGCAAGGTGTACTAACTTGAGGTTAGTTGATTGGGAAGAAGATAAGGAAAGAATGGAGACAGGACAGGAACATGATTCCTGCAATGAAATGAACTGAATGTAGTGTCATGAGTAGAATTATCCTTTGCTGTTTTTATCTCCCAATAAGTAGTCTTTTCAGGTAGCAAAATAATTTCCCTCTTCATATCGTACATGGCAAAAATTTAAAGCTTGATAACATATGGACAACTAAAGACCAGAGAAATCTTTTCAAATTAGACCTTATGCTTTCTAAAGTATGTGTTCAACTAAAAATTTGGAAGGCATTTACTCTCTTCACTCCCCAGCCTATTTAATATTACCCTTTCCTACATTTATAATAATCACAGGGTAAGTCAATGGCCCTACCAGCCACAAGCTTTTCTGGGGTCAGAAACCCAGCATTTGAATGGTGATTTCCTTCTTTAGTAAGCAATATCTTCTTGAGTAAATTACTCAACCTTTCTATTCTGCTGTTTTGTCACTTGTAAAAGTAACTGAAAGTAGTACGTTCCTCATAGGTTGCTTTGTCTATTATTTTTTTTTTTTAAATTAGTATTAAAAATTACCACTTATAAAAAATTTATGTTAACTTTTGTTGCTAGTATTATTGGAAAGCAACAATACTTTTAATTTGTGATTCAATATGTCACTTTAAAATTCAACTTTTAAGGCACCAATTAAACTTAAGAAAAAAATTTGTATGAAGGATTTCTTTACTTCTTAAACCTGTGACCACTCACTTCATATGCAGTCTGTTTTTATAGTAAATATAGACACTATTTCAACTGAAAGACAAGCAAGGGAAATGCTATGAAAAGAATCACACACACCCAGAAACACAGGCTCATCATTATATGACTATTGAGTGCCCTTTATGTACCAAGAACATTTACTCAGATGCCCTGGAAACTATGTTTTCATGACTTGTCTATTTGAACATAGAATGGGGGTTGGGAGCTTAGAATGGTGAGAAACAAAGAAACCTAACATAAAAATGGAATTAGTGTTAGGAAACTCACCTTATCTCCTTCTTCTACCTCGCAGAGTTTTTCCTCAGTTGCAGGATTAAAGACTGGAAATTTCTTGCCACTCACTGAATTATGCCATTCATTATTTATGAAAATCTGTAGAGATGGAGAGAAGATAAGTAAAAGGACATTTATGCAACAAATTTTGGACACTATTTATATACTTTAAAGGACTGCAGAACACCTAACTGAAGCCAGTGTTACAACCTTACTCCCTCACATACCTGCCCCCTCCAAAAATTTTTTGGCTGTTTAAGACATTTTACATACACGCACATGTATGCATGCATGTACACAGGCATGTGCATGTGCCTGCACACATAAACACAGGAAAGTAATACTTTTAAATTTCTTTAAGATATGAGGTCATTTAAAGACTAGAAAATACAAACCAGATAAGATAATCTAGAAAAAGATGCTTTTATCTGAAATAACCATGCATTTGAGGCAGGAGAGAAGGCATTAAGTGAGCTTGATTTTTATGAATCATTGTCTATTTTCCACTTCAGATTCTGAACATACTCATTTTAGGCTACTGGTGATTTGGTAACATAAGTGAATATTTTCTGATCCTTTATTTTACTGTCTTAAAGGTAGCCTGAGAGAGGATTTTAAAAGAAGATTGCTTTGGAGTTCCCGTCGTGGCACAGTGGTTAACAAATCTGACTAGGAACCATGAGGTTGCAAGTTCGATCCTTGGTCTTGCTCAGTGGGTTAAGGATCTGGTGTTGCCGTGAGCTGTAGTGTAGGTTGCAGACGGGGCTCGGATCCCTTGTTGCTGTGGCTGTGGCATAGGCTGGTGGCTACAGCTCCGATTAGACCCCCTAGCCTGGGAACCTCCATATGCCGTGAGAGCGGCCCTAGAAAAGGCAAAAAGGCAAAAGTAAATAAATAAATAAAAAGATTGCTTAGGAAAAAAATTCGCTAGTAACATTTTTTCACTGACTTTTTTAAGGTATAAAGGCTTCATTCTGCTTTTTCGTAAAAAGGTAATTTGTCCAACATGAAATCAGGTACTAGATTTCTTAGTGCTATCTGTGAGAAGTTGACCTGCATCTAGACAAAAAGAGGGGTCCAGAAAATTACGGAATTTTGTTCTCTGTACACATTAAAATAATAGGAATATTAAGAAGTGTTAGTATGTCATTTAAAAGTCTGAGTTTCAACTTGCTGTCCTGAATTTGCTTTTCATTGTGGAACCTAATAGACCTTTGATATCTCATTCCTCTTTTATAGGGTAAAAATATTTGATGAAGCCACATTAAAAAGTAGTCCTTTTGTGATGAATAAAGTTATGTTTTGTTTCTGAAAAAGCTAGAATTTCTTTCCTCTCCTTTGATCCTATTATTTCTTGCTTATTCTCCTTTTTTCTTATTCATTGTTGAAATTAAAAATAATCATAAGCACAGTGTTGAATATTATGTATTGCAACTTTTTGTTAGATTTATTTTTATAACATTAACTAATTTAATTTTAAATCACAGCTAGTTGACATGTGTAGCTTTTTTTTTTTTTGCTTTTTTTTGCTTCTTAGGACCACACCTTTGGCATATGGAGGTTCCCAGGCTAGGGGTGGAATCCGAGCTACAGCTTCCAGCCTATGCCACAGCCACAGCAATATGGGATCCAAGCCATGTCTTCGACCTGCACCACAGCTCATGCTGGATCCTTAACCCACTGAACAAGGGAAGGGATTGAACCTGCAACCTCACGGTTCCTAGTTGGATTTGTTTCCACCGCACCATGACGGGACCTCTGACACGTATAGTTTTAAATAAAGGGGGACATGTGCACAGGATTTATATATCTTAACTCAGATACCTCCTCTTACTTGATATTCAAAGATAAATTATTAATTGAGCAACCCTGAGGGAGGATGTATTGAAACACTGCCCCCAAGCTTTAAATTCTTTGATAAACTAATTACAAATTACTGAGCTTTTAAAAATTCCCCAATGACAGCGATCAAAATTATACATTTAGTATAATTATAGTGCTAGTTTAATCACTTATATTGTATATATTTGAAATAAAAGTAGTCTTTTAAATTAACCTATGAGTTTGCACTGACTTAGCTATTCTGTGTGCAGTATCCAAAGTTAGCTCAAAGTTCTGTTAAATTAATAAAGTGTATTTTGCCATGTATCCCTAAATGCTTAAGTAAAATTAATTTTATATTCTGTGATTCATAAGATTACTTTTAAAAAATTTCCCTGGTCTCCTGCACTTCTCTTATAAAATTTTCCACTTTTTAAAAAGGTCATCTTTTAAGTATCCACCTCTCCTCTTAGGCTGTAAGCTAAGATAAGGTCAAGGACCATGTTTGTCTATTTTTCTAGTTTATCCTCAGAACAACAACAATAAAAATCTCAGCCAAAGTGTCAACACTATCCCAGACCTCCTGTGATCTTAACCTCAGTAAAGAACTCTTGAATAAGTAACTTAAAATGGAATCAAAGAACCTAGAATCTAGTAGCTACATAGGGGCAAGACCTGTAATATTCTATACGTGAGTACATGCTGATATTTTGATTTGATAAACAATGAGGAAGGATAAACCTCCTTATTTGCCTGTTCATGCCAATTCAACCTATGTATTGGAGGAGTTCAGAAGAATAGTAGTGCTAGCCTGGAACTGGCAGGACAAAGATGTGAGCATGAGAAAAAAAAAGGGGGAGGGGTGCAAAATAGTTCAGATGAAGAGGCAAGATAGATGTCCAGGAGTTCCCATCACGGCTCAGTGGTTAATGAATCCGACTAGGAACCATGAGGTTTCGGGTTCGATCCCTGGCCTTGCTCAGTGGGTTAAGGATCTGGCGTTGCCGTGAGCTGTGGGGTAGGTCGCAGACACGGCGGCTACAGCTCCGATTCGACCCCTAGCCTGGGAACCTCCATATGCCAAGGGAGCGGCCCCCAAAATGGCAAAAAGACCCCCAAAAAAAGATGTCCAAAGACACATATATGGAGGTTTGAGAAAGACAGAAGTATCAAGGAAGTCCTTGTTTCTCTGATGGGGTAATGGAATACAGACAAAGACCATAAAGCTTCTATTAGCCTTCAAGAAAAAAAAAAACATTGGGATCTCAGTTCAACTGGAAGAAAGATAAATACAGATTAAAACTACTGACTTGGTCCACATCTCTTGGAGTGAATCAGCATTCTATCAAAAATACATTTTATGGAATCCTATAATTACTATTAAAGAGTATTTTTTTTTTTCATGCATCTTCACTCTTTACCTCCTATTTTTTTCCCCTAAAGCTTGGCTGGGAATCAACTTAATCTAAGTGTCCCAAGTTCAGCTCACTGTCACCTCTAGCTTTATGCTACTCTCTCACTTCAAACTAAGGTTCTAAAACTTACTCATGCATACTCTCTCTCTTTTACACCCACCCCACACACACTTTCCCTCTTCTGTCAATGACACACAGAATCCTTGCTTATCCTTTTGTATCACTATGTTCTGTATTACTGTAAAAAAAAAATTTCACCCTGTGCCCCACCACCACCTCTGCCTAATTGAAATTTCTTTTTACCCTGTTACCATAATCCTTCTAAGCCAAGCCAGTTCAAATTTTGTCCTCTCATTAGAACACTTAGGCGGTTTTCCATTCTCAAATGTTTCAGCATAGCAATGTAAGTGGCTTATGATTTGGCACCGATATCCTTTTCCGACTTTTTATCTCACTGTTTCCTCAATTTACTGTTTGTTTGAGCCTCATTCTACTGCCTAAAACCCTATATGCTCTTCTGTTCCATACCTTTGTTCATGCTGATCCTCAGACTAGAGTTTCACTATTTTCTTTTCCTCTTCAGATTCTTAAAATGCCAATTCCCCATGAAGATTTCACTAGTAGGTCCAATTGGATTTAACCTTTTATTTTTTCCTCTTTTCTAACATAGCATTTTAGCATCCTACTATTAAATTACTTATTATGTCCTGTTTTGAATTAAAGCTAGCTATCTACATATATCAACTCATCAAATTACAAATAGAAACCTAAAAACATCATAGTACTTGCCCTAGATTCTTTAGCCAGCCTTGGAAAACCTGATTGAGATTCACTCACAAATTTCAAATTCAGCCTTTTCTCTTTCCTAAAGATAGTATTGTCTCCTCCAACTTTATATCTGTAAACTAAGTCTTACCCTGTTAAACACATGCCCAGAATTCCAGCCTTTCACAGTGTAACTTTACCAAAACTCTAATGAAAACAAGATACAGAATGCATTATATTTTGTTAGGCCTGTGGTGAAACTTTCCAGCTCCCACTTAAGTTCTCTTACCTTGATAATTTGTGGTTTCAACTTCTCAATAATATGCTCTCAATATATTATAACTTATTTTAATCCCATCATCCAATCTTTTGGTAAAAGAACCATTATAATATTTATATACCATCTAGTTTCATTATCAGACTCTAGCATTTAAATTTAACATAAAACTCCTCTTTCTGATTAAAGACAGTGAATATTTTGTAAATGAGAATTAAAGTAAGAACATAAGTTTATCTGTCAGCCTCTAGGCAACTGAAGAGATCAGTTGCAGACGATCCCAAATTATACCAGCAACTCTTCTGCATTATGTAGTTTTAAACTTTAATATAGGAGAACACTGTAAACTTAATTTTTGTTTGAATTTGTGCTTACACTCACTTAATCCAAAATAGACACTATTTTTATCAGAAAAGTTTTTGTCAAAAAATGATTAGATGCCTGGGAAATACCCTGGAAACACAGACGATGCGTGAGCTATGGCTTTTGCTTCCAAATGGCATATGATCTAAGAGGAGAGTATATTTATATGAAGATCAGCCAGTAAAAAATTGAGGATTGTAGAGTACAATGACCAAAGCAGTGCTCTAGTCAGTAAATTCAGGCTGAAACTCATGGAAGAGAGAAACATAGCCTGGAAGAATGCAACCTTGAAAGGTAGGATTGATTTGCTAGCCAGAAAGAAAACCATGAGCAGAGGGAGGGAGCCCTATTGGACCGTTTGGAACACAGTAGAGAGATCAGCCCCAAACAGAGAGTACCAGTGAAGACAAGTTATAGATAAATTCCAACCATGAAAATGAAGCCAGTTTGTGGTGGATCTTGATAACCAAGTGAGAAGTTCAGAATCTATTTTGGTTATCATAAGGGAGTGACAGGATCAAATGGATGCTTTAGGAACACTGAATTTAATGTACCCCAAATGGATGTGAGGTAGAACAAATGGAGTCCAGGGGATTAGGATGGAGACCATTTTAACAGACCGGGCATGAGATTTTAAGGCTTTAGAGTAGAGTGGTGTAGCAGTATAGTTTGCAAATTATGAATGATATACATTCTCTCATAAAAACGGAACTCAGCACAGATAATGAGATGAAAGAGTCAAGCATTGTACCATCCTTTTCTTCCCCATAGCTATGGAGAATTTACTGGTAGTAACTACCTTAATCATCTTTTTTTTTTTCCTGTTTCAATTTTATTGGGCTTATATTTGCCTTCCAGCTAACCATGTAACTGAATGTTTTCAAATAATCATCCTTGCTATAGTTAAATAAAATGTTATGGAGAAGTGCAGGCTAATGAATGTTTATTATAATAATTACAAAACCTGTTGTAGGCCTGTTGAAATTACTGATCATGGTGACAACCTCATTTTCCATTTTGCTTTTTGCCTTTACCAAGTTTAGGGGGGGAAGAGCTCATACTATAAAAGCAAAAAAAAAAATTCTTGGATCCTATTTAACCATTATGTTAACTATATTAATTTTGGGCTCAGAATACTTTTGAATAATACATATGTACAGTAGGCATCAACTTAAAGTTCACAGTATTGATGGGAAATTATAAATGCCTATGCATACTCTTCAACTCCAAGTGCTTTTTATTTGGGGAAGCAATCAATGGAAATGCTGAGCAACTTAAAAATTGATTTTTACTCTTTAAATTTTAGATATGTCAGATATTCAGGTTGTTTCCTGAATGTAGTTTAGTGTCCAAGAATAAATCATAATTTTGAAGGGAGAAAAAAAAAACCTTTCCTGAATAAAAGTTATTATATCTTAATGTGTTTGGTATAAAGCTATACTTCTAAATAAATAAGCACTTTCCTCAAAATACGCCTGGCTTAGATCAAGTTAGATTTGACTAATAGGCAAATGAAACCTATTAACCTTATCTGCTGATATAAGGTTTTGGAACCCATTGGCTTAAATGGCAGAACCCCTGACTCCTTCTATCAGTCCCAGGGTGCCCTAAATTTGCATCATCTCTGCAGGACTGCAATCTGGCCAGCAGCTTCAGGTCCCGTAAGAAAAGGCAATGCTTTCTTGGTGGCACAGAGATTTTTAGCAGATCACATTTTCAACGCACAAAGAATTTCTTTTAAAGTCATGCCAAGAGAGAGGAAGGTTGATGAGACTCTCATTTTATGTCACTTGTGTGAAATTCCAAACCTGAGAGCCTAGGTCTCAGTGTGTGAAATGATGGGTGCTATTGTAAATGTATAGGAAGTGATGGATGATGTAAATGTATAAATTGTCTCTCAGCATTAGAAACTGACAAATACCAAAGACCATGACGGTGGGGAGTGCGGACAGGGAGAAAGAACAAGATGGGGGTTAAATAATAAGAGAGAAAGACTGAACAAAAGTCAGGTGGGAGTGTTAAACATTGAAAAGAATCAAAGCTAAATCTCTGGCAATTACTTTTAACCCAAACCCTGAGGCAACAAAGCAAAATGTTAAGACTCAAAAAAAAAAAAAAAAACTAAAAGGAAATTAAGGAGGAAATAACAGATGGGAGGAAAATATTTAACTGTAGTCAAAAGAATGAAAACAAAAAGAGAGGGTGACCAAAACAAAAGTAGGAGAAATAAAATTTTCCTTTCATTTCTGTTTTATATTAAAGTCTGACTTCAGTAACATAAGTGCATACTCTTTCTTGTTTGAAAATTTCTTTCAGCCTTTTCAACTCATCAGGGGAAAAGAAAAGATGCTAGAGCATTTGTTTCGAGCTACACCTTTATTTTGTCCTATAGATGAGACAAATACTTGCCAACAATTTCCACACACCATGCAGAAGCACTAGAAAGTTCTATGTATATTTAATATTTAACAATATCAAGAACCAATAATATAATTGCCTTCTTCCATCTAAAGAAAGTACCAAATGTAGACCATAATTCAGTTTGATGTTTGACTTCATTTGACTTCTGAAAAACCATTGGGAGAGCAGTGGAAATCATCAGTGGGATCTGGGTGGGGAAGATAGATGTCTAGGCAAAGTATTTTTTTTTTTGAGTTTTTTTTTGCTTTTTAGGGCCGCACCCGTGGCATATGGAGGTTCCCAGAATAGGAGTCAAATCAGAACTGTCGCCGCTGGCCTAGGCTAGAGCCACAGCAGCTTGGGATCCAAGCCACATATGCAACATACACCACAGCTCACGGCAACACCGGATCCTTAACCCACTGAGCTGAGCAAGGCCAGGGATTGAACCTGCAACCTCATGTTTCCTAGTTGGATTCATTTCCACTGCACCACAATGGGAACTCCCAGGGAAATTTTTGAGAACTGTGATATTTGTGTAGATTCCCAGCCAAGAAATTTTCATTAATAACTCTAACATCACAACAAAGGCATCAGGTAGAGATAATATTAGAAAGCCAAGTATTAGCAGCATTTTACACACCTTGCAAGCAATGCCAGTTTTTGTGGGAACTTTCAACAGACAAACACACACACACACACACACACACACACACACACACACACACACATGCACGCATGCCTGCCCACATGCTCAAAATATATAAATGTGAAATTCAGATTTACATAAATATTTCCTTTTTCTGATTTGTTTACTAGCAGTGGCTCTTAATTAAATGTTTAATTATGAAGCAATATTTCTCGTGTTCTTTTTTTTTTTTTTGTCTTTTTGCCATTTCTAGGGCTGCTTCTGCAGCATATGGAGGTTCCCAGGCTAGGGGTCTAATCAGAGCTGTAGCCACCTGCCTACACCAGAGCCACAGCAACGCGGGATCTGAGCCTCATCTGAAACCTACACCACAGCTCACGGCAATGCCGGATTGTTGACTCACTGAGCAAGGCCAGGGATGGAACCCGCTACCTCATCGTTCCTAGTCGGATTCGTTAACCACTGAGCCACGACAAGAACTCCTCATGTTCTTTTGAACATGGTTCTGTGTTGCCACTTAGATCCAGTAAATGTGTAATGCATTCAGCCACAATTATAATAGCATCGTGAAAACCTAAACTACCACCACCATCACCACCCCAAGCTAGATAAATTGCTTTTTGAGACAAGTTTATTGCCATTTTATCAATTCCTGTATTCCCATGAGGTTTCTTTTATGTTAATCTGTATTATATCATCCTATAGATTACCCATGCCATTTCAGAGACATTAATCTAACTCTGGGTTGTGCCTCAAAGGAGTTATTTCTCGTACTCTTCAAAACTCACCCAGCCCCCTCATTATGGCAAAGCAGTTAATGACAAATTCATTAGGTGAAGTCCAGTTTACAGAAATCATAAGAACAGTACTCTGAAAGTCCTTATAAAATGGGATAAACTCCTCTTTTAGGGTATGTGCTATTTACTTCAGGATTTTTGTTGATTAGATTTTCTTATGGGCAGGCAGATGTTATAGAACAAAACAAGACGGTCTTCAGAGATGAGCTAAAATATTGCATTCTTAGAGAATGTTTATCTCCTGGGAACAGAATGAATAGTTGGTTCTCTCACTGGTTTGTGGCCATGATCTAGTTCTTGCTGGACTTGGATACTTTCTCAGAAGGAGAAGGTAAGTGCCTCTGACCTGGCTGGTTGTGAGTGAGTTTCCAGGAAAAACAGGAAGTGAGGTTCCTAAGTAATTAGATGGTGACTACTGAAGGTAAAGTTCTAAGGCTGACCCTAAACTTGTAGACAGTTGCTGCTGGCCAACAGACCATACTTTGAGCAGCATCAGCAAAGCCTGGAAGTCTTTTAGAAATGAAGAATCCCATGCCTCACTTCAGACCTATGGCATCAGATCTGCATTTCAACCTGGTTCCTGAGTGATTTGCTTGCACATTCAAATTTGAGATATACTGCTCTAAAATATCTTCCTTCTATTGGTCCACCTGTTTAGGGATTTAGTGTCTAAATCATCTCTTATCATCCAAATTTTCATTCTCTTTATCAGAGCAGGAAAGAATAATAACAAATTAAGTAATAGGTGTGAAAGCCCTTGTTACAGGTAGTCCAAGTACTACAATTTTTAATGTTTAGGCAAAAAATTAAATCACATGAAAGAGAATCAGATCTGAAATGAGAAGATTCATAATCCAGCTTTGACTCTTAAAAGCTGTGCGATCTTTAGCAAGTCACTTAAGCTGTATGAGCTCAATCAAGGTCCTCAGCTTTAAAATTGGATACAAGTAACATTTTTCCTAACCCCTTCAGGTGGTGAATTGTGAACTTCATATGAGATCAATAGATGAATATAGTCAGAACTGTGACAAATATCACAAGTATTTGTTCCACTAACATTGGCAACTAAAAATTTTTAGAATTCTAGAAGTCATCTTGGGAAGGAGAGGGTTAAAGAGAGCCTGGATCAAGGAACTAATAATAAGTGCTGGACATTTTCCACAAAGTACCTCACTTAATTCTCACAGCCACTTTTCAAGATAGTCATTATTATTCCCAATTTACAGACAAGGGAACTGAAACTAAAGTAGATGAGAAACTTGGCCAAGGTCACATCATTAAATAAGTAGAAGAGCTGAAAATTGAGGCCTGGTTTATCTTGTTAAACCATTGCACCTTGCAGCCATCCAGCTATTTGTTCAACTGCTTCCAAGCCAAGAGAAAACAAAATATTGCTTCATTCAGAAGGGAGATAAAATGATTTCTCAAATGAAAGCAGTGCCACTGCACAATCAGCTTTGTCTTAAACATAAGTCCTGTCCAGTTTTAAGTACCCCTCAGTAGATTCCTTCAAATGAAATCAATCAGGCAGTTGGGCTGCAACCTCTTTCTCCAGTCTCATCCATGCTCTTTCTTCCTCACTTTATTACAGCTATGTTTGCCTTTGGATAGTTCTTTGAAAATACCAAGCTCTTGTCTGCATATGTCCTTGCACATGCTATTACCTCTGGGTCTTTGTTTGCCCACTTTCTGTGGTCACCTTATGTTCTGCCTCCCTCTTGCTCCCCTTAACCATCCCCTCCTTAAAGAGACTTTCCCTAACCTCATCAAAAGTAATCTGTTCCCCTCACATTGTCTCAGCTTTCCATTGTCGTCTTTTTTAGCATTTACCATACTTTGTGAGTAAAGTGTTAACTTACTTGCTTGTTTTTTTCCCACCCCAACCCCACATATATATATAAGCACCATGAGGCAAGAAACATACTAGCCTTCTTACATCATAAGGCCTAGCACAGAACTGTCATTCAGTGACCTGCTAAAGGGAAGAGAAGAGGGGAGAAAGGAAGAGAAAAAGGAGAAATGAGTGAAGAGGGTGAAAGCGTGGGGTATTTGGAAATGCATATGGCCTGAATTTGTTTGCTGTAAGAATTTAAAGGGATATAATGATGAAAAACAGCACTTTAAATTGTACCCAGCATATAGTATGCAATAGTTCATAATCTTTATTAAAAATACATCTTTAATGCAGATATCTTAAGCAGTAATATCAGAAATCTGGGAAAGTATCTCCTCTTCCAATCAACAATTGTTGTTCCCTGAGAGTTGAAGAAATTGCACACTGTGGTCAAAGTTCTCTGTGTTATGGCCTCACTCCAAACTCCACCTTTTCCATCAAAGCAGAAAGTCTGTTTCCAGTCTTTCTTACTGTTCTCCTCTTTTTCTATGTTGGTGGCAAATTTCCTCTTGTTGTCCTGGGGACAACTAGAAATAACTAGGAAGGCTCATGGGCATGTCCCTCCAATAATAAGGAATGGACAAATGAAAGAATGAGGAAGATAAAACAGGATGCCAGCAACTTCATGTCCCAAAGAAGTGATTTTTGTCTTGGACAAGTCATTTGTTGGTGTAATAGCTGAGACTGACAACTTTCCAAGTCTAGCTTTGTCATTTGCTGGCTGTGTAGCTTAAGGCAAGTAACTTAGCCACTCTCTTCTTCAGTCTCCTCATTTAAAAAATGGGACTACTTACGTCCTTGTAAGGTTATTGTAAGGAGTAAATAAAATCATTGTAAAGAACGTAAACAGTTATCGGCACAGAGTAAACACAGTGAATCTTAACTACAGTATTTCCTGTGTGTGTGTTCCTGTGTGGGTATGTGTGTGTGAGATGTCATTAGCTGAAGATCTTTTCTAGTATGAATAAATTATTACTCAGTGAGTTACATTTGAATTAAGCTAAATATTTTGGGGTTTGAATCCTGTCTGAGAAAGCTTTCTTCTTGAATTTTCTATTTGTCTTTTTTTTTTTTTAAAGATAGACAACAGTGTTGTGAAGGGAGAATGGAAAACAAAGTTATCAGATCCTGTAAGAGAAAGTTCTTGATCCCCGAAATCCCAGATAAACCCTTGAAACTTTGCTCCAATGCAATCTTTGTCAGGTGGGGCATGACTGTGCAAGAAAGAGTGACAAGAAAACTACGAGAAGAGAATGAGATGAGAGGAAAACTTGAGGGAAATAGGTCTAGGAAAGGTTGAATAAAAAAAGGTTCTGAAAATTGTAAAGAATTCCAAAAAACAAAAAGAATTAGCATAGCTAATGTTAATCAGTCACTTCCCATGTACCAGGTGGTATTTCAAGTGCTTTTATATGCATTAAACTCATTTAATACTTTCTTTTACCTCAGAAAACTCCCATTTTACATGTAAGGAAAGAGGGGCAGAAGAGAGCTAATGTAGTTTGTCCAAAGATCGCATAATTTTCAATTTATGTGATCATCATTTAAAGCTCAATAAAACGGAGGAGTTGGCAGATGTAGGGTTTGTTCAGAATTAGAAAGGGGGAAAAGGAGGATAGAGATGGAATCTGAGTTTATGTGGATTTATAATGATGTTATTGAGGTTTGAAATTCAAAGACCTTTTGCATCATTTTAGAAAGTATTTCTCAAACTCCAGTCTCTGTTTTATGCACCTTAAAAAATAATCAGACTCTACTAGGAAATAAGTCATAAAAGTCATGTATCAGTGACTTCTTTTGTTTAGATGAGAAACAGTCTCAAGCTTAAGAATATGTAGCTCTTCTATAATTGTAATAACTTTTTGTTACTCAGCCTTGTCTCTTCCCTCCGCTTTGCCACCACAACCAATATATACTAGTGATAATAAAGATGGACACTTAAATAGTGGAGTTTAGGGGCTAGCCATAGAAGGTAATTTCTCAGACACTATAAAATCCTTGCTTATTTGGTTAGCAACCAGGAAACTTAGTTAATAGCCATCATTTTGCAACTTCTCTTATAAGTGCAAATCCAATACAATTCTTCAGTGAGGCACAGTAAAAAAAGAAAATGCAAAGGCATTTGAAAAAGCTCACCCATTTAGATTTAATTACATACATAACTGGTGTCCTTCCAAGTGTGAAAATGCTGTAACTAATAAATCAGACAATAAAATGCTATCTGAGCAGAACAGATTTATAGAGAAGATGTATGAGCAATCAAAATTCACTGACTTGCATTGGGTATTTTTACTCAGAAAAGTTCTTATACACAAGAGCAAATTCCTGCTCTTGGAGTCTTGACTTCTTTTGAACACTTAGATCAGTTAGCTTCCCTAGAGGGTGTTCTTGTGTAATGACTTTTAAGTGAACTGGAGATTTTAATCTTAAAATTATCTCCCTATATTAAAGAATCTCTAGATCAGTGTCTGTATGGTAGATTTTAAGGACTGTCTCATTTGTCTACTACTGTTTTTTCCCTATGTTTAGTTACTAAGTGTAGCCTCATTCAGTAGAAAGAATACTTTGTACTAGAGCTTCCAGGAAATTCAAACACAAGGAAAACTGAAAACTTCTGCAAATCAAATTTTAAAAAAATGTGACATTCAGACTACCAAAATATCTTTTCGGGTGGTATCATAGAAAAAAAAAAGACTCAGTAATAATAGCAGTGGGATAATTCAGTCATTGCCAATGGGTTTGATCTTTATGAAATGAATGCATTTTAAAATTTGCTTCCTTTTGGTTAAAATTTCTTGTGAATGACAAACTTAGAATAAGAAAGTTGGAAAAATTGGAGTCTTGTTATCTTTCGGGCAAACTTTTGCCAAGTGCAACATTTTTGAAGTGTATGAACTCATCACATTTTTCATGTTCCCATGTTGAATAAAATCAAATGGAAAAAATTTCCCTTTTAATAAAACCTTGTGAAAACAATACTTTAATAAACTTTGTAGCTATTGGTCGACCAGGTTAAAGGCACTGTCTGATCTCTGCAGATATTTTTCTATGGAAAAGAGCCAGTTAGCTGAACAACTTCCTCATTTGTTGTGCTTATGAAAATCATCCATGGTTACGAGTAAGGAAACAAATTAATAATAGTGGGGTTTTTACTTTATCATTAAATGATAATGCTTTTAGTTTTTCATTGGTTAATTCAGAAAGCAAAATGGCTATCCCTGAGTTGGAATGGTTCCTTTCTTACCTTCCTTTCTGTATCACACCATAAAACTCACTTTTTAAGTGATTTTGGTTAGATTAGTTTTGTTTGTTTTACTTGTTTCTTTGGGAATTCTAGGCTCTGACTGGAAAGCAGGAATGCAACAGTGTGAAACAGTCAAAGTTCAGAGGTACTCTTGAGCGATTCAAATAAGATCCATTTCTCCCTAGCTGTGAATTTTTAAGTCTGGATCTGGCTCCTGCTCTTGTTTCTCTAAATATTTATCAGTTAACAATTATGCATCGCTCCAATGGCAGCAGATTTGGCTGAAGAAATAAATAAGGATGCTTTCTTTTTCCAAATATGCTAAATAATGCAAGTCCCATGAAGTTTTTTGTAACTGGAGTTTTCCTTCATCCAATTATCAGATTCAGGTCTTTCAGTTTTGATACTCATTTGCATATATAAAAATTATGTTACTTCAGTAATGCTCTGTTTTACTTAAGCATGCTGTTTCTCCTTTTTTTTTTTTCTTAAAAAAATCATTTCCCATTTGTCTGTTTCCAGTGCGTTTCTGTAGTATTCATCTCTCTTACACATGCTGGGTTCTGCTGAAAGTTAATAGAACTGCTTGGTAAAGTCCCCTGAATCCTAGCACAAAGACCTTATACACCAAAGATAATTCCTTTCACTTAGAAATATTTTAAGAAATAAATTTATGAAAATTTGCCTGCTACAATTTAGAATTCATTATTTGATCAATACACTAAACCCACACCTGCATTTTGCAAGCCTTTTATTTTTATATTTGCAAAGGGCTCTTTACACAAGTTTGCTTAAATTGACCTTTTATGCTTTAAATAAATGTAGTTTTTATAAACCTGATGCAAAGCAGCAAATAAAAGTTGTACTAACCTTAGTATATTGAAACTTCAAATTGGTCAGTGGGACAGGTATGTCTGGCATGGCTGAGGACGGCATTTCTGATTCAGCTCCTGTAATACAGGTGACAGGCTCAGCGAATTGGTTCTGATAGAGCACTTAGCTTTATTTGTTCCTTTTTATGTGCATGGGCTAAGGTTTATTTGCATACTGGGATATGATTGGATGAACAAACTCGGAGCAAAAAGAAAACGACACTACTTATTTGTAACACCTAGGGCAGGAAGCCCTTGACTTTAAACTTAAATCCTTAAGAAACCAGTGCTCCAGCATTGACGCTGCATCTGGAGACAAGGCACTATTTGCAGACGAATTAATTTACAAAGCCGAAACCTGTGATAAGGATATGAATCACAGCTGCTCTGGCCACTAAGGCCAGTTATTATATTTTTGGCTTTTCACTCTTCTTATGCTACTGTAAAACTTTCTGTTCTCTGACAGACTTAGAATCAGAGCATTTGAGGATTGAAAAAGAAACTCAAAGGGCATTTGTTGTTAGCAGAAGCTAGTGAGGAGAGGACCCTGTCCAGGTGTCTTCAGGGCAATGCTGTCAGTGGATCCGTCCGTGCCCCAGAAAACCAGGGTGCAGTTTGGTGAAGAAAGACCCTTTTTAGAGACCCTACCTGAGGTTTGCTTTAAAAAAAATCACACCAGTCAAATATATTTTCTTTGCTTGGTAAGTAGACCTACTAGGATTTCTGGAGCTCTAAATCATCTTTATATAGGGGAACAGAAGAGTCAGCCGGATTTTTAGGGAACTCAGACTGCATTGTGGCACACAATCACCACAATAGCTATGTGGCAATATTGTCTGTTAAAACACATTTAAAATGAAAGTAACCTCTGGTTTTGGAAGTTGGCTGATATTTGTCAATCATTGAAACAGGCAGTTGTACCAAGAGTGAGTTTAAGCAGGACTTCCAAATAATGCAAGTTCTTAAAATTAATGTTTCAAGTTGGGAACATTCAAAAAAGACAATTAACGGTACTACTCCCATTTTAAGTACAGTAGTTTATTTTATTGAAGCTCTCATGAAAGTTACAGTCAGAATACGATAGAAAACTTTGGTTGCTCTTAACTGGTTACTAAGAATTTAAGAACAATAATTACTATTTTGTTGAAAAATACCAGCTCCTCCAAATATGGGGTTTAAGTAGGGAAGCTAAGGATTTTTGAATAGTGACTCCAAATCAGGTGCAGGAATCTTACCTTTTTTTTTTTCCATCCTCACTTTGTTTCCCACTTTACAGATATGAAGAGATTAAGCAGCTTGCTTATGATCATAGATCTAATAAGTACAAGGCCAAAATTTCACTTCAGGCCAGTTTGACAGCGAAACCCTGGCTGTTACTCCTATTTATTCTCCTTGCCCTCCTCTCCATAAGAGAATTCCCAGATGGGTTTGAGAATCACCTCTTCTGCTTTTCTTGAATGGTCACCCTCATAGGCACTTAAGCTTAGGCTTTTACTCATCTAAGATGGGGGTTGACAACTTTTTTCTATAAGGAGATAGATAACATTTTCTGCTTTCTAGACCAGATGGTTTCCATTGTAATTTACTCAACTGTATGAAAGAAATGACAGACAAAAGATACATTAATGAGTGTAGGTGTTTTGAGATACAATTGTATTTACCAAAACAATAGGCAGGCCATATCTGGCTCATGTGCCAAGTTCCTAGATTTTAAGACGACCATCCCCAAGGTCCCTTCCTCCTCTGTGCCTCACACAGGAATGCCAGATAGAAACTTTTGTGTTATTTCATCATTTCTCTCTCTCTCTTTCTCCTTCTTTCTCTCTCTCAATTTCATTCTTTTTGAAAAATATAATTATTTTCTCTTTTAAAAATGTGTTTTGAGTTAAATGCACAATTACACAACAGCTGTTACATAACTTGCAGTGTGGTACTCTGGCCAGGCCCAGACAGCTGTGTTTTGCTGCTTTCTTCTGCTCTCAGCTTTGCAGTTGTTTGTGGAGTCAAACACTGGTTTATTTGATGTCTAGGCAATGAAAGCTCAAAGCTTCATAACACACTTGGTGTGTCATCTGCTGTTTATATGCTCATCCTTAATCATATTTTATTGAATAATTACATAAGAACATGTCCCTTTATGCCAGACCTTACTGAACTTAGGTAAAAGGACCAGCTTTGGAAACAGGTTACCACACCTGCCCATTTAATTTTAACATTTACCAAGTATGCCCTGTGAGTAAAGCCTTGTGATCAGAGTATCAGGAACTCTCCAACCTTAATCTTAATTGAAGGGCAGATCTTTTCTGTCCAAAAACCACAGGGTCTGAGATACACATTTCTAAAGTAAGTATCAACCTGTCCCTGGAGTTTGTCTTATAGAATAGTATATTCTTGGGAGTGGTTGTGTGGGTACAAGGCCTTGGTGATCACTTCCCTCCCTTACAAAGATGAGAGCACAGGGGCCAAGAAGGCCAACTTTAAGGCTGGACCCCAGCTTGTATATTTTTATATACAAAGTATATTTGTATATTTTGCAAGGATTCTATGGTAGAGGAGGGGCTGGAACTTGAACTTAGGAGTAATAGACAAAGGATGCTTTATCTTTCCTTCTTAGAGACAAGTTAAATTAAATACACACACACATGTAAACATGATAGTGAGGGGGGAAAGAGGAAGATAGTTTTTCTTTTGAATCTGACCTCTTCCAGCCCTTTGTGAAAACTATTATTTCAGAAATGTATTATTCTAAGAAATGGATTCCAAGGTCTTCAACCATTGCTGAAATTGCTGTCTCACTTTATGAGGAGTCTCTGTAGAACTCCATTCAAACCTCAGTCCTTAAAAAACTAATGGAGTCTAACCTTCTTCCACCTACATGAATAACTGGAATAAAAACCATTCACATTTAATAAACCTAATTTTATGCTGGAAATTTTAAAAAATAGCTAATTTTCACACTTTCTGATTTCAAAATCCAGGATCGATTTTTTTTGGAGCAAAACTTCTTTTGCTTAGTGACATCTGTGTCCCTGACTCTACAGTGTTGCCTTCAGTATGGCTGGGTGAGTCTGATGGTCAGTTAACCCAGCAATGGACATATCCCTTTGCTTCTGATCACTGCAGTTCTAGCAGACACCACATGGTTCTTATGCCCATTTGGATAACATGGATCTTATATATGATGATAGGATCTATGCTTGGTTGGCAAATCATTATTAAAAATGGAGATGGAAGGAGCATTTGAGTTTGTGAACATATTGTGAACATAATTTTTGTTCATCTGCCATTCTTCTCCAATTAGCAAAACTTCTTTACCTCTGATTTCTCCTGTTCCTCACATATCCGCTTGTTGTTTTCTCTTTGCCTTGTGTTACTAAGATATGGCAGATGCCTCTCTTATCTGATACAATTAAGACATGAACTAATTAATAGGGTCAATAAAAGAAAAAGTAGTTAAAGCCTCCATAAAACAATTATTTTAGGTTAAACAGGTCTTTGCTAAACTTCATGGGCCAAAATTATTTCTTAGAACTGGGTATGCTGCTAGGATTTGAAATAACCTTGCATAAATTGTGTTTACATTTTTTTTTGTTTCCTTAAAGTGCAGAAAGAATTTAAAGACATTAAAGACATCTTTGAGGCAATCTTAATGTACACTACTTTGAGATTTTGATATATTTTTTCATTTTTTTTTACACTTGTCTTATGTGCAGGTTATATAATAGCCCATGTGTTTAATAATTTGACCAGATTCAGTGTTTGCACAACACTCAGTTTAGTTTTCACAGAAATCACTTTCCCTTTCCTCCTGTCAAATCAACAACTTAAATGACACTTAATTCAATCATGTCATTGAAATTCTAGGTTCATGCAAATGAACAGATCTTGGAGCAAAGAAATTTGACTTTCGGTATGCAGAGGAGATTGTGCCTGAAACTGAGTGTGTAGACATGGGTATATCAGTACTAATATTTTTTTTTCTATTTTGATTTATTTGTTTTAACTTTAAAAAATTTAAGTCAAATCACCTATAGAAAACTGCAAAAGTCATAAGTGTACATCTCAACAAATAATCATGAAAGGAATAAAACCTAGTAACAACCACTGGGGTCAAAGAGTAGAACACTCTCAGAACCCCACAGCTGTTTGTACATCCTCTGTCACTGTTTGCCTTTTCTTCACCCTGGTTGACCAGAATCTTAACATCTAATACCATACAATCTTTTTTTCCCTGATTTTGAACGTGTAAGAAGTTTACACAGTCAGAATATTTTTACAAAGGAAATTCAGAGATGCAAGTTAATCTGGCAGGTGAATTAAATTGTAGTTATAGGTAAAGAAAGTTTCCTAGGGAGTACTCCCCACCCAAATGTTCTCCAATAAACATAAGTGCAAAATACACAGCAACAAGTTAGTATTTCTTAGAGTCAGAGAGCACTTTTTAAAAATCCAATCCAAATACGTGTAAAGGTGCAGAGAAATGGACCTTTCCCTATAGTATTTCTCAGAGCTTAATAACACTTGGAAAATTGTATTAAAATATTAAAAATATGCTACCCTTGATCTGGTTATTCTCTTTCTAGAAGTTTACTTTAAGGAAACAATCAAATACATATAAATTCTGAACAAGTATCTCTAATACAATATTATTTATAAAATTTTAAAAATACCAAATGGTTAGATAAATCATTGGTTAGCAAAAAAAGTTAACAAATATTTGAAGAATTTTTGTGATATATTAAAAATTAGTAAGAAAGAAGTTATAAACCTGTGTGCTGTTTGTAGGAATGCTAAGAAATTGTGCTTCACTCTTAGTATCTGAGCAAAATCTGCAATTTGCCTTTGACTTTGGCCTCAGCATTTGGAAAGCTAAACAGCTGCATTTTTATTTCAGTGTTATTTCTGGTGTACTGAATTTATGCATGATAAAAGAATTAAGGATCTTGAGATGAGGGATTATTTTAGATTATCAAGGTGGGTCCTAAATATAATCACAAGTATCCTTTTAAGAGGGAGGCAAAAGAAATCTGGCCACAGAAGCAGAAAGCCTTATGACCACTGGAGCTGCTAGCTCTGACAACTAAGGGGCTAGAAGCCAAGGAATGCAAGGAATGCAGTTCTAGAAAATGGAAAACACAGGGAAATGGACTCTACCCCAGAGCCTCTGGAGGGAAGGGAGCTGGTTCTGCCCACCCTGTTGATATTGTCCAGCGACACTGACTTCAGCCCTCTGACCTCTAGAATTGTAAGAGAATGAATGTGCACTGTGTTAAACCACCAAGTGTGTGGTAATTTTTTACATCACTCTTGGGAATCGAATACACTAATCAATGTAAGCATCAGTTCAGGGTTGCCAGATAGTACATGCTATCACTGGCCATGTACTCTGCATGTTTTTATGGTTTATTGTTAACAACTAAATATTCATGTTCATGTAAAAGAAAGCCCTTTCCCATCCGTATCTCAGAATAAAAACTACTCAGGTGCTTGACATCTTAAAGAATTTCCGGGTTCAGTTGTGGTATAAATGGATATTCATTCAATTTCAAAAGTAAGATGCAACAGATGATGTTTATGGAGGCCATTAATTTTTTTTAAATGATCATTTTAGCTGGACAATATCAAACTTGGTTTGCATTTGCTCCTTTGGATTTTTTTCCCACATTTTAAAGTTACACATAGATACCCAAATCTATAACCACACTCCAAACTTAACTTCCAGGCTCTGGGTTTACATTCCAGCTGCTTGTAGGGTACCTGTGTTACATGTCACATTTAGTCAGGTAGCTGGGTTTGAAAATTGAGAGCCTACAGATTTGTTTTATGGGGACCATGCAAAATGATAAAAAATAGAAACATTTACATAATAACTCAGATTTTAACTTAAACATCAGAAGGCTTCAAGAGTGTTTTACCCTGCCAGCCCATTGGAATCACCCAAGGATTTCAAAACAAAACAGAGATGCGATTCAATAACAGTGGTTTGAGCCCAACTGTTGGTATGCATTTAAATTTCCTGGGGTAAATTCTAATGTGTATTTAGCTGTCAGAACCACTGAAGCAGCTCTGGCTCCATTTCCTCATGGTGTTCAAGTTGGAATGACATATACATCACCTGGAAATCCTAGAAATGAAAATTCTCAGGCTCCAGCTCAGACCAGTTGAATCTGAGTCTTTGGAGACAGCCCCCAGCAATCTGTGCTTTAAGAAGCCCATTAGATGATTCTGAATCAAACTCAAATTTGAGGATCACTTTATTACAGCATAGACGCAACTTATCTCTAGTATCTAGTATTTAGTTTAGACCGTTTTCACTCAATTAACTACCTAGTCTCTTAGTTTGCATTTTAACTAAGAGAACTCTGTATCATTTCTCAAAATCAGACCTTTTTCTTTTTCTTTTTTCTTTTCTTTTTTTTTTTTGGTGTGTGTGTGTTTTTAGGACCACACCTGTGGCATATGGATGTTCCCAGGCAAGAGGTCCAATTGGAGCTGTAGCCGCCAGACTATGCCACAGCCATAGCAACGTGGGATCAGAGCCGTGTCTGTGACTTACACCACAGTTCAGAGCAACACCAGATCCTTAACTCACTGAGCAAGGCCAGGGATCGAACCTGAGTCCTTGTGAATACTAGTTGGGTTCATTAACCCCTGAGCCATGATTGGGCTTTGAAAACATCATTTCCACCTCCTGTCTCTTCAGACTTTCAGGAATGGTCACTGCCTCACATCTCTGCAAGCTCTGGTTTCATCAGTACCTCTTTGTGAACTGTCCACCCTTCTGTAAAAAGTTCCCTCATTACATCATTTTCAAAACTCCAGCTAGGTAAGCCTTCTGTTTTTGCTGTGATATTTTACAATGTCAGATACATCTTTTTGTTTTGTTTCCTAGAATTAGTTTTTTTAATAACATAATAAGCACTAGCAAACCGCTACACAAAACAAAATACTTTGACAATAACTTACATGTGTACTTGTGGTTCTTCATCCCATTGCTCTGTCCACTCTCTCCCACCCAGATGAGAAAATTATGAAACCTGTATTCATTATTCTTTTGATTGACTTGCATTGTATCTCTATGTATTACAGAAATTCTGTGCATGTGCCTGTGTGTATGTGTATTTATAATAGTTATTTCTAACTTTATAAAAATGGAGTTATTTTTTCTTACTTAAATGTTATATTGATAGGATTCATCCATATTGTTACATGTCACCATAGTTTGTTTATTTTGACTGCAGGGCACACTATACCTTTCTGATAATAGTCTATTCATCCAGGCTCTGATAGGTTTTTGGGGGCTTTGCTATTATGAATAGTGCTTCTTTGAACATTTTTGTGTATATTTCTATTGGCAATATGTCTAGAATCAAATTTGGTGTTTCTTTTTTTTCTTTTTTTTGTTATTTCCCCAATACAGTTTTTTTTTCCTGCTGTACAGCATATAGTGACCCAGTTACATATACATATATACATTCTTTTTTCTCCCATTATCATGCTCCATCATAAGTGATTAGACATAATTTGATATTTCTTAAGGAATGGGAATGTTAGATTTTGGGATATAAAGCCACAATGGTTGTATCAATTTATACTTCTACCTTCAGTGGAAAAAAATTACCCTGTGGATTCATATTCTTCAGCATTGAGTGTCAGGCTTTTAAATTTTTACTAATCAAAGAGATACAAGATGGTATCTCATTGCAATATTAATTTGTCCTTCTTTGATCACAAAGTATATTGAAAATATTAATTTTCCTTCTTTGATCACAAAGTATATTTGTCCTTCTTTGATCACAAAGTATATTGAAAACCATATATTTATTGGTCAGTTTTGCTTTTGTAGAAGCCTAGTTACACATTTTGCACAGTTTTATTGGGTTGTCTATGTATTTTTAATTATTTTGTAGTATTTTAAAATACACACGATTCTTATCCCTAATGAATCATATTTTTAACAATTCTAATAATATTTTAATGTATTTTCTCAGCTTTTAATCTCTGAATATTACTTTACATACAATATTTTTTAATGAGCAACATGTTAACTTTAATATAATTAAATTTTTCAGTCTTTTATTTTTACAGTCAATATTTACTATGCTCTTTGAAAGAAAATCGTCCCAATATCACAGACCAAAGATATGCTAGCATCTTTTTTGATTAAGAACTTTAGATTTTTCCCTTTGAATCTCATTTGATTTTTATATGGGGTGTGAGGTAAAGTTAATAGTGTACTACAATTGGCTCATACTAGCTCAGGCCACAGCAACTCAGGATCCCAGCCACATCTGCGAACTATACCACAGCTCATGGCAGGGTCAGGGATCGAACCCATACCCTTATGGATACTAGTTGGGTTCATTACTACTGAGCCACAAAGGGAATTTTTATGATTATGGATCTTTAAGGAATTTGAGAGCCAGATGACTTTACATTGGTTACTTGAACTCAACCATGGGTGGACTATTTGTATTGTGAGAATTGTCAAATGCTGAAAATCAGGGCTTTTTTGGTTTGATTTTTAGAGAGTTGGTTTAACAGCACAGCACTGAGTAGAAGTACTGATTAATCTTCCCTATGCGGGTAATCATTTTTCAAGTTCCTTGTATTGAACCGCTTTGTTTTCTACAGTAACTTGACATGCTACCATTGTCATAGAATAATAGTTCATATAAATGTGTTTTTTTTTGGGGGGGACGTCTTTATTTCTCTGGTCATTTTGCCCATCCATTTACCAATATCACCTTGTATTAATTAGTTTATATAGCTTTGTAGTAAGCACTACATTTAATAGAAAAAAATTTATTCTCTCTGCTCTTTTTCTTTAGAAGGGTACCTGCTATTCTTGGCTTTATACTCTTCCATATATATTTTAGAATCTTTTTACTTTAGGTTTGATGAAAAGCCATGTTTTGATACATTAATTGCAACTTGGAAAGAATTGACATCTTCATTGTATAAACATTTCTATCCATGAAATGGTATATTTCCCCAGTGTATTTAGCAAATCTTTAATATTTCCTAATAAAGTTTTAAAATTCCTTACGGAGATTTTGTACAAATTTTATTAGATTTATTCTTGAATACTTAATTTTCAAATTTATATTACACTGGCTAAGCCATCCAACACATTGTGGATTTTAAGCAATGATAGTGGACATCCTCCTCTATATCCTGATTTTAAAGATAGCATTGCTAATGTTTTCCCTTTTAAATTGATTTTTGTAGTGGGTTGGATTGTTAATATTTAGAAACCCTTTATTAGTTTAAAGAGGTTCTTTTTATTCTTTACTTAGAGGTTTTTTTTTTTATTACAGCTG
The DNA here is from genome assembly GCF_016906955.1 of Phacochoerus africanus. NCBI lineage: Eukaryota > Metazoa > Chordata > Mammalia > Artiodactyla > Suidae > Phacochoerus > Phacochoerus africanus. The sequence continues at coordinate 228,330,369 of NC_062545.1, forward strand.
TGTTGAAATTCATAAAGGCATTTTTGTATCACATTAGCTTTTTGTATTTTTTTTCTTTTTAATTCTGTATGTTGTCAGTTTATGTTTTTTTCTAATATTAAAAATCCTTGCATATTAGAACTAAAGCTACATTGGATTTGCATTTAGTGACTTACTTTGGGAGTAGAAATATAAATATATCTATAAACATATAGATAAAAAATAAAATTGTATATTAAAATTTGTGAGGCTCAAACAAAAATCATACTTCAAGAAAAATTTTTATTCCTAAGGTTTATATGGAAAAAAATTCTTCAAATTGAATGAAATAACTGCTCATTTTAAGGAAATAGGCTATCCATACTGGTATATACCTAAAGCAAGCAGAAAGAAGAATAAAAGTAAGGAAGGCATGAATTAAATTAAAAAAAAACAAACCGGAGAAATTCAACAAAGCCAAAAACTGTATTTTTGAAAAAAATATTAAGATAGAGAATGCTTTGTAAGACTAAGTGATAAAAGAAAAAAAATGCAAAAATATTTTTATTAAGACAGGACATGATTGTAGATAATGTAGTAGTTAAAAATAAAATAAAAGACTTTCAGGAGTTCCCATAGTGACACAGCAGAAATGAAAATGATTAGGAATGCCTTGCTCATTGTGTTAAGGATCCGGTGTTGCTGTGAGCTGTGGTGTGGGTTGCAGGTGCAGCTCGGACCTGGCATTGCTGTGGCTGTGGCATAGGCATAGGCTGGCTGCTACAGCTCCAATTGGACCCCTAACCTGGGAACCTCCATACGCCATAGGTGCTGTGCAGCCCTAAAAAGCAAAAATAAATAAATAAATAAATAAAAGACTTTCAACAACTGTCTACTTATACCATTGTTCTGATAACATTTGTTGAAAAGATTATTCTTTATCTACCAATTGCCTTTATAACTCTGTAGAAAATCAGTTGTTTATGTATGTGTAGGTTTATTTCTGGACTCTATATTGTTCCATTAATCTTCTTGTCTCTTTATAGCAATACTGCACTGTTAGGATAGTTGTCACTTAATGATGAGTTTTGAAATCAGGTATGTGTTGGTCCAGTGTTTGTTTTACCAAGTATTTTTGGCTGTTCTATATCTTTTCTATTTCCATGTGGATTTTATTTAATTTTATTTTTTTGGCCACGCCCATAGCATGTGGAAGTTTCTGAACTGGGGCTCAAACCTGTGCTACAGCAGTCAGCCAGGCTGCTGCGGTGACAATGTTGAATCCTTAACCCACTGTGACATAAGAGAACTCCTCCATGTGGATTTTAGAATCAGTTTGGCAGTTTCCACAAAAACAGCTGCTGGGGTTTTGATTGGCATTGTATTAAATCTTCTCTCTTCTCCTGGGAATACAGCTATGTCTTATTAGAACATATCTCTGTCCTTTAGTCATTTACTCTCTCTTCTCTGTTTTTCATTCCTTTATCTGTTTAGGCTTCATTGTGGGCATTTTCTTCTATTCCAACCTGTTTACTAATTCTACCTTCATTTGTATCCAATTCCTATTAAGTCAGTCAATCTAGGTGGCATTTGATAATGGCCACTTTTAGTTCAAGAATTATTTCTTTGTTATTATTTTTTAGTTTTCAGATATCATCTGAAATGTTTAGTTTTGTCTTTTAAATATAGATCTTTTAAAGTCTGTGGCTGTAATTCCAGTATCCTAAGTCTCTTCCTTGAGGTATGTATTTTGTCTGGTGTTCCTCCTGGCTTTTGTTCATGTTATCTTTTTTTCTTCTGACTTTCCTAGATATTATGTACTAGACATTGGTTTTAAAAATTTATTTATAGAAATAATTGAAGATTTATGATGATCTTACCTTCTTCCAAAGAATATGTATATTTGCTAGGACCTTTATTTCTATTAGACATATATTGGACCTTCTCACTCTAACCTCTGTGTTCCTGAACACCTATTTCATCATCCCTGTATCTTGATTTCTCTATGCTGATATCTAGATAATTTCCTCAAATCTATACTCTAGTTTACTTATTCTTTATTCATCTATTTTTAACCTGCTGTTTAAAGCATCTATTGAGTTTTTAATTTCACTGGCTATGATTTTACTTTTTAAAGTTTTACTTGATTCTTTTAAAAATTATTCTGGTTTTCTGGTATTATCTTATGTTGATTTAAATAAGATGAATAGTCTCAAATCACCATTTAACTAAAGAATTCAGCAGAAGTACAAATTACTGTGTCTTTATGCATAAATGGTTAAAAAAAGAAAGTTTAGAGTTCTTCTGAACTAATAATGAAACCCTAAATAATTTGTCAATTCAAACATTATTACTTTGACAAGCACACTGAGGTTCATTGAAGTTACTTTTCAGAAATTGCAGCAACAATCTCCAAAATCTAAATGTCTTAAAAGGCCCATTTTTATAAATAACACTTCTAAGAATGTGTTATAAAGTAGAGCAGGATTATTCAATTTTAGACAAATCTCCATACTGGGAAGAAGAAGCATACCAAAATGTTTCTGTGACTGTTTTTAATTCACTACTTTATCAGAACTAAATTTAAGATGTAAAATTGTATCTGCTCCTCTGTATTTGTAAGGGGAAGAAGAAACATTATTATCTTACTGATATTCCTTTCATTAGCATTTTGGAGGGACTACAGTCTCAATGCTGTAACATAGACAAAGAGTAAACCTCTGTGTGTGAAATCTTAAGAAAGAAAGAATTATTTTTACACCCACAACCCAGGCTAAGGAGCTGTTGATCATGCTGTTTCCTCCCATCCAGTTATTCAAAGGACATATTTTCCTATTACACTGTTAAAATCTCTAGAGAATGTAAGCCATTCAATAATGTGAGGTCTTAGTTCCTACCTCCTCCTCATGCAACCTTGACTGCTCTCCTTACTTGTCTCTTAAACCCCTTGGCTATCAAGGCAGCAAATTCTCAAGGGCAGGAACAGTTTGTTTACCTCTCAATTTTAAGTTTCCTCTTTGTTCTTTGGGCTTCTGGAGTTTTTTTTTTTTTTTTTTTTTAACACTTTCTTATTGAGCCAAATATGCATTCGACATTTGTATTGTATTTTTTCCTTGTATTTTCAGCTCTGTTTTGAAAGAAGACTTTCCACATGATCTAGCCTGCTATAATGAGTGAAATGGAAATTATTTTTCCAAAAAGAGCACAGTCATTTTAAAAATAAGTAGTTGGTTTTTAAGATGGCTAGATTTTTATGGCTTGTTCATTTTTTGTTTGCACATATTTTTGAAAAATTTTTATATAAATGGTAACCAATATCAGAAAAAGTCAAATTCTCTTATATGTAATATATATTATTTATTATTACTTACATGGCTATATGTGCATGTGTATAGAAACGTCTTTCTTGACTTAGAGCTTTTTTTTCAGTTTTTCCCTTTTATAGAAACTTTTAGCCGATTTATATTAAAGTTACAAAATCATACAAAATCATGCCATTTTGTTATTTTCTGATCCAAATGTTATACTTGTATTCAGGTTGAGCCTAAACTCTTGAACTAAAATCCACCAGTGTTCAGATATTTTAAATGTGTCCAGAGTACGGATCATATTGACCCATCGGGAGCATTTTTAAAGGAAAGCTAAAATCTTCCTGGGAATAACTCTAAGTGAAGGTCATGCCAAAGAAGTACACCAAGGAATATAGTCATGCTTTAATTGACAGAGATGAGGGTTGAATCTGATCACAACTTGCCATTTGCTAGTGAGATTTGCTCCTAACTCAGCACCTCTTCTCTGAAACATGGGTTTTCATCATAATATAAGGGGAGAATAGGGTGAAATTAATTAGCGAAAAACTCTTCATTGATGAAAAGTCACCCCCCTACCTAAACAGGGAAAGTCCAGGGGTACCTGATTTATATTTGTTACTCACATGACAAAGAGAAATGCAAGAGTGGAGAGAGAGAGAGAGAGAGAGAGAGAGAGAGAGAGAGAGAGAGAGAGAGAGAGAGAGAGAGAAAGGGAGAGAGATTGAGATTGATTCTCCCCACAGTGGCTCAGGTACATTAGTGAACTCAGCAAATACATTATCGCTGGCATTTCTAAAGACTCTACTATGTCAGCCACGGCAACAAAGATATAGATTCCATGCAATGCTCAGGAGATAGGGTAGCCAAGGTGGTAGGAGAGCATTCAGGCAGCAGAGGGCAGTTATTGGCAGCTTAGAGACCACCAAGAGAGAGATTGTGCCTTTGGCTCTAGGATCAAGTTTCTTTAGCTGGAAATGGCTGCAGCCAGATGCTCTCAGATCACTTTATGGACAGCAAAATCCTAGTAAGAACCGTCACCTTTTAGCGGTTCATGAAAAGTCAAGCAGATGAGACAGAAAGTGGATTGGTGGTTGCCAGGATCTGGGGAGAAATGAATTAATGGGTAAGGATTTTTACTTTGGAGTGATGTAAATGGTTTGGTACTAGATAATGGTGGTGGCCGTACCATTTGTGAATGGACTAAATGTCACCGAACTGTTCCCTTTAGAATGGTTAATTCCACATTGTGAAATTTCACCTCAAAGTATTTTAAAAATATAAAGATGAAAATCTTTTCTGATGAAAGCTTCTTACTGATCACATGTGACAACCCAAGGACTATACTAGACGATGGATAATTTAAAAAAAATTATTTTTATTTTTATTTTTTAAGGCTACACCTGTGCCATATGTAAATTCCCAGACTAGGGATTGAATCGGAGCTGTAGCTGCCGGCCTACACCACAGCCACAGTGACTTGGGATCCTTAACCCACTGAGTGAGGCCAGGGATCAAATCCAAGTCTTCGTTGGTTCGTTACTGAGGAACCACAAGAGGAACTCCAGATAATAGATGATTCTTGGATGAAGCTACAGACTTCACAACACCATGGATTCTAAAAGCCTGAAAAACACTTTTTTATTACTTTCAAACTGATCCAGGAATGGTTGCCCTGGGGAAAGATGAGTTTCATACTATTTAAAATATTTTGCTCCCATGTCCTATTGTTTGAATCTAAATTCTTAGATATTGTGACAACATAAATAATGATTAGCATGTATTAGCTAACACTTCAATAATATTATAAAATAGTAAAATTTGTATATATTTCTTGTTGTTTCTGAAGGATAAAGAATTATTTCCCTCAAGTTTCCCCCCATCCCATTCAAAGAGTAAAAAAAGAGTAGGTATTAATTCAAAATTTTTTCTAAGTCACTCTGATTACTTTTGGACAAGGGTATATATACAAACTGAGAATTAGGAATTCTTTTCTCTCTGAAGTCAGACTATTATAGCTTTAAAGCCCTAACAACAATTTAGAATGTGGAGTTTAAACGTTTTAAAAACAAATGGTGTGTGAACATAGGAAATGGTTTCCCTCAGGCAATGATTTATCCTGAACCCAGATTTCAAAGCCTCCCTCTTAAAGATTGAGGGGTGTATCTTCCAGGACATAACTTTCCTAGACAAAAAAGTAATGGCACACTTCTCTCTGTTAAGTTCTTGCACGAAGACTAATTTTTTAACTAAGAGGGTCATGAACTCCCTAAGCACTTATAATCTCCTAACATTATCTGTAAGTGATCCAGACTGTTTCTCCAAAAAAAAGAAAAAAAAAAGACTTGTAAAGTTCATTGTCCTAGGAGAATATGGAGAAGTTTATTGTGCATTAACTAGTTGATTTTCTAAGAGATTTTTTTCCCCCAAATATGAAGTTAGGTCTCCAATTCAATCCCTGAATTGCAAAATTTTAAGAACACAGCTAATGCCAAAAATTGGTGCTTTAGATTTTTAAGAAGTACCCATGTACAAAGATTCCCCTCTGTTTTATAGAATTGTGAGTTACTCATTCCTTACCACTGGACCCAAGTATACCATTACAGTGTATCAGAATTGACATTATATAACTATTCTTATTTCAACTACCTACCATTAAGTGAGGACTAATCCTGTAGATATGGGTTTTTTGTGCCTTCATATTTGGGCTATCGTTGATATGTCCGTGGAAAATTTACCCTAGTCAACATATAGAAAGAGACTGGTGGAATTCTCCCTCTAAAATGTAAAACAATAAATTCATAAAACTTAATAATAAAATAGTTCTTTGAAATATAGACTTAAGGACAGAAAAACCTTGTTGCTTCAAAGTCTCTTTCAGGCATCTGGCTTGGAAAGGCATTTTGCTTAATAAATCCATACCAAATCCTTTTGCATTCTCGATGCATACCAATGAAGTATCCAGAAGCTGATGATTCCATTCTATCTGCCTGGAATTCTACACTCTAGCATTTTTAACTACTGGAGTTCTGTTTGTCATTCAAAATCAAACTTTTAAAGAATTAAATTAACTGAAACCAAGGCCAGCAACAATGATAACTGAAGGTATTATGAAACTGATTCCACGCTAAATGCTTTATAAATTAGGATTAAAAGTACAGCTATTTTCTGTATTGTACAGATGAGAAAACTCAGGTTGGTGAGGTCAGTAATATCCTCAGAGTCCTACTACTTCTTAATTCTTCCCAACTCACCATTCTGAATCATTTTATTCCTTTCCTCCTTTGTCTAGAAATTTTTGATGTTGTCTTGATATATTTCTTAATTTAGCTCCTATACATTCTCTTACACATTTTTCCAGCATCTTATAAATTGAAAGAATGGCTAATCTCATTCAGCTTTGTACCGAATGTGGTGCAGAGGGAAGTGCCTTGCATATGATAGAGTATTTCATAATCATTTTGAAGTTTTGTAAGTTATTAATATTGAAGTTAGAGAAGTACCTATATTTGGGTATAGACCACTACAGTAGCCATCCTCTGAACTGCTGTGTTTTTTTGCTTCCAGAACACGTAAGCAGTGGTTTGACTTGTGTGGCCATTGATAAAATATTCATATTATAGTTAAGAACCAAGACCCCCATCCAGCACACCTGGTCCAAAGAATTTTCAGAAAGTCATTGGCACTACAGTTTCCATTCAGGAAACTCTGGTCAACCTGGTTAATAAAACAATAGACTTAATGTTCTTCTTTGGTTAATGTACAAGAGTACTTCCTACGAAACTTTGTTTATTGCCTTGAGAGGCAGGAGCCCGTGACTGTTTCACCGGGCCAGTATTCTTAATATGTGGCAGCTTTCCATTACCAGTTTTTGTTATCTTAGGTTGAGATTAATTTGTCCAGTGACCATATTGTCATTCTGCCAACTTCGTTCTCATATTCCACATAACTAAATAGATAGAAATTTCGGTAACTGGAAAAATATTACATTTCCTTCTCTCATCCCCAAGGGAGAAAGAAGTCCTCTGCCTATCTCTTATAATGCAGTTTAAAAGTAGAAAAATCTGAAGAAATTTTTATGGACTTTATCATGGATAGGTTATCTTATCTCCACATTTGGAATCATACTCTTTATATCTCTGTTTTGTATGGATTAGTTTTCTACTAGATGGAAAACTATTACTCGTTATGAGAGAGAGTCTGCTACTTCTCCACCAAAATCCACTGTCCTCATTACCATTATTATAGGTTCAAGGCTGATACATCACTGACAGCACATTTCCAGAAGTTATGTGTGCCAACTGTTGGTCTAGGACTTCATGTCTCAAGGATACCTCTTTTATTTTCTCTTTCCCTTTTCTACCAGTAGGAAGTCAGCTGTAGTGGGAATTCAGTTCTGAACTTATAGCTAATGACAGGGCCTAAGGGATAGCATGACAATGACATTGAAGGAATCTGGTCTGTGCACAACCTCTCTCATAGGGACCTTTATGGGAAGGAGATAAGGACAGATTTTATCTATAGGCCACTGAATTTTTGGAAATCATTTTCAGTCATTTCCTCTTGTCCTGACAGATACATCCATGAGTGGATATCCCTGTTATAAACTATTGTCATAAATGCAGGTGTCATAAGAAGCTATTGAATACCCAGACAGTCTAGTAGCATAATTAAACCTCTCACCATTTATTTTTTTTTCATCTTTTTAATTGGCTCAGTTATATTTATAGCCACATGATGTCGAACTTTGTCAATTTGTAGGGAATATTTGGCCCGCCCTTTCAGATTTTTCACTATGCTGACTAGAGATCAAAAAGTCTGCTAGGAATTCCATTGTAACTCAGCAAGTTAAGGACCTAACATTCCTAACATTGTCTCTGTGAGGATGCCAGTTAGATCCCTGGCCTTGCTGAGTGGGTTAAACATTTGGTGTTGCTGCAAGCTGCCATGTAAGTTGCAGATATGGCTCAGATCTGTGCAGTAGGCTGCAGCTGTGGCCCTAATTCAGCCCCTGGCCTGGGAACTTCGATATGCCTCAAGTGTGGCCATAAAAAGAAGAAAAGAAAAAAGCCTGATAGATTTAGTCTCAACTTGCTGTCAGGTTGGCAACCCACTGGCATGAACATGCTCTGGACTTTGCTCTTGCAGTTTAGCTTCTATTTTACATACCTAAATTCTATAATTCTCTTCCATGATAGAGATCAAGAATCTTTTCATTGTTTTATTAAAATATGTATTTTTATTTTTTTAATTTCTTTGTCTTTTTTTTTTTTTTTTTAGTATATCTTTTTAGGGCCGCACCTGTGGCATATGGAGATTCCCAGGTTAGGGGTCTAGTTGGAGCTATAGCTGCCGGCCACAGCAATGCCAGATCTGAGTCGCACCTACACCACAGTTCACAGCAATGTTGGATCCTTATCCCACTGAGCGAGGCCAGGGATTGAACCCGTAATGTCATGGTTCCTAGTCGGATTCGTTTCTGCTGTGCCGTGATGGGAACTCCTAAGATATATATTTTTAAATTTTACCTATCACTCTATGTGTTTTTGTTTTTTTTTTTTTTTTTTTTTTACTTTTCCTGATGTTTTAGTCCAGGGGTTAGCAAAATGTTTCTGTAAGTGTGAGTAAATATTTCAGGCTTAGCAGGCCATAAGTTTCTACACAACATTTCATCTTCACTGTTATAGGGTAAAAGCAACCATAGATATACATAAATAATGTGGCTGTTTTTCAATAAAATTTTATTTTCAAAAATAACTAGTCATCCTGGACTTGGCTCACAAGTCATAGTGTGTTGACCCATGTCTTTGTGTAACTAACACGGATACTGTGAATAATTATTTTGGCTTAACCTCTACTTGTGCCCTCCTGACCTTTAGCCCCATCTATCCTGACAGTTTTTTATCTTGTCTTGATCTACTTTCCTCATTTTTGTTGCCAGGCTTCTAAGAACATCTGGAAAAAAAAAATGTGTGCTGATTGGAACCATTTCACATTTTTATTTTGAATATCTGCTCATTTCTCTGTTTGTCACCAGTCAACAATCTTTCCTATTCCTCCTCTAAACCTGCTATGAATCGTCCTAGATAATGGCAAGCTGTTCCCCAAAGGGGTTGAACCATTTCACACATCAGTAAGCAGTGACTGAGATTCCTATTGTTTCACATCCTTGCCGATATGGCAGACTTTTGTTTTTCTGCCAGTTTGGTGGTTGTGAAACAGAGCCAGTGCATTCCTCAGCTTCAAGTCTGTGGGGGGAAGTAACAGTCATATTTGAGTGCAATAAAGATGGTGCTCCCTAGAGTTGAGCCATGAATTATCCATGCAGCTATGCATAGCATCACTGTGGTGAAACATCTCGGTGTGATTTTAATGTAAAATTGCTTCATTATTAATGAGTTTGAGAACCTTTTCACTTGTTTGGTAGCTACTCACACTCTTTGTGAAACACGTATTCATTACGTTCACAAATTTTCAGTTCTTCGTGTAGTCTGTGTAGTAGTGCTTTGTGGGTTATATCTGTTATATGTATCTCCTCTCAATCTGTGGCTTGTGTTTTTTACTCTTTTGAAGGTGTCTTTGGATGATCAGAAGTTTCTTGTTTTCATGAAGTCGATTGTATCATTTTCTTTTATTCTTCTAATGTATGATTGAAAAAGTTATTCCTTGTCTTGAAACCAGAAAAGTTTTATCTTAGATTACCTTTTAAAAGTTTGACATTTTTTGGAGTTCCTGTCATGACTTTGTGGAAATGAACCTGATAAGCATCCATGAGGACTCAGGTTCGGTCTCTGGCCTTGCTCATTGTGGGTTAAGGATCTGTGGCATTGTTGTGGCTGTGGTGTAGGCCAGCAGCTACACCTCTGATTTGACTCCTAGCCTGGAAAACTCCATGTGCCATGGGTTTGGCCCTAAAAAGAAAAAAAAAAAATGTTTGACAGTTTTGCCTTTCTCATTAAAGGAATTGAATTTCAGAATTGATTTTGTATCTGTGTCATCTAGCACTGTTTATTGAGCAGTTCCTTTTTTTGTCCTTTTGGTTTCAGTCATAAATGAAGTTTCAGTGCACACATTACTTTCTCTCTTTTTGAGTCAACTTAGTCTTTGTTCAAATGTATACTTTTCATTCACATAATATATGTTCGATTTTGTTTTTATTTTATTTTTAAATTTTTTGGTCTTTTTGTCTTTTAGGGCTTGGTCCTTGGCATATGGAGGTTCCCAGGCTATGGGTCGAATAGGAACTGTAGCTGCCAGCCTGTGCCAGAGCCACAGCAATGTGGCAGTTGAGCCCTGTCTGAGACCTACACCACAGCTCACGGCAACACCAGATCCTTAACCCACTGAGTGAGGCCAGGGATCAAACCCACATCGGGTTCGCTAACTGCTGAGCCATGATGTGAACACTGATGTTCAATTTTGTATACTGCTTCTTTATTTCAGAAGTTATTTTATTTTCCATATTTCCACACTGTTTGATAACTTTGTGCCTGAACACCTTTTTGTAGCATTTTTGTTTATCCATTCCCTATTATTAGTCAGTTGAACTTTTTCAAATATATTTGATATTATAGAGAATACTTTAATGGACATTTTATGCACAGATCCTTTTCTTTTGCTGAATAATATCCTCAGGACGTAATCTCAGGAGTAGGAATACTAAGTAAGAGTAACAGTATTTTATGGTTTTAAATATCATAAATTAAATATTGCCATATTCATTGCCAAAATGATGATTTCACTTTAACATTTTAATTTCCTGCCTCTAAGTTATTAGCAATGCAATGGTACTTTGGTTTAGTCTCAATAAGCATTTATTTGATTGCTCATGAGGCAAAATAGGTTTTCTTGAGTCTGTGTATTATACATGTCTCTTTGTGAGTAGGCCTCTTGCTCATTCTCTTTATATTGCAGTTTTGGTGCTATACATAAAAATTTGAATGTGCTCTTTATGGGGTACAGATTTATACTAGATACTGTATAACTTCTTTTTTAAGGAACCAACATCTATTTTAAGTGCCTGCTTAGTCTGTATTTTTTTTTATTCCATCATATTGGACAAATCACACAAGATTAATCTTAAGCTCTTGAATAGAAGAAATGGAGTAATTTTCCAGCTGTATTTTGGCACAGATGAGGGATCATCTCTCTGAAACCACTCTCACTTATACCTCTGGGAACTGGAGATTGAATTACTGCTCTGCTCAGAGTTACTCGAAAAGACTAGCTTCAAAGATGAGGGTTTAAGTTTCTATCCCATTCAAAGCAAGTGGCAGGCATAGAAGCAGAATGCATGAGTCATCCTCATCCTTTCGTGGCATTCAGCTTAACTGGCAGGTCACATCGGACAGTGCCCAGCTTTTAGATGAAGGAACATCAAGTGCTATGTTAGCTAATTACACTAAGCTTGGAACCTGACTCCTGGAGTACCAAGGAGGAGACACACACAGGCTCTGTTTCTTCACATTGGCTGTTCACCAGAGTGCAATAAACTCTGTAGATTTCCAAGGACTGAACCTAAAGGAAAGCTAAAGCATAGCTTGCTTCTTCAATCATTCATTTTAGTTAAGAATGCACCATTTCACTAGCTTAGATATTATGGTGGACAGTATTTCATAGATAACATCTGTCACTCCTCATTCTCCCCTTCTTCCTCCCCCACACATCTAATAAGTCACTGAAGTTTGGCCATTTGGGATTCATATATTTAGATATAGCCTCTCTTCTTAAGGTCCATTGTCTTAGTTCAGGCTGTTATCACTCATCTAGATTACTTTAATTCCTCTCTCTCTCATCTTCCATTCTCAAAGCAAACTCAAATTATGAAATGAATAAAAAATAATTTATTAAATAAAAGCAAAGAGTTGTCTTTAAGCATAGCTAGATACAAGTGTTTAAGAGATGCTATCAGAATACTGTCTCTCTTTCCATGCCTCAGCTCTGCTTTCTTCACCCTTGATATCCATGGTCAGGTTCTGCCTACATGGTGACAAAGATAGCCAAGGAGCCACAGGCTTACATGAATGAATCTTTTAGCTAGAAATTCCAGAGGAAAATCATGCTGACCACTAGCATGGATGTCATCTACTCTCCTTACCCCCAAAGGCTTACATTAAGCTATCTTTGGTCAGGGTCCACTCCTGGGCCAGTCTGAAAAGCAAGTTTTTCTATATGCCCAATGCTGTGGTGGAGAGGTAGAGACCCTTGTTTGCCTGTCCTACCAGAATCACAAGGAGCAAAGAAGGGGCACTATTCAAAACTAAGAATAGTGGGGCCAACTGAAAATTAATAGGTGTTCACCAAATATGGCCAACAGAATTATCTTTTTAAAATAAGGTTATAATCATGTCTCTAGTTCCCTGCTCAAAAAACCTTCAAAGGCATCAAGTTTCTCATGATACAAAGCTCAGCCTTCTTTCCTGGCACATAGGTACAGCAGACTAAAGCTCATCCTACCTGCCCTTTCATCTTCTATGCATTCCCTGATATATTTCAAGTCATAAAACATCCACACCACATAAATTGTCAATGCCTTAATAGTCTTGATATATTTCAATCTTTTAAATTTCTTTAATTTATAATGTTCCCTCTCCCATAAAAGCTTTAGTTCTTCTTCTCTGAACAGCTTAAATGTTATCTTCAATTTCTAGCCTCAATTTTAACTTTTCCAGACTTTCTAGGCTCCACCTGTCAACTGCTAAGCCCTCTATTATTATAGCCTTTGTACTGATCTTGCATATTACCTTAATCATATTGTTTTATAGTTGTGATTATGTATGTTTTTTTGTTCTAGACTTTGAACAGCTCAGAAACAGGAACCATTTCTTAATTGACTTTACTTTCTCCACTATACCTGTCCTGTAGCTCTTAGCAAATGCCCCAATAAACATGTGTTGATTAACTGAAAGCATGCATGCAGTGAAATCCCAGATTTTTGTGTTAAAAGGTTATTGAAAGTGTGTGACATTTCCAACCATGAATCTCGTCCCTCAAAAAATAATTTGTGCTAAAGGAACTCGTCTAATAATGTGGTTCAACAGAGAGGTAGAAGTATGTTGGCATAGTAAGTGATTTTCAATGCTGAAGACATTCTGTGGTTTTGGAAACATTTCCAAGTAGTGGAACGAAATGTTGTATAACAATCCAAGAGATTATAGGCCTGAATAATGTAGTACATTAAAATTATTCCTTCTGTACTTGGATCCCCTGACTACCATCCAAAACTCTTTATTTTGACCTGTTGATAAAGGAACAGTTGTTTAAGACTCACACATTTTAGATGAACTAGGACAGCATATGTTTATGAAATAATATGTCTTAAATAATATTCTGATATCTTTCATGATATTTTTCTCTCATGAATATCCACAAAATAATTCTTAGAGAAGAGACGCCAATCATTTTAGCAAGACTTGAACTATTACTATCAGACACATTAAGAAGTTTTGTTTTTTTTTTACAATGTGGCTTCTTTCTCAGAGTAAGGGCTCTATCGCCTCCCTCAAATCTTTACCAAAGAGGTGATTATCTCTGCCAAGACCAGGGCAAAAAGTCATAGAATTCTAGGAGGCACTGTTTATGTACAAAACAATATAGTCACATGGAATTCACTGTGTCTACTATGTTCTGGGATATATAAGTTAAGGTTGAACTTGAGCTTTGATGCAAACAGCGACACCCACCACAAAAATGCTCTTGTGGGTACCACCACAGCAACCAAATATAAACAAGACCTCAGGTGTACACACAAGGCGTATACATTTTTACAAAAGACCATATATAATAAAGGATTTAGAGGTTATGATGAGATGCAGGGTTGTGAGAATGCCATGGAAAAAGATACGGCGATGGATTATATAACAGCAAGTGTGGAAATTAGTTTACACTCCTTAGCAACACCAAGTAATGCTGACTCATTGTGCAAGATATTAAAGGTCAAACCTTAACAGATAGGTTAAATCTAGGGAAAACTACATTTTTCTTAGGTTAAAGAAGTAGTCTTCATTAAAAAATATTATATAAAATCACATGCCCAGTTGGGGCTTTTATTGAGCTTATTAAATTGTCCATCAAGGTAGATTCAGAGGTCTGCGAGAACCATGTATTAGAAATATCATAGTTCAGGTGTGTTCTCTACTGAAAAAACCTTTCATTTTATTGTATGTATCTCTATAATCAAGTGGGTACATCCTTCCAAGATATTTGAACATAAAAGATCTTAAGGCTAGAATGTGCTATAGAGATCATTTCATTTTACCATTCTATTTTGCAAGTTAAAGAAGTAGAAAAGAAATATTCACTAGGTGTTTTACACTACCTATAAAAAATGCTGAACACCAATTATTTGTAGGAACCTAAGTAGGAACCCAAGAATGGTTTGCTGTCAAACCCAGTCCCCCTGCATTGAATAGCTTTTAGAACTTGCTTGTTTCTCAACTAGCATTTTAAGTTTTCTATAGTGTTTTCATAATTTTTAGGAATGTGGTACAATTAATCAGCAATTTGGTGGGGTAAGAGACAGTCTACAGGTACCCAAAATAGATATAATGCCCCATATTTTAAGGGTCCATTTTGTATTACTTTTTTTTCTTTGACTTTTCTCTGCCTCACTTCACTGGAAAGATATTTTGCCCATTTTTTTCTGCTTCATATCCTGAGTTAATCTGAAAGAAGATTCTGATCTACATTTTTGGCTCTTTAACGACTAGATTTCTTGATATAGTCTCAAGTGTTAGCTCTTTGATCTTCCACCATAGCCTGCTACTCACAGAGGGAGTTATTGTGTGTGCTGGAGTTCTGGGGAAAGTGTGCTTTGAATAACCCTACTTCTGTTCTATGTTACTGCTCAGATCTTTATCTTATGTCCCTCAGTATTCTCTAAACCTGTTTCAGCTGTTGCCAGCATTACTTGCTGATACCCTTAAATACATTTGGAAAGATGTGTTTATGAATAATAGAGAGTGTCTTTCATTCATCTTTCAGTTCTTTGTGATAAATAACTGATTTTCCTAATTGTTAACTCAACATGTTTTGAAAAGGCACATACTAAAATTATGATGTAGGATTAAGGGAATGACAACTCTCTAAAATAAAATCCTTCTGGAAGCAAAGTCTCCATAGAGAGATTCATTTTGAACCAAGTGGCTCCAGATTTGTTCTCTCATTTCCCTTTTCCTATGGTGCTGGTTTTTCCTGATATTAGAGGTTCCTCTCATATGACAAAGCCGAGCTAGATTTTCAGACTTTTATTAAGTACATAGAACAGAAGAGAAGTAAATACTGAAAACATAGACTTGTTTTCTTTTAGGGAAAGATGTGTGGATCTCTTTCAGGACTAGAAATTAGCCTTATTTCTCTAAATCCCTGACATTTAGCACAGTCTTGACACATAGTAATTGTTTTATACATCTTAAATGAATGTATACCCCAGTGACCAACATACTGAGTAAACGGGATAACAAAGTACATGGCTAACATGCAAGTGGGTTCTCTAGTTTGAAGTTTCTAAATTTCAGCTCTAGAAGACTGATTTCATAATCCCCTTGCTTTCCTTCCTTATTTCCTAGGTCTGAGTGCTGTTCACCTGGAAATCAGAATATATATATATATATATATATATATATATTACTAATGTACCTTACTTTATTTATATATCTTCTATTTAAGTATATATGTGTCATTTCCTATACTTGCAATTTCAAACAATAGATGACTGCACAGAAATTTTTTCATGTGTGCCCATATATACATGTAATATTCCTAGAGCCAGGTTTATCAGCCTTTACACTGCCAATGTTTTGGGCTGGATAATTCTTTGCTGTGAGGCTGTCCTGTGCATTACAGAAGTTTTAGTAGCATCCTTTGCTTCTACCCATCAGTAGTATTGTCCCCAGACTTCCTGTGTGGTAATCAGAATTAAACTCTCATCATTACCAAAGGTCTCCTGAGGGCACGTTAAAATTGCTAACATTGAGAATAAAAAAATGCATATTTTTTTATTTTTACAGAGTAGACTAGATTCTCTATCTTATTGATACATGTTCTTGAAATGTGAAACTTTCACAATTCTGAATGATGTTTAATATTGGTTGTTTTTTAAACATATTTTTAATTAAAGTATAGTTGATTTACAATGTTGTGCCAATTTTGACTATACAGCAAAGTAACCCAATCTCACAAATATATATATATATATATATATATATATATATATATATATATATATATACACACACACATACACACACACATCCTTTTTTAATATTTTTTTCTGCCATGGTCTGTCCCAGGAAATTGGACATATTTCCCTGTGCTACACAGCAGGACCTCATTACTTATCCATTCTAAATGTAATAGTTTGCATCTAACCCCAAACTCCCAGTCCATCCCACTCCCTTCCCACATCCCTTTGGCAACCACAAGTCTGTTCTCTATGTCTATTGAATCTCTTTCTGTTTTGTAGATAGGGTCATTTGTGCCATATTTTAGATTCTAAGTATAAGTGAGATCATATCATATTTGTCTTTCTCTTTCTGACAATCTCTAGTTGCTGCTTTATTTTGTTCTTTTGTATGGCTGAGTAGTATTTCATTGTATATATTCACATCTTTTTTTAATACTTTTTAAAAAGCATAATTGATTTACAATGTTCTGTCAATTTCTGCTATATAGCAAAGTGACCCAGTCATACATATCTAACATGTTCTATCACAGGTGATTGGATCTACAGTGCTATACAGCAGGACCTCATTGCTTACCCACTCTAATGTAATTGTTTGCACTGACTAACTCCAAACTCCCAGTCCATCCCATTCCCCCTGGCCCTTGCCAACCACAAGTCTGTTCTCCATGTCTGTGAGTCTGTTTCTGTTTTGTAAATAAATTCGTTTGTGCCGTATTTTAGACTCCACATATAAGTGATATCATATGGTACTTGTCTTTCTCTGACTTACTTCACTTAGTATAAGAATCTCTAGTTGCATCCATGTTGCTACAAATGGCATTATTTCATTCTCTTTTATGGCTGAGTAGTATTCCATTGTGTATATGTACCACATCATCTTAATCCATTCATCTGCTGATGGACATTTAGGTAGTTGTCATATCTTGGCTATTATGAATACTGCTGCAGTGAACATGTATCTTTTTGAATTTTAGTTTTGTCCAGATATATGCCTATGAGTGGGATTGCTAGAGCATATGGTAGTTCTATATTTAGTTTTCTGAGAACCCTCCATACTGCTTTCCATAACGGTTGTCCAATTTACAGTCCCATCAACATTGCAGGAGGGTTCCCTTTTCTCCATATCCTCTCCAGCATTTTTTATTCGTAAACTTATTAATGATGGCCATTCTACCCATTGTAGTTTTGATTTGCATTTCTCTAATAATTAGTGATGTTGAGCATCTTTTCATTTGCCTAGTGGTAATCCCAATATCTTCTTTGGAGAAATGTATATTTAGGTTTTCTGCCCATTTTTTATTTGGGTTGTTTGTTTTTTTTTGTTCTCATTGTTGAGTTTTAAGTGTTGTTTGTATATTCTGGAGATTAAGCCCTTGTCAATTTTATCATTACAACTATCTTCTACCATTCCAAAGGCTATCTTTTCATTTTGTTTGTTGTCTTCTTTGCTTTGCAAAAGCTTGTGAGTTTGATTAGGTCCCATTTGTTGATTTTTGTTTTTATTTCTCTTGAATTTGGAGATCAACCTAAGAAAACATTTATACGTTTTATGTCAGAGAGTATTTTGCCCATGTTATCTTCTAGGGGTTTTATGGTGTCAGGTCTTAAGTTTAAGTCTTTAAGTCATTTTGAGGTTATTATTGTACCTGGTGAGGATGTGCACTATTTCATTGATTTGCATGCAACTGTCCAGTTCTCCCAGGACCACTTGCTGAAGAGACTGTCTTTTTCCCATTTTATATTCTTGCTTCCTTTGTTGAAAATAAATTGACAGTAGGTGTCTGAGCTTATTTCTGGACTCTTTGTTCTGTTGCATTCATCTATATGTCTATTTTTGTACCAGTACCACACTGTCTTGATTACTGTAGCTTTGTAATATTGTCCAAAATTTTGAAGAGTTATGCATCCTACTTTTTTTTTTCCTCCTCAGGATTATTTTGGCAATTTTGGGTTTTTCATGTCTTTGAAGCCTCTTTAATTTCCCTGATTAATGTTTTATAGTTCTCATTGTATAAGTCTTTCACCTCCTTGGTCAGGTTTATTTCTAGGTTTATTTTGGGGGTTGCAATTTTTAAAAGTATTGTTTTTTTATATTCCTTTTCTAATATTTCATTGTTAGTATACAGAAATGCAACTGATTTCTGCATGTTAATCCTATATCCTGCTACTTTGCTAAACTTGTTGATCAGTTAGTTTTTCTGTGCAGTTCTTAGGGTTATATATCATGTCATCTTCATATTGTGACAATTTTGCCTCTTTCAATTTGAATACTGTTTATTTCTTTTGTTTGTCTGATTGCTGCAGCTAGGACTTCCAATATTATGTTGAATGAAAGTGGTGACAGTGGGCACCAGATTTTAATGGAAAGGCTTTCAGCTATTCTCCATGGAGTATTATACTGGCTATGGATTTGTCATTAATGGTTTTTATTATGTTGAGATATGTTCCCTGTATACCCACTTGGGTAAATTTTTTTTTTAAATCATGAATGGATGTTGGATTTTGTTAAATTACTTTTCTGGATCCATTGGGATGATTATATGGTTTATGACTTCTTTTTTAATGGGGTGAGTTACATCGATTAGTTTTTGTATATTGAACCATTGTTATAAACTTGGGAAGAATCCTACTGGGTTGAGGTGTATTATTTTTTATGGACTTAGTTGGCTAGAATTTTGTTGAAAATTTTTGCATCTATATTCATGAAAGATATTGGCCTATAATTTTCTTTTTTGTTATTATCTTTGTCTAATTTTGTTATTATGGTGATGGTGGCTTCATAGAACATATACAGGGGTGTTTCCTCAGTCTTTTGGAAAAGTTTAAGAAAGAACAGTATAAATTCTTTTCCTATGTTTGGTAGAATTTGCTTGTGAAGCCTTCTAGTCCTGGACTTTTGTTTATGTGGAGTTTTTAAATTTAGTATTCAATTTCATTTCTAATGATCGGTGATAGGTCTTTTCAGATGATCTATTTCTTCTTGATTCAGTTTTGGTAGGCTGTATGTTTTAAGAAAGTTTTCCATTTCTTCTAGGTTGTCAACTTTGTTTCCACATAATTGTTCATAGTGTTCTCTCATGGTTTTTTGTATTTCTGCAGTATCCACTGAGGTTTCTCCTTTTTCATTTCCTATTTTGTTTATTTGGGTTCCCTCTCTCTTCTACTTGGTGAGTCTGGCCAGAGGTTTTTGTATTTTGCTTACCCTTTCAAGGAACCAAGTCTTGGTTTTATCGATTTTTTTTTTGCTTGTTTTTTAATCTCTATTATATTGGTTTTCTCTCTAATCTTTATTATTTCCCTCCTTTTGCTGGCTTTAGGTTTTATTTGTTCTTCTTTTTCTAATTATTTTAGGTGGTAATTTAGGCTGCTGAATTGAGATTTTTCTTGCTTTTTGAAGAAGGCCTATATCACTTTGAACTTCCCTCTAAGAACTGCTTTTATGGCATTCCACAGATTTTGTATGGTTGTGTTTTCATTGTTGTTTGTCTCAAGATATTTTTTAATTTTGTTTTTGATTTTCTTGTTGACTCACTGGGGTTTTGTCTCCATGCAGTCAGTTTTTTCTCATTTTGTTGTTTAGTCTTCATGTAGTCAGTTTCTTCTCATTTCTTTTCCTGTGGTTGATTTCTAGTTTCATGCCACTGGTCAGAAGAGATGCTTGGAATAATTTCTGTTCTCTTAAATTTGTTGAGGTTAGTTTTGTGCCTCAGTATGTGGTCAGTCTTGGAGAAATGTTCCATGTGCTCTTGAAAAAAAATGTATATTGTGGGATTTTTTTAGACTGTAATGTCCTGAAAATATCATTTAAGTCTAACTGTTCTAGTCTTCCATTTAGGATCTCCATTGCCCTATTGATTTTCTCTTTTGAAGATATGTCCATCAATGTGAGTGGGGTGTTAAAGTCTCCTGCTATTATTGTATTCCCATCAATTTCTCCCTTGATGTCTGTTAGTATTTGTTGTATGTATTTAGGTGCTTCTATATTAGGTGCATGTAAATTGATGAATATAATATTCTCTTCTTGAATTGATCCTTTTATCATTAATTAGTGTCCTTCTTTATCTTTCTTTATGGTCTTTAAAGTATAGTTTGCCTCATGTGAATATTGTAACTCCCTCTTTCCTGTTATCTCCATTTGCATGAAATAACATTTTTCATCCCCTCACTTTCAACTTATATGTGACTTTTGCCCTAAGGTGGTTCTCTTGTAGGCAGTATATTGTAGGCTTTTTTTTTTTAATCTAGTCTACTACACTATGTCTTTTGATCGGAGCATTCAGCCCATTGACATTTAAGGTACTTATTGATATATATGTATTTATTGTCATTTTAAACCTTGTTTTCCAGTTGATTCTGTTTTTCCTCTGTTCCTTTCTTTTTCTTTTCCTTTTTTTGGGGGGAGGGGCTGGATAATTTCCTTTTATTTTATGATTATGTTGCCTTTTTTGTTTTTATTTTTTCCAAATTTATTGTTTAATTTGTGGTCGCCCTGTTTTTCAAGAATGTTAACTGCTTCCTGTATCTGCTTACTTTAGACTTATATAGACTCAAATGCAGTCTTAAAAAAAAAGAGTCTAGATTTTCTCACTCTACTTTTCCACATTTTATGATTTTGATGTCCTGTTTCACATCTTCATGTTTATCCTTTTGCTGTTCTTTGTGTTTATCATCGCTTTCACAAATAGGTTTTTTTTTTCTTCTTTTTGATCTATATCCTGGATTATTTAAGTGATTACCTTCAAATTGTGGTTTCCTCCATTCTATATCTTCTTACTTCTTTCCTACTTAGAAGAGACCCTTTAAAATTTCTTTTAGGATAGGTTTAGTATTGCTATAACCTTTTAGTTTTTGTTTGTCTGAGAAATTCTTTATTTCTCCTTCTATTTTAAATGATAATCTTGCTGGGTGGAGTATTCTAGCTTGCAAATTTTTTCCCTTTGGAACTTTGAATATATCTTGCCACTCTCTTCTGGCTTGGTTTTGTTTCTGAGGAGAAGTCAGCTGATAGCTTTATATTGGTTCCCTTATAATTAATTCTTTGTTTTTCTTTTGCTACCTTTAAAATCCTCCGCTCATCTTTATCTTTTGCAATTTTTACCATAATATGTCTTGGTATAGGTCTGTTTGGGTTCAACTTATTTGGGGGCCTTCTGTGCTTCCTATATCTGGATATATGTTTTCTTTTTTAGATTTGGAAAGTTTTTAGCCATAATTTCTTCAAACATATTTTCAGTCCCCTTTCTTCTTCTTATCCTTCTGGAATCCCTATTATGCATAGACTGGCATGTTTTATATTATCCCATATTGTTTTTATTTTTATTTTTTATTTGGCTTTGTCTGCTGCCTGATTGGGTGATTGCCATTATTCTATCTTCCAAAATAGTTATTCACTCTTCTGCATTATTCATTCCGGTGTGCAAAGCTTTTAACTCAGCTTTCATCTCTGCAGGTGAACTTTCTAATTTTTCTTAGCTCTTCCTGATAGTTTCTAGTTCCTTTTTAAAGTAATCTATGTTACTGTTGATAGGCAGTGGGTGGCACTTGGTTGTAGGGCTTTTCGTGGAGGTGACCCCTTAGGTGATGGATTGCCAATGGTGCCTGGTCAGGGGACTCTTAGTAGTGGTGGGCCATGCTTACCTCTGGAATCTGAGATGGATGCAAAAGTTTACACCTGCCCAATACCTCACACAAGAGGTGCCCCACCCTCTAAAAGCCTGTGTGCACAGAGAAGGAAGTTCCTATGGCAGACCCATTACCCCTCCTCTTGCACTTCCCAGCAATGGTGCCTTGCTTCTCTGGCAGGCCCAGGCCTCCTCCTACACTCCCTTGGCCATGGTGCACTGCTCCCTAGCCCCCTCAAACTGTTTCCATACAGCCAACCCTAGTTCTTTCCCCAGGACTGACCTCCAAAGTCAAGTCTCAGCCCCTAGCCCCCATCCAGAGTCTTAGGCTCTGATGAATGGGCAGTGGTACCAGTAGTCTGTGTGGCTCCCTCTGCTTTGCCATCCTCAGGTCAATTTCTGTGCTTTTGTCTGAGACTTTGAGTCTTCTTCTCTGTCCTGGCTGATCTCCCTGTCCATTAGGTGGCCTCCCAGTGTGCAGATTGCATTCCTCTTTCATGGCTCCCTCTCAGGAGGACTAGTCATGTCCCAATTTTTTTTTCTCTCTTCTATCTCTCTTTCCTTTTCTAGTTATTTTGAGATTTTCTTGCCCTTTTTGGAAGTCTGAGGTCTTCTGCCAGAGTTCTGTAGATGTTCTGTGTGAATTGTTCTATATGTAATTTTTTTTTGATAGGATAAGGTGAGCTCCAAGTTCTACATCTCTACCATCTTGATCCCTCCCCAAGAAATCACAGTCTTAAAGTCCTGGCCATCTAATTGCTCCCTCAGCATTCAGGCAAAGTCATGACAAGGGAAGGCAGATTGCCCTTGGCTGCTCAATGGGATTTCAGGCTCTTGTAGAGATGGTTGACACCTGAGATGCTTTCATACCCTCTATGCCATGCTCCATGGCACAGGCAGAATTTTCTTTTAAAATACCAAAAGGCAAAACAGAGACTAGCATGGTAGTTATCAGGGGCTGTGGGTAGGGAAAATGGGGAGATATTGGTCAAAGAGGACAAGTGTCCATTTATAAGATGAATAAGTTCTGGGGATCTAATGGGGATAATTGTCGTAACCACAGTGGCTGTATTATACATTTGAAAGCTGCTGAAAGAGTAGATCTTAAGTGCTCTCACCAAAAAAAGAAATGATAATTATGTGATCGACATGCTAGATAACAGTATGGTGATAATCATTTTGCAGTATATTCATGTATCATGTCAATATGTCATACACCTTAAACTTCCACAATGTTATGTGTTAATTACCTTTCAATGAAGCTGGGAAAAGTATAGGAAGATGTTTCTGACCATAAGTAGTTTGAGGTCGGCAGTTCCCATCGCGGATCATTGGAAATGAATTTGACTAGTAACCATGAGGAGGCAAGTTTGATCTCTGGCCTCGCTCAGTGGGTTAAGGATCCAGTGTTGCTATGAGCTGTGGTGTAGGTCACAGATACAACTCAGATCTGGTGTTGCTGTGGCTGTGATGTAGGCTGGCAGCTGTAGCTCCATTTAAACCCCTAGCCTGGGAACTCCCATATGCCACAGGTGTGGCCCAAAAAAGAAAAAAAAAAAGGAGTTTGACATCACTGTTTTTTGCAGAGAGGAATATTTAGATCATATTTAACAATAATTACCACCAGACTATTTATAATACAAAAATTAATTAGAATGTTGTCTGTTTAATTATTATTTGTTACTTTTTTTTTTTTTCATTTTTGGCTGCCCCATGGCATATGGTTTTCCCAGGCCAGGGGTCAGATCTGAGCCGAAATTGTGACCCAAGCCGCAGCAGCACTGATGCCAGATCCTTAACCCCCTATACCAGGCCATGGAACAAACCTGCATCCCAGGTCTCTCAAGACACCATTGATCCTGTTGAGTCGCAGCGGGAACACCTTATTTTTTACTCTTAATTAAACTGTTAATTGAACATACAATAAAATAAGATACCAAAGGGTCATTCCATTTCTTTGCTTAAAACTCTTAGGCAACTTCAGAACCCCAAGATTGTTTATAAGGCTTACATATCATTTTAAAATAGCTTTAATTATGGTTAAAACAGTACTTTTCAGTGGCAAATCAAATAACCCATCAAATTAATTGTCCTACTAATATGTAATGCTATTTAGTGGTTGTGATGAGCATTTTTTTTATCAAGTACATGCTTATACTGCTCACTGCACAACAAGCCAATAAGTCAAGAAGAGAGATTTGGGGCAAGGAATAGCAACTTTATTCAGAAAGCCAGCAGACTGAGAAGATGGACCAGTGTTCCAAAGGACCGTCTTAACTGAGTTAGAGTTCAGGCTTCTTTTATAAAAAAGGGTTGGGGATATGGCTGGTTGATGCAAACTTCTTGGTGCTGGCCAGACCCCAGAGGAATTCTGAAGATTCTATGTCCTTGCAGCTGTCCACATAGGTGTAGTCATGATGTTCCTATAAACTTTCAACAAGACAAATGCTATTCTCTTTTTCAGTTTTTAAAATCTCTATATGAATGAAAAGTCTTATACCTTCAAAGGTCAAGCTTGGAAAGCAGAGCCTTGAGAATGGGCTCTCATGTTTATTTCAGGCAGTAGTCAATATTCTTTTACAAAGGTGCAGAGCAGGGACTAAGCACAGGCAGCAGGGAAAAAAGGTCAGAACTAAAAGAATAGATCCAGCATAGATTCAGGGTGTTTTTCTCTGTTATATTTTTAACAATAAAATTCAGTGGAATGTAAGAGTGTAGTGCATGTAGTAAAGTTCAGTGTTATTTCAGCATTTTTTCCCGTTAATCCCTATATGACATATAAATTATATTACATACTGTGTTAAATATGATGTATGAAAAATACTGAATCACATCATACATTAGCTCAATAAGTATTTGCTGGGTGAAAAAAAATGACAGTTGCGGAAAGAAGTAATCCCCAAGAAATAACTATCATGAGGATAGGCATCCTAATAGTAGATTCTTGAAAAGGATGCAATAACATGATCTAGTCAAAGAAGAACCTTCAAGGAGGAATGCCAGGGCTCTGTTATTATCAGCAGGGTGTCCTTCCCAGATAGCTTTCCAAGTCTGGCTGTCATGGTATGGTTGGATAATGTTGCATCAAGTCCATCAATGTTATGGTAAAACCGCTAAATAAAGAGAATTCTTACTAAAATTTCGATTTCTTAGGAATAGTCCCAAGTGCAGAATCACAAGGCCCTTTTAATTCTTTACTCCTTTATACTTATAGTATTACAGTAGAGAATGTACCATTACATTTCTTTCCCCAGGCTCCTCTGTAATACTGGAAGAGTCATTTGCCTATATTTTGCTCTATATTTTAGGAGACTTTGAAGTATAATATTGCCTGAGCCTGTTCTGAACCAAGGTGTCCTATTAAAAGAAAAAGGCCTTGAGAGCAAAAATAGTTTGTCCTTAATTACATACCTTCTGTGGGTCAAGAAATGACAGTATAGACAAACTGGGTTAAACGTATTACAAGACTTACCAACTAATCAAACAATCTGTAAAAGCTAGTCAATGATGACTTTAAGAATTATCCTCAGAACCTTTTCTGAAAAGGGTTAATCTGCGTATATGTACCTACAAGGGAAAAAAATATATATATCACATTCGCATGGATTCGTGAAACTTTAGCTAAATTACTGGGAACAAAATCAGGCTAATAAACTAAAATATCCTCTGCAGAGGTCAATGACTCTGGTAATAGGTGATCAAAATGTATAGATATTCCTTGCAAATGACTTTTTAATTTTTCTTCAAGAGTTCACAATGTATTAATCACTGTAATTTGGAAAATCCTAACATAGAATTGAGATACACTTCACAATCTAGTAATCACTCCACTGTGGAAAAATCTTAAAAATCTGAGCTGCTAGGTCAAGTGAAGAGAGCCCTGAGTTGAGTTGGGAGTTTAGGGTCCTGTACCAGCCCCATAACAGTCAGCAATGGGAGCCTGAACACATGCTAGCCCTTGCTCTCACAAGCCTGCTGTGTCCTCAGCTGGGAAGCAGTGCTTCAGATTAGATGGGCCTGCCTTTCAGTCTTCTATGTGTAATTCTGTGTGCACTTTATATTCCCAAACTGGTCATTAAAGTACTTATTTACCATGGATGATAATAATTTGACTCAAATGACATATTTAAAGAGAGCAAATTAAACATGAAAATGAGTGTTACCTCCTTAAAAAAGTAAAATTATCTTGTATGCAAGTGTTTTAAGGAATAGTTGACTAAAATTTTCTCTAGAAATGTAAGGTGAATAGGTAAATAGATCCCCATCCTCACACAAGGTTGTAGATTAAGTCTTTAATCATCAGCTTGTTATTGCTAGAAGCAATTTGTGTTAAGCAGCTTTCACCTTTCCCTGAAGTAATCTTGGTTTCAAAGTTAAGAATCAGCCTTTTGAGTTTTACATATTTGATATATGGGCAGTAAATCTGTAGATAAATATTTTTGCAATGAATGACACAGCATTTTGAGGCTGGACTGATTCCACAAATGTGGTAATATATGCTAACAATGAATAATTGCTTAGTGGTGAAACACTTTTTCCTGTATAACATTGGGAAAGGCCATGTCCAAAGTGCTTTGTCCCTGGGGTTAAATTAGTTTGATGTTAAAGTTCATAGTTAAGATAAAGGTTACTCTTTAAAATACTCCCTACCCCATATCACGTTGCCTCTGGGTTGAATAATTAGAGATAGAATATTATTGGCATGACAGAGTTTGCTAAGGAAAGCTTTTTACCCTGGAGAAAAAGCTAAACATATGCGCAGAAATTTTCTAGAAAACAGACTCAATTGTTTTCTTATGTTCATACTAGACTATGTAATACAAGGGGAGATTATTTTAAATACTATTTCCTCAGATATTATTGAGCATCTATAATATTTGAAGGCAGGTATTAGATCTAATGACCTCAGCAATTTGATGCCATATAATTATGAAATTGTTCTCTAAGTTGTGTTTCCATGATGATTTTCTCTCTTTCCTCTGTTTCTTTACTTGATTAATTACTACTTCAGGTTTTAGCATTACTTGGACTTTATTCTGGGGAACCTTCACCACTCTTAACTTTTGCAGCACCTGATGGCTTTTAACCATGGAACTTACCATATTAAGTTATCTGTGAATCACATCCACTTGGATATTAGAGGGCTGTATTTTTGCTATGTCCCCACTATGTCCCCCAACATTGGTATAGTGCATGTCTTAAAGTTGGTGTATTGAATAAATAATTAGTAATTACATGAATAAAAAGTTATCATGATCCTGGGGTTGGGGTGGTGGTGATGAAAGAAACTATTCCTTTTGTATACTAGACACGTAACAGATTTTTAAAAAAATTATTATGAAGACAGAGAACACTAAATTCAGAAGCCTAAACTTTGTTCCAAGAAAGCTGTGGGTAGCAAACTATAGAAGGATTTCGAATCTCCCACATAGCATTGGAAATGTAGGGAGGTTATTTAACATAACTATGTGGAGTAGGTCCCCTTAAGGAACAAGACTATAAAAAGAAGCTGCTTTTGGGAGCTCCCCCTGTGGCTCAGTGGTAATGAATCTAACTAGTATCCACGAGGATGCAGGTTTGATCCCAGGCCTTGCTCATTGGGTTAAGGATCTCGCATTTCTGTGAGCTGTGGTGTAGTTGCAGATGCAGCTCAGATCTGGATCTGAGATTGCTATGGCTGCGCTGGCAGCTGCAGCTCCCCCCTAGCCCAGGAATGTCCATATGCTTCAGGTGCAGCCCCCAAAAGAAAAAAAAAAGAGGCTACTTCCATTTTTAGATACCTCACATGAGTCCAGCATGTTGCCAGGTACATGCTGCTTCTTGCTTTGCAGCCTGAGATAGAGTTACACCCTCTGCATTACATTTCATTCTCTTAATTATTTACATAATCCCTCTTGCTATGCCTATCAATTTACAGACTAAAAGGAATCTCACCCTTAAGTGCACTAAGTCATATACTTGGCTGCATTGTACAAATACGTTTTACCTGGATTATGTTTGGCAGTGCAAGCCCCCAAGTGATGATAATTTCATTGTATTTAACACAAAGTCTCCCTAGAGACAGTGGGTGGGGAATACCTGAGGTGAAAGGAAACCAAATTTGCTAAGCATAATCACCCCTGATAACGTGTCTTCTTTCTACAACTTGTGTGTGACTTTAGAAATGTATTACCACACAGCATGTTTAAAGCTATATTGCAAGGACAAAGTTCCAGCGGCAGTCCCCTTTGAAAACTTCATGCTCATACCAAACTATCATACTGTGATCATTTATAAAATACTAACTTTGAGAAGAAAGTGGTTCAATATTCCCCCAGATTATGGAGTTTGTTAGATCCCTAAATATTTTGAAGGGTAAGATAGACCACCTTGTTAATATTTTAAAAAATATAAAATGAAAATATGTCGATATTACCAGAGATAAATTGAGGATGAAGTTGTTTCATGAGTAGAAGGATGAATAAATCTTGGCTGCAAATGATAAAAAAATATGATGGTGCCCATTGTATATTTATGTGTTTACAAGTTTATAGACTAATAAAATGACATACTCCTAAGGTACTGAAATGTCTGAAACTGCCAAGAGAACTGAATGCCATTTTTCTGGTATACTTTGGATATATTTTCTGCTATCAAGATGAAGAAAATCAGAAATGTATTTAAATGCATCAGTGTGGTTTAATACATCAGTGTTGTGCTGCAAGAGGCTTTTCACTTCTCAAAACAGAAGAACTGAAGCAGACCTCACAGACTTTGTTGAACACTTTGAAATAGTTTCTAAGTTGTAGGAGCATTCCTAGAAACAGAAAAGGTTGAGTCTGATTGGAGACTGATTATCTCCAATAGGATCTTTAAAGTCAAGAAATATTTAATGCAAGCATTCATTACTCATTGTATTCTCATTATTTTTTGCAGTATTAAAATATAAAAATCCATGCTGTCATTAATTCCTTCAATTAAAGTACTCAAAAAGTTCTATCTCAAAAATTATCCGAAGAAGTTTTATGTACAGGTGCATAATTTAGGAGGTTGGGGTGAGGCCCAAGAATTTGCATTTCCTACCAAGTCCCCAGATATTTCTAATGCTTCTGGCATGGGACAGACTTTGAGGACCACTATAATACATATATCTCCCAATCCAGTGTTCTTCTTAGGAGGGAAGTGGAGGGGTAAGAGTGAAATGCATCATGGCAGAATGTGTTACAGTCTTTAGGTGACACTTCAGGAGGGATGTACTTTAATGGGCATGGAGGCAGGAAGAGAGGGAGGAAGATGCACACGTTTGTGTCCTGTTACCAATACGTTCAGTTTCTTGATTTCATCAACAAATAGACAAACCTAGCATTTTCAGGCAAAGAACTCAGAGTAGTTAAAGGGGAAGAGTAAAGACTACACGAAAAAATTTTAAGTACTTTCTCAAGCTACTCTTCTTTGCCTTTTAGCATTCTATCTCCTGGGGCTCAAAAATCCAAAGTGATAGGTAAATGTAAAGAGGTAAAGCTGACCAGCAGTCATCCTGCTGGTAGAAATATGTAGATCTTTCCTTATGTACAAAGTGACAACTCTTAACAGCTTTATGTTCAGAAAAGAGCAAGGTTAGATGTATTTTTTAAATAAAGATTATGAAGAATTATTATGCTTTAACTAGAATATTTTTTAGGCTTAGAAGTAGACATATTCTTTGTAATACATATTAATGAATCTTCACATTTATATGGGTAAATGTGACATTATGCATTGATGAAAAACCCTTTCCAGTAGGTACACCAGAATATGAAGAAGATTTAGTTAAATTATAAACTTGCAAAGAATATTAAGATGGACCTTCTTTTTATACACTAGAACTCAAATCTCATTGTAACTATTGCTGTTAAAAAAAAATGTGGGAGTTCCCGTCGTGGCGCAGTGGTTAACGAATCCGACTAGGAACCATGAGGTGGCGGGTTCGGTCCCTGCCCTTCCTCAGTGGGTTAATGATCCGGTGTTGCCGTGAGCTGTGGTGTAGGTTGCAGACGTGGCTCGGATCCCGCGTTGCTGTGGCTCTGGCATGGGCCGGTGGCTACAGCTCCGATTTGACCCCTAGCCTGGGAACCTCCATATGCTGCAGAAGCAGCCCAAGAAATAGCAAAAAAAGACAAAAAAATAAATAAATAAACAAATAAATAAATAAAATTTAAAAAAAGAATGATAAAGTTTAAAGGAAAAATGTGAAACAATGTTTTCTATACCCTAACTCTTGCATTACTTATTATCAGCAGTGTTATATGCAATAAAATGCCAGTATAAAAATTTTCAGGTGTATTAATAAACTGAGTGGAATTTGTCTTGTAAAAGCTATTTGCCTTTAAAGAGACGAAGCTGCATGCTTTTCATTTTGCACATCATTTTCTGCATAGAACACTACCACTGCAATTCATTGCCTTTTCATGGAGTTACTAGACAGTTCATCATAGTTATAGTAGCGTGAATTACATTGCTGAAATAAATATTGCAATGCCTCTCTCTTTAGAAGATATCACAAATAGGAACATAAGAAGACATTTGCTTTCTCTGAGAGAAGTTACATGAGCACTCTGTGTAATTTTCAAAGAGAGGGAGACAATTTGTGAACTTAGAACCAGTTTATGTCATTTACCCATAAAAGTCATTGGGGTTCATATTAAGTCAAGACTAGGATACAGCTAAATGGACTTTGTAAACTGAAAGATTCAGTAAAGCAAGACTTAAAATGTTAATAATTAATCACTCCCAGTATTTTGGACAGTTTGTCACTGCCTGGTTTTGGGTAGCAAGTTCATATAAAACATCCTGACAATGAAGACTTGCTGTGTGATTTTTTTTTTCAGTATACTATTTTATTTTATTTATAGTTTGTCTTTTCAGGGTTTTTCAGTATATAATTTTAAAACAACATAACCATTTTTGAGGAAAATAATTTTATGTAACTGCCTGTTGTAAAATTTTGGTCTTTTTCATCCCATCAAAATGTCAAACACAAGGAAGCTATTTCAAGATATTTTTAGAAAACCAAAGTGCATTTTCAATAAGTAAATTTATGAAAAATGGAAATACTTAATTTCAGAAATGTTTATTTGGTGTGCAGATTGAACATACATTTTTACAATGGTTATTAATGAAAACTTTCAAGGTCAGTTAAGCAACACACATAAAAACTGAATGATATTTATTCATTTACTTGGAGAGGGGACGATTATTACATTCAAATTTGCTTTCCTATAAAGAACATATGTTCAAGATTTTCATCTTGTTACTTAATGGTGACTAAGGTGTATAAAATAATGTAATAAAACAAATCCTCAAAGATCTTTTCCCCATCAAAATGATAAAGTTTATCTCTAAAAAGTAAGCATTATCCAGAACATATAAGATGATTATAAAAGTAGAAGATATAGTGCAATAAAACTTGCAGTAAACATTAATTTTTTTAATGGCTGGCAGGTCTTTACAGTTCCTGCATTGTTCCAGAGACTAGAAATGTGAGTAGTTGAATGTGGATATTGAGAATTTGGTTCAAAATTTTATTTTCCAAGTAGCGACTTAAAAAAAAAGTAATGTAAAGCTTAAAACATATTCTCCAAAGCGTTCTTCTGTATTAAAAGGGTACTCTTACTAACAAAGAAATCAGTTGAGTTTTCCCTTTCCTTCCTTGAAAGTAAACAATACAAAGTTCAGTCAAGTTAGAAGGAGGGGGAGTTCCCTGGTGGTTCAGCAGGTTAAAGACCTGACATTGTCACTGCTTTGTCTTAGGCCAACAAAACAAAACAAAACAAAACATAAACAAGAAACGAACAAGTTAGAAGGAGGAGAGACTTCTTTTTATTGAGGCAACGTATGCATTATTAATTTTTAAAGAGAAAATTATGAATGTGACTATTACATATATAAAAGTTACTTATGAATAAAGATGACAGTAGAGTAAGTTAATAACCAAGTATAGGAAATCAATATTTCAACAAAGTAGGCATTTATTACTCTATAAAATCTTTTATATAAGCCTGTATATTTTGTTAAAATATTACTTTTGAATTTGATTCATAATTTATTTCTTTATTTAAAAATCATTTTAAAAAATTTGTTACAATTTTCTCATGCAATACCTTAAAAAATTCTAAAGCACAATAATGGCTTAGTATAAAAAATAAAGGAAAAAACAAAATAATAAATTTTCTATATTTCACATGTTGGTTTGATAATATTTTGGATGTATTGGATTATATAAAATATAATATTAAAAGTTTAAAAACTTGCTTGTTTTAGTATTTTTTAAAATGATTACTAGAAAATTTTAAATGACAAATATAGCTTACATATATTTTCAGTGGAACAGCACTGATCTACACTGTAAATAGAAATTAAAACTTAAGTTTGGCAGTTTAGGAAATCTGTGGCCATTATTACTACAAGTAATTTTAGAGCATATCCATTTTGTGTAGCCACAGCTAATCTAACCACCTAGGACTTAAGTTTCTCCTTGGTTGTAAGACCCTTTCAGATGTTAGTACATGTTCACAGCCATATTAGATTAACACCTTAGTGAAACCCTGAGTTTTTAGGTTAAAATATGTTTATGAGTCACTATACAGTAATAAAGGTTGTTTACAAAACAAGGATTCCTAAGTAAACCCAACCTGTACCTCACTTACAAGCCATTTCCCTGGCAATGTTTATTTGTCTGGAGGATATGGCTCCTTTCTTTTTAATTGGTACAAAAACAGCATATGGGCTAGCTTACTCTGCATGTTTGCATCAAGATGTAATATTGCAGTGTTGAAAAAGCATTCTCCAAACATTGTTTTCTGCTCAAATCATCCAGGTAGAGTGCATTGATCTTTCTATGTGACATGCAGTAAAAATTCTGGCATCAACTTTTATTTGCCAAAGATTTTATTATTCTCCCAAATTTCACATTTTATCAATATTCTCATAGTAATACTAGGAGATAAGTAAAGCAGGTATTGTCCTCATTTTACAGCTGAGAAAATGGAGTTGAATTTCCTCTTTGGATTGGAATAGTATATAGAAATAACCATATTTTCCCTTTCAAATAAAATTATAACTCATAATTTGTGAGGCAGCCACACAGATGTAAACATTGCAACTAAAAGTAGACGCAACATTTATAGGCTAAAAATATTATAATAAAAGGGAATAATTCAGCCATATTTTTTGGTTTCTAAAATTCAATCAAAATTTTGGTTTCTAATAAAAATATTTAATCACGTTTTGTTATTTGTATGTTTTAAGAGTGAAAAAATAGTGGGTATGTAGTGTCCTCCAAATCTAATTTATTTATTAGAATTTTCATTCTGTGCAACTTACTTAAGTAAGCCTGTGAAAACAAGTTCTCCCTTGAAATA
This sequence comes from Phacochoerus africanus, assembly GCF_016906955.1. Taxonomy (NCBI): domain Eukaryota; kingdom Metazoa; phylum Chordata; class Mammalia; order Artiodactyla; family Suidae; genus Phacochoerus; species Phacochoerus africanus. Next base: position 228,363,817 of record NC_062545.1, read on the forward strand.
TTCCTCAAAATAACAGCTACCTTTGAGAAACAACTTTATATTATAGTCAATTAAAGTCCATTTTTAGTTAGTAATAAACACTGTTTTCATGCCATGTATTTTGTTTACATATAAGGAAAAAACAACTTAGCTAATGCTTTTATAAATCTAGAGGGCTCTGAAGGGACCATCTTTAAGATAATTCCTCAAAATCCCTTTTGGAAGAGTATTAGTAGTTTCTTATTCAATGTAGATTTCTTAAGTAGCTGACATTTATTTTGTTTCCTACCACCTGATCTTGGTACCTTAAAATCTGTTTTTCATTTGTTTTACATTTATTCATGTTCTAATGGCTCCCAGTGATTTTCAGCTAGAATTTTCTTAAGGCGTCAGTTTTAAGACCTTTCTGCATTTATAATGAATATTATTTGTACCCATATGTTTTAAAAAAAAACTCTGTTAAGAATTAATGACTCATTCATATTGATTATATTCTTAATAGTTAATTTTTAATCATTGGGCTGGAGGATTAGAGTTCACTTGATGATAGTGAATGGCATGTGTATTTAATTATATCAAATATTGTGCCTTTCTTTGTTTTTTTTTTTTTTTTTGACTATACCTGCAGCATGTTAAAGTTCCTGGGTCAGGGATCAAACCCAAACCATAGCTATAACCAGATCCACACAGTGACAATGCTGGATTCTTAATCTGCTGAGTCATGAGGGAACTGGTATTTTCATAAATAGCATGTTTGTTCATTGAAATTCAGATCAGGCATAAACAACCTAGATTTTGAAGAATGGAATGTTTTACCTTTATAATAAAAGTTGGCCTTTAACCTAAACTCAAAAGCAAAGTTTCAGTTTGGGGTATCAGACCACACCACAACTGCCAGATTATGAAGTAATTGGACATAGCGGGTCCACAATGTTTTATGTATATTTCATTCTCATGTTTATCAAACCATTGTGGTCATCCAAAGAGATTATTTGGACACATACTTCATCTATTGATTTAAAAGGGGATGTTAATAAAATATATCAAAAGGGAATTTATTTTAAAAGTAAAAACATGAATTCACCCCAAACTATCACATGTACTACTCATTTTATAAATCATGTAATGGACATTGTCATTTTGACAGGTAGAACATTTCTCTTCTTCCATCACCTTTGAATTAATTGGATTGTAAGAGAAAGAGGGATGGAATTTGGAATGTGCAATGGCTCCCATTGCTATTTTTATCATTGGAACATTTTGAAGTCAGGTAGATATTAACCTAATAAGGGAAGCCCCACTGGCTTTCTGTCTCCTCCAGACAATAAAACAACGTAATTGTGTCTGTGCCTCTCTTTTCAATTGTTCTACGATAACACAGATTGAGAAGCAACTACAGATTCTAATTAACTCAAATTAGACTGAGAGAGATGATAAGTATTACAACATAAAGATTAAGAAATTAATCCTAATTTTAAACCTCAAAGATGTTGGGTACAAAGGAAATAAATGTTAAAGGAACAAATTGGGCACTAACTATATCACAGATATTGGAAGTTAGTGCTAACCAATCAATGGCTTTAGTCCATTTGAATACAAGTTACTGACTTTATACAAAAAAGAAGGATTTCAGCACCCAAAGTAGAATAGCTCACATTTCAAAGTGATGTTAAGCCTTTTCTTGAACTTATACTTGATTCTATATTTATTAATAGCTTGGGGATGGAAAGGGGTAAGGGTAGGAAAATATTTTATTGGTTTAAAGATAATTTATTGGTTTAAAAACTTGCCTAGCAAGTTTTTTTAAGTTGAGAAAATTTATAAAGACTTGAGTATTACAACATATTATTAAAGACATTTTAAAAGGTATATAAAGAGAACTTTTATTCTAATTTTATTGTTTGAGGAAGCCATTTATTATAGGCGTACATTAATAAAATTCCTTACTGAAACTGCAGAGCATTCTATTTTTCCATAATCGCAACTCCTTAAAATTTTTACATTTATACTGTTGCTTCTAATGTTAACTAATTTCTCCAAGTTTTCAATTATTTACTATGAAAATAAGCTTGTAATGAAAAGGTAATCTTTTTTACTGTTGCAGGATTTTCCTACAATAGTCCATAATTATAAACTATGAATTTATATTGTAAATTCATATTATATGATAAATTTATTTTTTAATATGCTTATTATTCTAATCCTTGTTACATATAGGATTTAAGATAGCAAAAAAATTAAAATAAAAATCCATTAGATTAGAGTTCTCCCTGTGGCACAGTGGGTTAAGAATCAGAGTGCAGTAGCTTGGGTTGCTGAGGAAGCATGGATTTGATCCCCAGCCTGGTGCATTGGGTTAAAGTATCTGATGTTGCCATGGATGCAGTTCAGATTCAGTCTTTGGTCCAGGAACTTCCCTGTGCTGCAGGGGCAGCCATTAAAAAAATCCACTAGAATAATAAAATATATAGCAATTTGACTAAAATTTAAAAAATCAAAACAAAATCAAGGAAGAAAATGAAAATGAAGTCTGTTTGAATCAGCCCAGGGGACATACAAATATCAAACCTAGCTTAAGGGTTTTCTGCAAAGGAAAGGGGGAGCTAAGGTAGGAGATGGAATCATATTAATTCTTCAGAGGAAGCAGTGTTTTCAAGAAATAAATTCTTGGAAGTCTTTTGAATAGGAACTCATATTACGGCTCTCCAAGCAATCTTTTCAGCAGGTCTGCAGCATGCCAAGTGGTACATTACAACCAAAGCAAAGATATAAGGTGGCATAAACTGATTTATTACCAAGAAGGTACAAAAACAGTCAAACGAATCTGTTCTTTAAATCAGGTAAAATTTTAACTCTCTGTCCTTTAGTCATTGGCCAGCACCTCACATGAAAGGTTCTTTTGAAGCCCATGTGACATAGTTTTGAGGATCAACTAGTCATCTAGCTGAAATCACGCAAGTCCTTTTACTTTGCTTGTGGGTCCTGGGAAAGAACAGGAGTGCTAGTTCTGGGCACTGATTTGAAGGCTTGCAGGGGCTGGCTCACCAAGTCTCCAATCACCTTTAAAATGGGGGAAAGTATCTTAAATATCATTTCTTTTCTATTGCAAATGGAGATATCTTTATTAGAAGTCATTGTTTTTGGAAGATATACAACAAGAATTAGGATCTTTCAAATGCTATCTAATTATCTTAATTAGAATACTTTGAATGTTAATAATCCATCTAGCATGTGGATTTAGTTAAATTATGTCCCCTTTGTCATACTCTCTATGCTGAGATGTTAAAAAAGTTGTAGACAACATAACAAGGGTTGTTAGAATCTACCCAGGAGTGGACTCAGGTTTTTCCTAAGACCAACTTTTTCTGATCAACTTTTTCCCTTGAAGATTTGCTCTACAAACCTCCTTTATTAATATAAACACAATACTTAATTTGTAATAATGAATGCGAACATGTTTCTTTTCAATAATTTGTGCGTAGTGTTTTATGTTTCAAATTATTCCCCATATATTTTTAATTTATCCACTGGAACCTTGCAAATTGGAACACAATAGGATCATTATCTCCCTTGCACAAAAGAAAGCAAGAGGGCTCACCTTGGTAAAGTATCTAGAGCCAAACAGCAAATCTTGGCAGAGCTGCCATTTCTGGTCTAGTGGTTTCCCACTGTGTGTTTTTTCTCAGTGATCTTTTGTAATGGTCCTCTTGCTATTTTTTCCAGAAAAGTCTACAAGAGGAAGACATTTATATTTGTTTACCTGAGTTCATTTCCTCTTACTATTCAATCAAATGAATTTAAACCTTCCCTTTGTCTCGGTGAGAATATGCTTTTGAGTTTTCTGATGATTCCAGAATAAAGAACCCACCAGCTTCTTCAGTATGAAATTAAAGTGTAAATTGAACTCTGTTCTTATTTAGCAAAGTTTGAATGGTAGTCTCTGCTTCACAAAAATTACAAAATATTTACCTCATAACAACCTAATTTAAAATACAAATGGAAGTTTTTCTCCAGTTATTTTGTACAGAAGAGTTAGAAAATTGGGATATTTCAGACAAAATTCTTCAATTTATTTTTGTTCTCTTATAATTCAGTTAAAGGTATCTCAACTTATAATTTACTTCTTCTCTGTTATCAGTGTTTTCTTCAAAATGGAGTTAGCTCCTCCTCAGAATAATATTGCCTCATGAAAAGAGCACTAAATATAAATCAGACAGAATGAGTTTATGTTGTCCCATTTCTGCCAGTTATTTGCTAAGTAACTTTGTTCAGTTCACATAACTACGTTAAACCTGGATGGAAACATCTGAGGTGAGGCAATAATATGAATAGGAGCCTCAGAGTGTTTTATGGAATTACTAAATAGGGGCGAAATGTGTCAGAGATCTTTGTTTCCTTGGCAAACTCTTCTCTTCATACTTCACCTCAGGCATCACTTCTTCAGAGTATCCAGCCCTTGCGTGTACCTTCTCATCTCACCTCATTGGATATACTCTCCTTTGCTGTCTTTGCTTATCTCCATCATTGCATTTACTCTATGTGGTATCTGCCTAATTCTGTGCCTTTCCCAAAAGACAAGTAGTCCACTGAAAGTAAGAAAATAATTTCATTAGTCTTTTTAGCTCTACTCCAGAGCAAGACCAGATAGGGTAGATTTTTTTTTTTAAGCAAGTTTGTTAAAAATGAATGAATAGGTGAATAAATTAATGGAATGCAAGGTGAATAAATTAATGAAATGCAAGGGCAATGGAAGATGTATTTACCCATCAACCTTGTAAGGGAGTTGTGAAGATCAAAACTGATAATGAGTGATAAGTTAAACTTTTAAAACTAAAGTGTCAGGTACAGTTTCCCTCATCTTACATATCTTTAATAATGATTGGGGAGTTGAATTAAACTAAACTAAAACTTAAAAAACTTTACCATGAATTTGTGTCTAATCCTGTGCAGTTTGTAAATGGTGAGCTTGTGCAGATTAAGTCTAAAAGCCCTTGAGTGGAGTTGTCTATCCTATGTTTACCCTCCTTGGCATGGCTCTGGCTGAGCTTGAGAACTATGGGTATCTCAGACTGCCAAAACATAAGGAGATATGACGGATAACCAATCGGGAGAGTGTTGGCTGCCTTGGGCTCACTGAGATTTATGTCTAACAAGGCAGACTTGTCACTGGGCCCTTTGGAGGGGAAATGAAGCGATGAACTAATGCTGGACATAGGAGGCGCCAGGTCCTGACAGGCTAAGGTGTGACCTGCTGAATCCTAACCATCCCAGACATCTTTAGAAGAACAAGTGAGCTGGGAGATGGCCAGGGGCAGGCAAGGTTGCAGGGGAAAGGAGGTATATACAGAGCCTGCAGAGAGTAGAAAAAGAAAGGGCAAGTGAGATTACTGGTCATCTGGTGTCTTTGATCCCACGCAAAGCAAACTTCAAGCACAACAGCAAACACAACCTTTGAGCATTACTGTCTTCAAAGAGTATTTACCAAGTGCTGTCTGGCTTGATCTCCCAGACTTGGTTAAATATGCATTTTCTAAATGTTGTGTTTCTGACTTTCTTTTCTCTTCCTTTTTGTTATTATTGTTATTATTTCTATTTTTTAAAAATTTCCTTTAATAGCTCACTTGTTTTAACACTGTAACTCTGACATTGAGGAGAAAAAGACGTAAGAGTGAGGAAAGAGAAGAATATTCCACAGAAAGCATTTTTTAAAAACTTTTCCAATAGGAAAAATAGAATTTGACTTTTATGATCATATTAAGTATAATGTATTATTAAATATAATATGTATGATTATTTCATCATATTAGTACATATAAATGTACATGTTATTCTATACATGTTGTTCTCCATTTAAAAACACTAATTCAAAATTAGCAGACCATTCTAAAATAGCTTATGCCAGGCCATTTTTAAAAGATACCTTTCCTTAAAATGAGAAACAAAATCAATAGTGATATTAAAATACATTTTATTTGGTGGTTAAAGGCATAAAAACATATCAAAGCATTTGGCTATATCATTGTACTTTCTTATATTAAGGGGAAATGGGAAAAATGAGAAGCTACAAATGAGGTGAATGTTTTTATATGCTTTTCTTGTGGCCATTTTATTACATTTTTATCACGTTATTTGTTTATTTAACAGTATACCAACCAAATCTAGGATTGAGGGAAATGGTGACTATATTTTGTTCATCCTTGAATTTTCAGCACTTAGCAGAATTGTTGGGGCATAATTCTTAATTAAAGATATTTAATAAATGAAAAAAATAAAAGAATTAAGACCTCACCCATATCACACTATTTGTTTTAACAATAAGATTTTAGGATGGTTAAAAAATTTTTAACATACAACATAGGTCTCATTTTTCACATATTTAAATGAGTCATAGAAGTATAAAATATATGAAAAGATAGATTTTCTAATGGGTTCAATTACTGGAAATGAATAATTAACTTATCACAATGTATTTTCAATTCCATGAGAATTATAAAATAGCAAAGGAAGACATTTATCATGTGAACATTCTTCAATAAATCAAAGAGTAGAAATCACCTTATTTGAAATACATAATGAACTTTTATCTGGTATTTAGAATATATAAAGCAATAAGAAGAGGAACCATTTTTTTTTCCTTTTGAAACATAGTGTGCTAGGTCCTTTAGAATTTTAGTAGAAGTGGTTTAATTTGATTGATAATGTTTCAGAATGTAATTTATATAACAAAAGATAAATTTTCATTACTTTTCTTTTCTGCATTTTATTCGAGCCTTGAAAAATCTCATTAATAGTTAAATCAACTAATACAACACACATCCTGAAAATCATAACTCATCACTTCTCAAGGACAGACACAATTTTCACCACAAAGTTAAGGAAATGATAGCAAGTAAAGGATTGCTTATGTCCAGGCAATATCTGCTCAACTTCAACAACTGTAGATGCACATAACACTGAAATGAGAGCCACATCTCCTCCCTTCCCCAGACCTTGAGAAACCACACTTCCTAGTGCATATCCGGAGCATTAAGTCATTCATGAGCATCAGTCACTGAAGCAGAAACAGATCAATGGAGATAACTTGTTCTCCACACTAAGAGGGTGTGGTAGCAACAGCAAACAAAACAAAACAAAACAAAAAGCAGCTTTGAAACAATCATGGCTAGCTGTTATATGGTATTCCATGTGGTGTGCCAATCTTCCAGACTTGAGGGATTTTTTTAAAAAAATTGGTAGACTTCTCACCTCCAGCTCTAGAAATCCCAATTCCCTATACTTGATATTGGCCTCCTGTTAGGGGAGTCTCTTACCATTAGGTTGGAGAACATCTAATCTAGTCCAGGCCATTTTACAGGTCATAAACTCCCAGGCCCATAAATAAAAAGGCACCGAGACCACATAGAGATGAATGTGAGAGCAAGGGCCACATATTGGATCTCAGTGGTTCTATTTTCATGATGCTACAGCCTTGACTTGGGTAGGAGAAGGGGGCTAGAGATTTTGAAAAACATCATTATGTGCATTACATGCGTCACTTTCTCTTACAGAACTGACACTATTAATTAGCTACAACTTTTATTTCTAGTCTAGCATTGGTAATCTTCAATCTCAGCCATTCTCTAAAGTATTTTGATTTCTGAACCTACAAATTAACAAGGGTATTCCAAGTTCAGTGCCTTTAAAAATAACAATAACAAAATATTGCTTATATTAATATCTCTTTTCCCCATTGAAAATAGTCCTATCAATTTTTCTGATTATGTAAATAATGTATAAGTTTGTAAAACTTTACAAAATACCACAAATTATAGGGAGGAATGAGAATATCCTCTGAAATCCTGCTACCTTCATATATCCATTTGCAGCATTTTGGTTAAATTCATTTATGCATATTTATGTAGTCACATGTATTTATATATAAAATGGCATAAATGGGACAATATAATATATGCTGTGTCAGCTGTTTTTATGAACCGTCTTCTCTCCCTCTTCTATCTCCCTCCCTATTCACCAGCTATATAGTCAAAAATAATCTATCTGTAAAGGTAGTTTCTACACCTTTCTATGCCTTTTCCCATATATATAGAATCATACATACATACATACAGAAACACAGGGCATATATAGAATATGTAAACATAAATGGAATGGTGCAGGTATTTCTCTGAATTTTATTTGTGTCCTTTAGCTATATAACATGAGCATATTTCCAGGGGACTATGTATAGATCTAGTTCATTCCTTTTAATTGTTAACTAATATTGTATGAACTATCACAATATACTAAATTTATTCCCCAATTGCTTCTGAAACTGTAAAATGTATCTTTGTTACAATTCCCTATGCACTATTAGTTTTATTTCTATGGGCTAGAATATGAGTGGGGTTACTGAATAAAAGGATATACAGATTTTTAAATTTTAGCATATAACATATAATTATTTTATATATATTAATTTTCATATATAATACTATACATGCTTTCCTAAATAGCTGTCATAGTCTATCCTTCTACCAGTTATGTTTCTTCCCCACCTGTTATCAGTTCTGTTTTTCCTGGTCTAAAGGTATGCGATGACAGCTTACTGTTAAATTCATTTACATTCTCTCAGTGAAGTTGAACACAGCTTTAAAATATTATTAGTCATTCATATTTCTTCTGTGAAATGCCCTCCTGTTCTTTTTAAAGTCTAGGATCACAAGTACTTTGCAGAATCTCAGAGATCAATATGGTCAAACCATGAAAAATTAAAGCCCTCTGTGTGAAAGCCTTTCATGGAAAATACACAAACACCCATACATGCAAAATAGTGGCTTGCACACAATATGCCATGCTCTGAAATAATTTTAGGCTGATTAACAAAGATAAAATAATCATTTTTTTTCTGGAGTAAAAACTAATGAAGTTATTTATCTCCAAGCTTCATTATTTGGTTTTAATTTAAAATTTTTGGAACAGTTTTTGGGGGATAAAATTTACATACCATAAAATCCAACCACCCTTTTCAAGTGTATGATTCAGTGGTCTTTGGTGTATTCACAGATCTGTGCCACCATCACCACTATCTAATATTAGAAGATTTTCATCATTCCAAAAAGAAATCCTATAGTCATTAGCAGTCACTCCTAATTCCTTCCCCCCCCCCCAGTCCCTGACAAACACTAATCTGTTTTCAAGCTCTACATATTTGCGTATTGTGGACATTTCATATAAAAAGAATCATACAGTACATTGCCTTTTCGAGCTGGCTTCTTTCCCATAATGATGTGAAGGTTCATTCATGTTATAACATGTATAAATACTTCATTCCTTTTTATAGTTGAATAATATTCTATTGTATGGTTAAAACAAATTTTATTTATTCATTTATTAGCTAGTAGACATTTGGATCAATCTGATCTGGGTTCAAATCCATGTTTTGATAGTCATTTCCTTTGTGAACATGGGCAAGTTGAGAGAGATAAAGTTTACATTGTTTCCTTCACCCGAGTACACTGGATTCTAGTATATTCTGAACAGGGTTGTTGTGAATACTAAATAAAACAATGGGTCTAAGACACAGTACCTGACATTATTTTCATTAGCAGAGTCCAGTCAAGAAATCAGAAATCACACTAATTATTTTAACAGAGAGAACTGAATGTGGGGAATGACTAAAAAGGTAAAAAAGGAAAATTGAGGAAACAGAGAAATTAACTGCAGAAAGCAGTTACACTTATAGGGCTGGGAGAAAATAGGAAGGTGCTGGGGTGTGTTATCCAAGCCCTGAGAGGACGGTCTACAGAGCTGGGGTCCAGCCTACTAGAGAGAGAATTCAGCTTGCCTTGTACTCTTATGGGTCCGTTTCTGCTGCTGCCAGGGAAAAGAGCTATAGGTAGGGAGATGCTGAAGGAAGTGCGGGCATATAGCATGGAGTTTGTCCTTTTGCCCCCATCCTGCCTTCCAGTCTCCCTCAGTGCCTCCTAGTGGCAGTACAGAAAGACAGTCTGGCCAAGAGGAAATACAGATTGTGGTCTCAACTGAGTACAGAATGAAGAGTCTGGTGTTGAAAAGAGATAACTTAATGAGTTGGTATAGTTCACTCTCTGACTACACTGCACTTCTCTAGCTTTTGTCTAGAAGGATAATCCTTTGTTCTCCCCTCTTTCTGAAAAAAAAGGGAGACACAAAATCCCAACAGTGGTATCCATCTCTAGAAAGAGTCATGATGTCCACCTCTAGATGGTATGAATTACTCCTAAAATTCTGTCACAGTCTTATCTGGAGACTAATCTGCAGCATAAATTGTAGTAGCACCACCATCAAACAAATCTTATATTTTAATAAGAAAAAGAGAAAAGATAGCGATACATGAATGAATAATAATATAAATACAAGCTAGGAAGAAATCATACAGACCTTGTATAGTCCTCATTTATAAAACTTATCATGAGGTCATGGTTAACATTTACAACTTTTATTTTCTCAGTACCAATTCCATGTTCCATTTGAACTCAGCTGAATGGGTTTCTTTGCTAGTGGGCTTATCTCAGTTTTCATTTCTGAAGGATCTGAATCCTCAGTAACTTGCCTTTCTATGACTGTTGTGGTTTTCTATTAACTTTTATTATTGGACATCAAAGTACTAATAGATGTTCAGGGAATCCAGCCAGTGTGTTTCTTCCCTCCCTCCCTGTTTAGAAGCTACTCAAGTCTCCTTTGATAATTGACACCGCCTTCCCCAGCCTGTGTGGCTGCCTCCTTTTTGAGTGTTAGTTCAGTGCCTAAGAAGCTTGAAGTGGCCAGGCAATAGTTTTAACTTTTAGCTTAATGGAACTTTTGGTGTCCATTAAATTCTCAATTATGTTAGATTCACCTGCCTTAGGTTCTAACCATCTGTAAACAGCTCGAGTTGTTTTCCTCTATCATAAGAAAATCCCCTTGAATTGAAGAAGAGGAGACAAGAAAGCAGGAGTAGGTATCAAAGAAGGACACTGAAGTACAAGTGATAGCATCAGCCACCCTCTCATGTGCAGCTCTTAAAAACATATCCACTTGATGATTACTTACTTGCCCAAACTTCTGGCTTGGTGAACTATGTAAGACCCAGTTCATGAGGGGAAGTTCAGGTTGTGTGATCATATTCATGTCCATGGTCAGAAGCTGTGTCTCTCCAAGGATCAAAATACCCCAGGATCTGTTTCTCAAAGGAAAAAAAAGAATGTGTCAGAGCATAGATTTGCTCCCAAACCCTGTAAGTCTGCCTGTGGTCCTCCTGTTGGGTCTTGCCAGAGGCTCCATGCAGCAGCCCTGCTTACCCCAGACTCTTAGGATCTTAGAATCTGTACCTGAGAATCTACAATGGAAAAGCAGCTTTCCCTGCAGCCTGGACTCATTGCAGAGCCTTCTCTTGCTTTGGTTCCACTCAAACTTAATTTTGGGGGTGATTCAGTAAGGAATGTGTGGTAGGGAGAGGACACTGCTGGTTTTATGCTAGTACTAACAAGGGGGTATGGTGAAGTTTGTTCTGGGAGTGATGAAATAAGCTGGCGAGTGAAACAAATTGTGATGTGACAGGCCGTTGCTCAGATGACACCTACAGAGATGAGCAAATAGGAAGACCATATCCCTTCTCCCTGTGTTTGCCTTTCAGTGTCCCACTAGTGCCCCTATTGGTAGAATCTACCAGGAAATCTCCTGAAAGGAGAAAGATTATTTGCAAAGTCAAAATCTCAGCATCACAAAACTGAGTGTAGTAGGATGTGTTTGGAGATGATGTACAGTAGTTTAATCACCAGCACAGCATGAAATTGATCATCAATGTAGTCTACTGCACAAGCTGTATAACAGCAACTCGAACTGTCTTGCTTTTCATATTATAAAAGCAATACATGTTTATTGAGGAAAACTTAGTAAAAGAAGAAAATAAAAATCTCTCATAAATCTACAATTAAAAAAATGGTATGTCTTCTTCCCTTATATAACACACTCACACACACAGACATCTCTTTTTTTAAAATTATAGTTGATTTACAATCTTGTGTTAGTTTCACATGCACAGCAAACTGATTTGATTATACCTATATATTCTTTCTTTCGATTCTTCTCCATTATCAGATATAGCTCCCTATGCTATACAATCCTGTTAATTATCTATTTTATATATAGTAGTGTGCATCTATTAATCCTATACTCCTAATTTATCCCTATTCCACCCCTTCCTCTTTGGTGACCATAAATTTGTTTTCTATGTTCACACACACATCATTATATTTGCAAAATTGCAAAATTTGGGTTGTGTTCTACATGAATTTTCTTTTAGCCACACACATGGCATGTGGAAATTCCTGGGCCAGGGATCAAACCTGTGCCACAGCAGTGACCCAAGCCATCACAGTGATGAACCCAGATCATCAACTTGCTGTCCCACAAGAGAACTCCCTACATGCAATTTTTGAAACCTACTTTTACTCTTAATAATCTAATATGCTGTTAGCATCATTACTTCTCTTTAAATAATCCACAATCACAATGTTATTATCCAAATAGTGTATTAGTATATCTCTGTACTGCATAGATATACTATATATCATAGATCATTCCCTCATTTTTCGATGTGTTAAATAATTTGTACTAATTATACTGTGATATATATCTTTGTTTTACATTCTTTAAAATCATTTGTTGATAGGCTAAATTTTGGAAAAATTTTCACTCTGTTATTACATTCTTTGATTCTTAATGATAATTACTGTATATATAAGTCCCTTTGAAAGGCAGCTTTGCTCACCACTAAACCACCAACACTCTAAGTACCATTGAAAATATTGTCATATATATAAAAATGTAATTTCTTGAATGGCAGTTTAGATGCAAATATCCTTCTTCCTTCCATCCTTCCATCCTCCCTCCTTATTTCTTTTTCTTCTTCCTTCCTTCACGTCTTTCACTTCTTTCATTTCTCTCCTTCTTTCTACCATCCCCCTCCGTCGCTCTCTTTTGCCAGTTATGTTACAATGTTATGCTGAGGCATTATTTGATTTTCTGTACATTCCTTTCTAGAGAAGAAATGATAACTTAAAATGCATAAGGAGATGTTTTTTCAGTGTGGGTAGTGATGAGAACAGCTGGCGTGGAGACTGAAGGAAATGGCAAAGACATTTCACATAGATATAAATGGAATTGCTTAGCAAAAAACTCGGAATTTCTTCTACTAGGAGAATAAGTTAGAATAGAGTATTTTTTTTCCTTACAAATATAAAATGCTAAATCTTAAAACCATCTGTGTCCTTTCTAAAATTTTAAATTCTGAATTTAGGTAAGTCTAAGTGAAAATGTTCATGTGTTGCCAAGCAACATGGCAAGTGCCATAAAAAAATTTGGCCACCATTAGTGTGTCCCAAAGCCAGTGAGTCAGCGTGAGCTATTTCAGGAGGAATTTTCAGGGAGCTCAAAAAAATCCCCAATGAGGATGAAATTGTCTTCAAGCCATTTTGCCTCTCTTTTGCACTGCAAATACTTATAACTAAACTCACTGGTTCCCAGATCAGTTATAGTCAAGGAGTAAATGTATCCTGTTCCATCCCCTGAAGGCACTCCCCATGAAGTGAGAGGATCACCTCAATATGCAGACACTAGGAGCCCATACCTTTATTCAGAGGACAGAAGCCTATGGCTAGCGTCGACCAACTGGGAAGTAGATGTCCCATCTGGATCTCCATATCCAACTGAAGAGCAAGATGAGGATGAGAAAGCATGCCTGTGTTCTTGTTTCTGGAAATATTCCATCTAAATTCATATATTGCTTTTTTTCTTCCCCCAACCATACATTGGTTCCACCTGTAGTTTTTGTTTGTTGGTTCCCCCCAAAATCCTGCTATGAAATGGAGTTTGTTGAAGACAAGTATCTAATGAGTCTAGTCAAATGGAACTTCTGGGAGTTTTAAGAAAATGATTTAAAATTGTTAGCTGGGCTTCTCCACCTAACGAAGACCTATGTTTACTTAAAAGTCAAAGAAATTTAATTCTTGGTTTCCCGTTGGGTTGAGAAGGAGGATTGATGGAAATAAATGACCCAGAAGAAAGTCCTCTCCTCTCACATAAGACTCAGGCAAGAACGAGAAGTTTAGCATGGGTAATGACATAATGATATTCATATCTACAATTTGATTTATAATATTTTTCCAGAATGCATGTATCTTTTCTAACTGTTCTTGAGTGAAGATGACAGAACCTATTAATTTTTGGCCCAAAAATTGGTTATTGGACTTAGACCCGTTTGTTCTGTACCAAAAAATTTAGTTAAAGTGAAGTACTTTTGGGTTTTAGTCTTTCAGAAAGTAGCTTCCTCTAATTTTAATTATTCATGTTACGGTATCTGCACTTATTTATATGGATAAGTTATGTTATTTGGTCTAGTTATTATAAATATGGATGTGTACATTGCTTATGTAGGTTAGATGAATTTTACTAACATGTTACTGTTTGTTTTTATTATTACATCAAATTATGGAAATGGTGTAATATTCTAGTGATTCTTTAGTATGGTATTTAAGACATGATTTTTTTTTTGAATTTGGTAGAAATGTCTCACTAAGGGCTCTACAAGTTTATTATTTGTTACTAAGATGCTGAACTAATATCATTTAATGCTAAACCTTGAAATTACAAGAGTTAAAATTTTCAGATCATTTGGGAGTTTACATTTGCTATTTTAAATTACCTGACTTCTCAAATAATTATTCCTCTTTTTTGTGGCAGAATTTTTAATGATTTAAAAAGTAATATCCCGCTGATTCTAGAAAATATGGAAACATAAGAAACACTTAAGAGGAAAAAACCCTTCTGCATGCTTAGCATTCAAAAATGTAAATGGTTGATTTCTTTCATTTTTAGCTCTTTTTAAGCCTTTCTATCATGATAAAATGTCTTTCTTTGTCCCTAGTAACAATTTTTATATTATCTGTTTTATAGTCTATGATTGCTATATATTTCATGCAGATATATTGCCTCTGCTTTATAGCCTATGATTACTACTATATATAATATATATATATATGGAGAGAGAGAGTATATGTCTATGCTTCGACAAAAGCTTGTCATTGTAGTTATTATTTGTAAACACTTGTTTCTTTTTCTTGGGAAAATATTTTTGTTTCATGATGAAGTTGTAGTCAAGAATATGAGCAAAATTTCAAGTTTTATATTTGAAATTTGTGGCTAATCACCTCTTATATTCTTTTTTTCTGAAATATGGAATACTCTGCAGGAAATCAAGGAAATGTTTATTGGTTTGAAAAATGATGTCTGAGAAGGAATCCTAATTTTTGATAAATAGTCAGTTCTGGTATGGGAAGTTTATTTTGGCAACTATCCTTCGAAAATATGAATGCTTCTAAATTTGTGATTATTTTTATTAATATTCAGTGTACATTTCTTCTAGAGAACATTTAAAGAACAATATTGAACAAGTGCTAACTATGGCTGTGATTCTCAAAACTAATTTAAAATTTGACCTTAATGATCAGTGTTATTATAGTCTCTGAGAATTGTATATCTTTCAAATGTATTTCCTAATCCATCCAGCAAGATTAAGTAATACCTATGCCATGTTCTTATTTATTTTTTTCCAGGAGAGTAAGTCTGGAACTTACATAATAAGCACATGGAGAAATCATACCTAAAATCACATTATCCTTAAATGAAATAAATATCTCATTAGATTGTTATTCACAAGCACTTGGTGAGTAACACAGCATAACAGTTAAAAACACTAAATCTGGACCAGATTGACTAGGTTCAAATTTTGGCTTTGCCATTTACAAATTTATATATCCTTAGGAAAGTTATTGAATTTCTTTGTACTTTAATTTCTCATGCATAAAGTGAGAATATTAGTAATAGCTTCTCTTACAAGGATTAAATGAATTAATATATTTAAAGCACTAAGAAGAATGCTTGGCACATAGTGCTATATAAATACAAGCTATTATTTTTGTTCTTCTTACCTTAGCACCCTTTTATGCACTAGGAGGACTTTAAAAATGTTTGCTTTTGAAACAGCTTGAAATTCATTAAAGGAGATAAGAATTATTCGTAAGACACAATGGTGAAAAAATAACATATTAAGTTAGTGTCAACATTCCATCCAACTTGTAATATGAAACTATTTTACACATATTTCCCATTCTAAATATAGCTAACGTTCATAATTTTTGACTTAACATCAACAAATTTTTGCTAGTTCTGTGACTTTGGGAAATTTACTTAACTGCTCTGTGTCTCATTTTTCTCATCTGTAAAGTGGGGATAATCAGTGGTACCTATCAGAGGATTATTGTGAAAATTAAATAAACGTGTAGACTTAGAGGAGTACCTGGCATATAGTAAATGTCCCACAAATATTAGCTATCATCATCAGCAGAAGCAGCATTACCATTATCTATATTTTACATTTTATATGAGGTTACAGTCTTCATTATTTTAATTCACTGGTGACAAATCCACTGAGTGCCTAAAATGAGTGAGACGTCACTACAAAGAATACAAGTTAAAATGAAAAAAAAAATACAGCTCAGACAACACTCTGTCATAATGTTTATTTATACTTCATATTACCCAGTATACACTGTAATATGGACTCTTGATTGTGCCAGAGAAAGAAGGGAAAGAGAAAGCATGAGGGGGGAGAGAGGAGATTCTGTTAGGAAGGAGCTAATGTTCTAGTGGAAAGAAACACCCAATAAACTATTAAACTAATAAACCAATAAGATAACTTGGTATTGGCCATGATATGAAGAAATTTTAAAAATAGTAAAAGCTTAAGTGTCATGGCATAGAGGGTAACAGCTAGGTTAGACCAATATTTTCTGAAAAGGTGACATTTAAATTTCAAACTGAAGACAAGGAAACCTGAATTTTCCAAAATATCTGAAGAACTGTCGAAAAAGAGCAAAGGAAATAGGTCATGTATGTATACATATACCCACACATTCAGTCAACACAATATATAATGGTGGAACTTAGACAAAATATATCAATTATAATAAAAATATAAAAATGGATCTTTTAACTTATTAAAGACAACTACTTTGATTGATTCACAAAACTGAATTCCACATTGTATATGTAAGCTGTACCTTTTTAGAAGTGATTGATTCAGAAAGTCTAAAATAAAAGGACAGACAGTATATTACTAGGAATAAATAAAAAGGTATATTGTTAATATCCAAGGTGAAATTCAGTCCCAAAAAACCCTTGACAAGATTAAGAAGGAAATATTATACAATTCTTAATGAAGATAAAGTCTGGCACATTAATAATAATGAATACGTCTAATTTTCAGGTGTTTATATAAATGTTCCCCCCAAATTGGTCCTCTGTTAGGTCAAGTAAACACCTCATTACATTCTAAAAAGTAGATGTAATGCAAACAACAATTTCTGAGTACAATTCAACAAATTAAGAAACCAAAAATCTTTCCACCTGGAAGTAATAAAATTTTCTACTAAATAATTATTGAATTAAAAGGGAAATACAAACAGGATTGCAGCATTGTTAAAACCAATGATAATTAAGACATTATACATCAGAATCTATTAGACGCAGCTAAAATAGTGCTTAGAGGAAAATTTCACTAACCTTAAGAAAAGATTATACCAGTGGTATTTAAACTATTTCAGAGTATAGAAAAGAAATGAAAATTTCCAAGTTTGTTTTGTGAAACAAGAATAATAATGATTTTCAAAATTAATTATCGAACAAGAAAGAAAACTATGGAATAATATAACCCATTAACACTGATGTAAAAGTCTTAAAATATTACCAAATAGAATCATACAGTGTATGATAAAAGAATAATGTATTAGACAATATTTATTCTTGGAATGCAAGGATGCTTCAAAAGTAGGATTAAAAAAAAATCTAAGGATAGCAATTGTATAAAGGCCTTTGATAAAAATAAATACCATTCCTGACTAACCAGAGACACTCATAATATAGGACTTATATGTAAATTATACTTTATACCAAAGTTCAGCATAATATTGCCTACATTCATTTATAGCACCAAAATGACTTGATATGCATGAAGCCTTTAGCTCCATCTTCTCATCTATAAGAAATACAGGGATTAAAGTAAAAAGTTAAACAATCACAAGAGTGATAGAAAAATCCAGAGTATGTGATATTTTAAAGGATAAATTCCCTGTTTCCTATAACAGGGAGTTGCCACAAAAGGAGAAGATGTACTGCAGATTAAAAGAAAAACAATGTGTGGTTCTTATTAGGATTATAATTTGGACCACAAAGCTGTAAAGTCCATTTTTGAGACAATTGAGGAAATTTGTATATGAACTGGATGTTAGATAAAATTAGGGATAAGTTATTAATGTTGTAAGACTTGAAAAAAAAAAAAAACCTGATGTGTGGGCTATCATGTTACCTAATTTACTTTAAGAAGAGGAAAGAGTCTAGAGCAACCAGGGTTGCCAGTGAGTGAGAAGAGAATGCCAGAAAAGCAGCCAGAGCAGGAGAGCCCTGGACTCCTGGTATAAACTTTGCCCAAGTGTTGGCTGATCCCTGGACTGTGCACAGATACAGGGGACTGAAAGAATTGAGATTTGAGCCGCTGCCCAGCACAGGCAGACAAAGTTCTCAGTGTGTATCTAATCAAGCTAATTTTCTGATAGATCATCAGCAGCCATGTTTTTCAGGGGGTGAGGAGGGAAGGGAAGGGAACAACATAATAAAACACAACATGGAACAATACACTACAGATCTGCAACACTCTTTTTATTTTTCTTTTAAACCTTTGAGCTCAAAGGTCTTCATTTTTTAAGTCTTGTACAAATTTTCAAAATGGAAATCCAATACTAGGGTGTTGGATCAATTTACACCTAACCGTCCAAAATGTTTCGTAAGAGACATTTGATGTTTAAGGAAAACTTTTTTTAAGAATAAGCTTTTGTCAACACCATTTCTTTGAGGTAAAAAGTTGTACTTTGCCACAAGAAACCAGAACTCAAACGTTGGCTTTATTCATATGATCTATAAAACTGCCTCACTGTGTTCTTCTGTCTTGAGCTTACACTTCTTTAGAGAAGATCTAAGTTAACAACTATGTTGTGAATTCCTTTTTCTGCTAATTAAATCTTAATTAGCAAAACAGTTCTCCACAATTAAACTCTGCAATATGTTCTGTTTTTAGAAGAACTGATAAACCTAAAACCCATGCCCTAATGTTTTTTAACCATTTTTAATTTCAAGTAAGGTATTTTGCGAATCAGTTGATTTATTAGATTTGGGTGCAGAGTTCATCTTTATTCCAATACACTTGTGTTTTGTTTCATGTTTTTACTTTGGAAAGCTTTACATCATTTAAGAAACTAAAGAATTATTGAGCTCAACAGTGTAATGACATTTACACTAAATATTTTACGGCAGGCACAGTTGAGAACCTAAGATTCCTGATTTCCAACCTGTTTCTCCTGTGATATGTTGCCTTTTCTAATGATTGGTGTAGACACTAAATTAAAGTTACTTTTTGCTCTAAACTTGGAGAATCTTTTGATTTATGATATAAAATAAAATTGAAATAGTAGGTTAAGTCTTCAGGAATGCTCTTTATCTTGTAGATCTAGGTAACAGATGATGATCTAGGTAATAGATCTAGGTATTAGATAATAGCAGATGTCCAGAATCTTGCTGTCTATTTCAAACAGTGAGCTGGGACCTCATGGAGTGGGTTCTGGCCACTTAGAAAGAGAAAATGCCTGAGCTCCTTTCACATCTGTATCATATCCTATCACATCTGCATAAATTTTCAGCCTCTCCTATTCATCCATCCATTCCATGGATGTTTATGGCTCAGCAGGGTGGTTTAAAATATTGCTCTAGCTTTTGGGTAAATAAATGCTAATGTTTTCTACTCTCAGTGCAAGTGGATTTGAGCCAAAAGTCAGGAGAGAAGAAGGGAAAAATATTATTGGAGTAGGCGTCATCTCCTACCATTACTCCAAAGATCAATAATTTTCACATGTTGTTTCACTTTGATTGTTTATATTGAACATTTTATCATGATTTATGTCTTTTCTTTTTATCCTCCCCTTTCCAGACTGTCATTCCATTTAAAACTACTAAGAATTCTGTTCCATATAATTCTTGCATTTGCTAACATGGTTTTTTTTTGCTGTTGTTTGAAACATGAAAATGATCTTTTCTTCATCATTATCATCCATCTCAAACATCAAAGTACCAATAAATGTTGTACCTTGACTATTAGATTTACTATCTCAAAATTTCAAATTTTATCTAAAGGATAGTTTCCTGATCTTAGAGTGTCGGGTTTTTTTTGTTTGTTTTGTTTTTTTAAAGACATGTTATTTCATGGAATTTTACTTCCTCTTCAATTCTCCCATTTTTCTTTCAGGTAATGAAACATTTATTCATCTGAAATGCTAAATATTAGACTCGGTTTTTTTTTTTTTTTTGGCCTCATTCATGGGATGTGGAAGTCCCCAGGCCAGAGATTGAATACATGCTACAGCAGTGACAATGCTGGATCCTTAACCCACTGAATCACCATGGAACTCCTAGGCTTTTGTTTTAAAATTGGTATTTTAAAACTTTTTAAGGAAAGAAGTATCAGATAACATATGTTTGGATTTAAAGAAAAATAGACCGCCAAAGTCCATATTATTAGTAAACAAAATTCTTGAATTTAGAGCATTTCTATGTACTCTCTATCAAAAGAAAATGGAAAGGTCCTGAGAAAAACTACTAAAATATTAAAAATATTTTTGACTTTCAAGTTGGAAACAGAAGAACATAATTAGTAAGTCTGCATTGAGCAAAAGTACTACCTGAGAAATAGTATAATAGAAATCAACAATTATTTTTGCTTTTATTTCTATTGCCTTGGGAGACTGACCTATGAAAACATTTGTGATTGAGGTAAGAGAATGTTTTGCCTATGTTCTCTTCTAGGAGTTTGATGGTTTCTTGTCTTACATTTAAGTCCTTAAGCCATTTGGAGTTTATTATTGTGCATGGCATGAGGGTGTGTTCCAGTTTCATTGATTGACATGTGGCTGTCTAGTTTTCCCAGCACCACTTGCTAAAGAGACTGTCTTTTTTATATTTTATATTCTTGCTTCCTTTGTTGAAGATTAATTGCCCATAGGTGTCTGAGTTTATTTCTGGGTTCTCTATTCTCTTCCATTGATCTGTATACCTGTTTATTTTTATATTCCTTTTATAATATTTCATTGTTAGTATATAGAAATGCAAACAGTTTCTGAATGTTAATCTTGTATCCTTCTACTTTGTTGAATTTGTTGATCAGTTCATGTAGATTTTGTGTGGAGTCATTCAGGTTTTCTTTATATGGTATCATGTCATCTGCATACAATGACAGTTTTACCTCTTCCCTTCCAATTTGCATACCTTTTATTTCTTTTGTTCATCCAATTGCTATGACTAGGATTTCCAATATTAAGTTAAATAACAGTGGTGAGGGTAGGCATCTTGTCTTGTTCCAGATTTTAGTAGTAAGGCTTTCAGCTAAAGTAAAATAAACCAATGGGAACTAGGCAAACTGAAAAGCTTTTGCATAGAAAATGAAACAATAAAGAAAACAAAAAGCCCAAAATTGCCAAAGCAATTCTGAGGAACAAAAACCAAGCAGGAGGCATAACTCTCCCAGACTTCAGGCAATATTACAAAACCACAGACATCAAAACAGTGTGGTACTGGTACCAAAACAGACATGTAGACCAATAGAACAGAATAGAGAACCCAGAAATAAACCCAGACACCTATGGTCAGTTAATCTTTGACAAAGGAGGCAAGAATATAAAATGGAAAAAAGACAGTCTTTTCAGTAAGTATTGCTGGGAAACCTGGACAGCTGTATGCCAATCAATGAAACTAGAACACACCCTCACACCATGCATGAAAATAAACTCAAAGTGGCTGAAAGACTTAAATATAAGACAAGACACCATCAAACTCCTAGAAGAGAACATAGGCAAAACATTCTCTGACATCAACCTTATGAATATTTTCTCAAGTCAGCCTCCCAAAGCAGCAGAAATAAAAGCAAAAATAGACCAATGGGACCTAATCAAACTGACAAGCTTTTGCACAGCAAAGGAAACCAAAAAGAAAACAAAAAGACAACTTACAGAATGGGAGAAAAGAGTTTCAAATGAGGCAACTGACAAGGGTGTAATCTCTAGAATATACAAACAACTTATACAACTCAACAGCAAAAAAAGCCAACAACCCAATTAAAAAATGGGCAAAAGACCTGAATAGATGTTTTTTCAAGGAAGATGTACAGATGGCCAACAAGCACATGAAAAAAAATGCTCAACATCACTATTAGAGAAATGCAAATCAAAACCACCATGAGATACCACCTCACACCAGTTCAAATGGCCAGCATTAATAAGTCCACAAATGACAAATGCTGGAGGGGGTGTGGAGAAAAGAGAACCCCCTGCACTGTTGGTGGGAATGTAAGCTGGTACAAACACTATGGAGAACAGTATAGAGGTACCTTATAAATCTATACATAGAACTACCATATGACCCAGCAACCCCAATCTTAGGCATATATCTGGACAAAACTTTCCTTAAAAAGGACACATGCACCTGTATGTTCATTGCAGCACTATTCACAATATACAAAACATGGAAACAACCTAAATGTCCATTGACGAATGGATTAAGAAGATGTGGTATGTATATATACAATAGAATACTACTCAGCCATAAAAAATCCCAAAATAATGCTGTTTGCAGCAACATGGATGGAACTAGAGACTCTAATGCTGAGTGAAGTAAGAAAAAGTAAGACAAATACCATATGATATCACGTATGTCTAGAATCTCATATATTGCACAAATGACCCTTTCCACAGAAAAGAAAATCATGTACTTGGAGAACAGACTTGTGGTTGCCAAGGGGGGAGGGTAAGAGTAAGATAGATTGGGAGTTTGGGGGTTAATAGATGCAATCTATTGTATTTGGAGTGGATAAGCAATGAGATTCTGCTGTGTAACACAGGGAACTATATCTAGTCACTTGTGATGGACATAATAGAGGATAATGGGCAAAAAATTATACATATATATATGTATGATTGGGTTACTTGGCTATACAATAGAAATTGACAGAACATTGTAAATCAACTATAATAGAAAAAATAAAAATCTTAAGAGAAAAGAAATCTACATTATTAAGATTACAGAGAGTCAGCATAAATGAGTTTACTAGTTCAGATTTAGGAAATACTACGTATTGCTTCTACAGCTGTGTAAAAGGAACTCCTCATCATACATCAGTAGTAAGCATACAAAACTTGTTACTCTGGAACACTAACTAGAAAGAAAAGAATACATGAATGGTTTTGGAAATGTGTTTATGATGGGTATAGGCTAGTAAAACATCAAATTATGTTTCAATTTTATTTTTTTCATAGGAGTCTTTCAATACTTCTATGAGAAAAAAAATACTGGGGTTTCCAAATATTTGATATTACCAATCTTCTGCACGCCTAGTATAAGACTATATACAAAAAGCACGGTGGAGTAAGAGATTCTGAGAGGGGACCTGTGATTTCTCTATCAATGAAGTATGACAGAAGTGTTGCTATGTAACTTCCCAGGCGAGGTCGTAAAAGGTTTCTACTTGGCTCTCTCTCTCTCTCTCTCTCTTTCTCTCTCAGGATGCTTGTCTTCAGAACCCAGTCACCATGTGGTTAAGAAGGCCAGATCACATGGCAAAGCCACATGCAAGTGTTCTAGTCAAAAGCTTCAGCTGAAGTCTTAGTTTGCAGCACCATCAACTGTGCGTGCACAAGTCCTCTGAGGATTCCAGTCCCCAGCCTTTGAGTTTTCCAGACACTGTGGAACAGAGACAAGCTGTCCCTGTCATGCCCTGACCAGCCTCCTGACAAATAGAAAACAAGAGGGAATAAATTATTGTTGTTTTAAGACGCTGAGTTTAGGAGTAATGTGCAGTGGTAATTTGTAACCCAGACTCATACTGGCATCTTAACAAGTCAGTTATCCGGTGAAAGTAGTATCCTAGGTGGAAATGGAGAAGATGAAGACTTCCAATGGGCTGTTGAATAAATGAGGATTTAGATGAGAGAAGCAGAAGATTTAGCAGTGAGGAAAATTATTTGTTAGGAAAACAAGATATCGCTACTGCTGTTTCCTAAGTAGAGAATAGCTAATAAAGAATATGGATCTTAGCATTTCTTTTTAGTAAGAGAGAATTAATCATGTTGTGTGTTGGAATAAAAAAGCTAAAGGGAGAGGGGGAGATGTTGAAGTTGTGTGTGGGGGGTTGGGGATGGGTGGGAAGAAAGAGGGAATTTATGAAAAGGATTCCCTGAGGAGTGGGAGAGGTAGAGTCTCTGCACAGCAGAAATATTAACCGTGGGTAGACAGAAGGGATTCTTCACGAAGCCAAGCAAGGTCACACGTCTCTAACTGAGATTCTTTTGTTGCAGGTGAACTGAGCAGTCATCCCTGATGATTCTCTTTTCTCTGTGAAATTCAGGTCAGTATATTGCTAACACAAAGAAAGTGACAGAACTTAAGAAAAGTAAATATTTGGGGGGAGTGGGATAAGGAATTTATTAGAGGTAAAAGAATTAAAAGTTGTTTGTAGTCTAGGGAATCCCATATATTCCTGAGGTCTCATTTTAAGCCGTTTTGTTTCTGATTGTATTTCCCATAGGACCCACCTTTCCAATCATTGTTATCCTTTACGGGTAATCACACACATGCTAATATTTATGCATCTGTAAATTACTTAATATAATTAAATGATAAATAATAATGATACTAATATGACTTTATTATATGTATGTGGTTCTTGGAATGTACAAAGTTATTTCAAATATGACACCATCTCTCCCAGCCAAGAAGTTGTATTTCCAACCTGTGGCTTGATGTTTTGTTTAGCCTTGATAATTGCCTTTGCATAGCCTCAGATATAATCAAAACTGTTCTCCCAGAAATATTTGCTGAATGGAGACATCCAGAAACTGTCATAATTTGTGTTTCACTGATCTCAGAGGGATTTGAGTGAAACAGGTGCTTTCTGCTCCTATCTGCCAATGCAAGCTTATGCAACTCTTATTTCACTGAACCATCTAATAATCAATATGCAAGCTCAAACTCTGAATGCAGCATACAGACCCTTCTTTATCACAGTCCTGAGGGTGCACATTATACTCTGCTTCTTTTCGTAAACACTTTTCATGTGTCATACCCAGGGCCAATGGCAGTTAATGGTAGTTAATGCTAGTGAATTGGCTTTTTTTTCCCCCAAAATTTAGCTGTTTGTATGTTCGGTTAATATCATATAGACAATCTTTGTAAAACTACCCAAGACATTTTTTTAAAATGATGTATTGGGGAGAGATTATTGAGAGCAGTTGTGCTTTCAAATTCTTATCTATGATTATAATGGTGAGTTCAGGCCAAAAGATTCCACACATTTTTCAGTAAGTGAGCAATTTTATTTATCTTACTTCATAACTCAGTATGACTCCAAGTAGGACACCATGAAAAATGATAAACAGAAATATTCACTCTTAAAAGTCTACTCCATGTTAGCCAAGGTCAGCCCGCCTGGACAGACTACCAGGCACAGGACAAGGCGCAGAGCCTTGGTGCGTGTGGACACCCTTTGTGAATATCCAGTCTTCCTTGGGAGGACTTACTCTAAGAGAAAGAGCAGCAGCTACTGAAAGCCAAGAAATCCCTGGCGTTGTTAGAAGGCCTTGGTGCTGCTGAGAGCTGGCCTGCCACTCGCAGCTAGGCTGTGGTATTATCCTACTGAACAGAAATAATTTCAGAGCATGCCAAAACCAGAGAAGGCTACTCTGTGACTTTGTTGGATCAAGGCAAAAACAAAACAAAACAAAACAAAAAAACAAAAAAAAAACCTTCTGTAACCATATCTTAATGGACAGAAATAAGAACTTACCCAAATGAACCCAAATGATAAAAAAAGACCAGATGTTACCCTAGTTTGGCTAATATGAGTAACTACTGCCTTTTAACCAATTATAGCTTTAGCTGCACTCACCTCTCCCTACTTCATAGAAAATAATTATTAAAATGCCCAAAGAATTCAAGAATTCAAACAATTATTGTCACTCCCTGATAGCAACAATCAATCCAGAGCAAAAGCCCTGCTCCCTTGAACTGTCCCTAAAATTACCAAAGACATGTCCAAATCTTCAAGTCCTTTCTTACATCCTTTTACTGAGATACTCCCATGGTTTCTCACAGTGCGTGTTTTCCCTCATAACAGGTGAATGAAAGCAATTGTGTTACCCCACAAATGTGTTCCAGGAGGTTTTTGGCTGGAGATTTGATAAGTCTTTAGCATGAGCATTTGGGGACCAAAGGAAAGTTAGAACAACACTCACTAGAAAAGACAGATATATGCAAAGAACAGAGAAGTAAATTAGCAGCAATAGAGATTACTCCAAGTTGCAGAGAAAAAGGGAGATTGATTTGGAAAGAAGGAGAAACATTGCTGGAACAACTTATGAAGAAAGGACTTGGGAAAATAGATACAGGGCACCATGGGATGTGGAGGTTGGTGGTGGTGAGAGATGAGAGTGGGAATAATTTATCCATACCTTCATTCACTTATTCAGTCCATCAGTAAGGATTTACTGAGTGCCAACTATGTGCTGGGCACTGGGCACTGGAAATGCAATGACAAACAAGAGAAAGATACTATTTCTGCTTTTCTGGATCTCATAATTGAGTGATAGTAAGTAGAGGTTATCTGACATTAAAGTAATGAATATTACCCAGATAATTACAGAGATAAGAATTGCCCATGAAGAATCTGGAGAATCTGTGAGGCCCTGAGAAATTGCACTGTGATGGAAAGGCCATAGGTGGCTTTGGGAGAAGGTCCTAAGAAAGAGTAAAAGCCATCAGGTGAAGAGATGGTGGAAGAATAACCCAGGTAGAGAGAAGGCTATTTGGGAAAACTTTGTAGTATGAAATAATATGATAAATATAAAAGAAAGAAGTAAGCCCTGGAATGACAATGACAGTGGTATATTCTGTATGAGAGAGTAAGAGGTAAATAGCGGTGAGAATGCAGACTATTTTAGGGCAAGGATTGGCAAACTATAGTTTGTGAGCCAAACCCAACCAATTGCTTGGGTATATGTGAAGCTTTATTTAAAGGACTACTGTCACCTATTTGTTTACATGTTATTTTTGACTATTTTTTTCATTATAGTAACAGTGTTGAAAAGTAGCAACAGAAACTATATAGCTGGAGTTCCTGTCATGGCTCAGCGGTTAGCGAACCCGATTAGCATCCAAGAGGATGTAAGTTCAATCCCTGGCCTCACTCAGTGGGTTAAGGATCTGGCATTGCTGTGAGCTGTGGTGTAGGTCGCAGACATGGCTCGGATCCTGAGTTGCTGTGGCTGTGGTGTAGGCTGATGGCTACAGCTCCAATTTGACCCCTAGCCTGCGAACCTCCATGTGCCATGGGTGCGGCTCTAAAAAGACAAAAAGACCAAAAAAAGAAAAAAAAGAAAAAAAAAAGAAGAAACTGTATAGCCAAGAAAGCCTAAAATATTTATGATCTAGTCCCTTAGAGGAAAAAGTTTGCTGGCCCCTGTTATAGGTTATGCCAGGAGTTTTGCCTTTATTGAAAGAAATAGAATGCCATCAATCGCATGAAAAAAGATACCTCAGTCTGTAATGTGGTGATCTCATTAAACAGAGGGCGGCTGGGTAGACCAATTATGAGGCAATGGCAGTAGTTTAGGTGAGAGATGAGGTTGTTGTAGCATATGGAGGAGGTGGTAAAGGTGCAGAGAAATGTGATGAATTGGATATGTGAAATACGTGAGATGGAAGAGGAGAGAAGTCAGGGACGACGTGGCTTCTGGCTTGAACAACTAGAGAGAAGATAATGGCATTTTCTGAGGTAGAGGATGTTCAAATAAGGACCAGTATTTTGTTAATTTATTTTTACATAAATTTTTACATAAGGAAGAAGATTATGAGTTAAGTTTGGATATATCAATTTCGAAGTCACTTTGAGAGGCCCAAGAGAAGATGCTCATTAGACGCTTGGATGTACCTTTCTAGAGCTCAGAGAAGAATGCAGATTGCATACACCTCTTCCCCTGTGTTTATAAATAATTTGGAACTAACCCAAGGAGATAGGTGGGGATCAAAGCACAGAATCAGATTCTGAAAATATTGGATTTGTGTTCATTGCAGGGCTTCCTCTCACTGGGATTTAATCTCCTCAGTCATTCTTGGCAGACATCCCCTGCAGGAAGGTAACAGATACACACAAAAGAGCTGGAGGAGGAAAGTATGTGCCACTTGAGAACAGAACACTCCAAGAGTTGGGCCATTCATGGACAAGGCCTCCAACACCAAGTATATCAGCCAATAGAGAAATATGGCACTGAGGAAGTTCGGCACTGAATTCACCACTCTGATAGGCTACTTCTTCACCCAAAAGAGAAATAGAGAGAGGAGCTAGAACATTTTTTTTTCCCTCGGGCTGCATCTGTGGCATAGGGAGGTTCTCAGGCTAGGGGTCCAATTGAAACTGTAGCTGCCAGCCTTCGCCAGAGCCATAGCAAGGTGTCTGCAACCTACACCACAGCTCATGGCAATGCCAGATCCTTAGGTCCTCAACTCACTGAGTAAGGTGAGGCCAGGGATTGAACCTACAACCTCATGGTTCCTAGTCGGATTCATTTCTGCTGCACCACAACAGAAACTTGCTAGAATCATTTGTTCTAGTGCTCTTCTAAGTCAAAGAGGTGAGACTGAGTACCATTTCCTTTATGGCAAGGTGAGGAGTAGAGGAGGGGCGTGGATACATGTTTCCTGTAATGAAAGATTGCAAAATTGTATAAAGGGCAAGAGACATATAAAGGATTCAAAATATATTTGTTATGTTCTAATTTTAGGAAAGGAGAAATTATGGAGCTAAATTTAAATGAAAGGAACTCATTAATATAATTGCACTCTAATAAGTAAAACTGACAGGGGATTCCTGCACATAAGGAGACACTAGTATGGAGTCTACAGAGAGCTCCCTGGAAGAAGCTTTCCAAGGGTGTGGCCATTCTCATGGGCCAAGTATTAGTGGAGGGTGAAAAACTTCTGACCCTGAACTTGGAGCAATATAAAACCTAGATGTCTTTACTGCCTCAGGACATTCACTGTGGTGAATAGGAGATTTAATATAGTTGATGTACTAGGAAATAGCTGATAAGAATTTTTAATCATTCCTGCAAAACAAGTCCGTTCTTTGTTAGTCATAACTCAGTATGAAGCCACCATTTAGGACTGTATTTTGAGCCGTTATTATTATGTTGGTTAATCATGGGCTATGTCTTTGGTGGGAAAATAATGGGTGTCTTTGATATTTTTATCAGATTCAATGGCCTGAACATTTTCTTCTCACAGGAGCATTAATGTGGCGTTTCCTTTCTTAATTTTAATTTTTGCTTTTTAAATGCTCATAAACTCAGAATTATGCATGTTTTGACAAAAATTCCAATATTACGGAAATAAATGCAATGTAAAATGAAAGTGTCCCTGGAAGACATTTACCTGCTGCCTTCTCTTTCTCACTAGAGTAAGTATCATGGTTAACAATTTTGACTGTATACACTTATAGAACATTATCCATGCATTTACATAGACAAGTTTTCTTTATATAAATAAAAAATCATACTCCATAGTATTATTATTGTTATCATTTCTATTGTTATTATTACTGTTTAACTGGCTTACTTCACTCAATCTAAGCCTCAAACCAGTACCAGTAAGTCTACCTGAATAACTTTAACAGCTGCAAATTAACACTTAGATCATGTGTAGATATAAGATGTTTTGTAGTATTCTGAAACCAAAGCAATATTTTTCTAATGATCCTAAGCATTTGCCAAAGAACTATTTCAGCTTTATGTTTGAACTATAAGCCATGTTTTACATTATAATCATGAGAGAGACAGTGGAGCTTCATGGAAATAGCACTGGACCTGAATGAGCCAAAGCACTTGGACCAGCTCAGCTCATCATTTGAATTTTCTGTGGTTTAAAGTTCTTATTTGTAAGGGGAGATTTAGGTCCAGATTATTTCTGAAATTCCTGCTAGCTCTAGAATTGTGTATGTATAGAGTACTGGGACATTCGGTTTTAGTTAAGAGCTTTGCCTATTTGTCAAGTATTAAATACCTATTTGCACTCAATACTTTAGGTAAACTGAGGGACAAAAACATATGCTTCCTCCTGTTCATATCAGATATTGATTGAAAGATAATTTATAATTTCCCCTTGAATTGGTATTTCCAACAGTAAGTATTTTCTGCAAGTGCTAATGCCATTTTTGATATCCACTTCTTTAAAAATATGAAATTAAGAATCTGAGTATAATTTAACTGAATATAATTAAACTAGAGAAATGGAATCGAACAAACTGAAGTACAATTTTCTTAAGGTGAAGAAGCTTCCTTTCAGTTTGGGGAAGTACATGCAGGAGAAAAAACAAAAACAGAAAAATGTATGGGACCAAGTATGGAGAAGAGCAACTACAGAAGAATGAAAAGTGTGGAGTCATTCTGGTTCCTGGAGAAGAACTACTGCTCCCCCTTGTGGCAAGTGTATAGGGCTAACACCCTAACAAAGCAAAGCATTTTTTTCCTAAGATGCAAAATGATGTAAGATCTATTTGGATTACATACTGTGATATACTGCTGTCAAGGGGGAAAGAAGAGGCATGGTCATGTGGAACATTCAAGTGATGATTCTTTCTCAGGTATAGGTGTAATGTCACTGAAAGAAAAGGGCAGATGATGTGAGGATGTGCCCAGATGGAGCCACAGAGGCTGACTGTGTCAACTCATGTAGTGGTTGGTCAACACTTAATAAAATTGTGTTCGATGCCAATGACTTTGTAAGGTACTTAGAAGGGTGCAAATGTGATATAAGACAGTTGTCTTTTAAAAGTGTGCCATCTGCCTGTGAATATAAAATAAACCACAGGAGATAGTTCATTATGAAGAAGTAAATTCTGTGTCATACTGGAACACCTAAAGCAGGGAGAAGGGAGAGGGGCTTTCACACTGGGACCTGAGGGAGGGGTGCTTCAGAGAGATTTGGAATGCTCATAAGCCAATCAAGTAGCAAAGCATAAGGTCAGGGAGCTAACCAACAACTCTACTCTTTATCTACTAAAGGCAAGAAAGAATACTCGAGGTTAAGTTTAAGTAAGCCTGAGCTAACTACTTTGGCCTTTATTACACTTGTTTTAGAGATGAATAATTGTTGAGTGTCTTTGAACAGAGAAGTGGCATAATGTGAAATGTTTCAGGAAGTTTAACCTGGGAAATCACACACAGTAAGTATCCTTTGAATGAATGTGAATTTAAATGTTAAAGGAATTACAATTATTCCTTTAAAAGTTGTACCTCTCTAACCTATTCCCTATTTTCATATAATTTATTTTTTTCATGTAATTTATTACTATCTAACATTACATGATTATATGTGTTTGTTTGTTATATCCTTCACTGGGTACAAATCCATGAGGGCTGGGATTCTGTCACTTTTATTCACTGCTGTATCCCTAACTCCCCTAACTCCTAAGACAGCAGTGAACACTTGCTAAATATTTGTTTATATTATAAATAAATCTGTAGTGAAAGGCAAGAGTTTGATGCACGGAGAACAATTAAATGTTTAGCAAGGAGTTCATGTCATGGCTTAGAGATAATGAACCCAATTAGTATCCATGAGGACGTGGGTTTGATCCCTGGCCTCACTCAGTGGGTTAAGGATCCAGTGTTGCCATGAGCTGAGGTTGCAGATGTGGCTTGGATCCGACATGGCTGTGGCTGTGGCTGTGGCATAGACCTGCAGCTGTAGTTACGATTCAACCCCTGCCTGGGAACTTCCACATGTCGCAGGTATAGCTCTAAAGAGCAAAAAACAAAGAAACAACAACAAAAAACCCCCAAAAACCAAACCAAAAAAGAAAGAAAGAAAGAAAGAAAGAAAGATTTCACAGAAAGTCAAATATAAATAACTTCAAATGCTCTTATTTGTTAACAAGAGCTGTTTAAATTTAAAGTGTTCAGATACCATTTTTCACCTTTCAGGATTAGTAAAGATCTAAAAACTTGATGTGAAGAACTGGGTGTCTTCTCAAACTCCTGGTGATAGTGCAAATTAATACAACTTCTTTAAAGTACAGTTTGGCTATCTTGCGCTATCACTGTGGTGGCCAACATTGTCTTTGCCCTTTGCTTTGGCAAGAGATATGATCACAGTGATGAAGAGTTTCTTAGAATAGTGAAAACAATGTTTATCAAGATGATAAAAACTTGAATAGAGGAAGAAGAAGAGAAGAAAGAGACATTCACAATTTTGAAGAATGAATGCACTAGACTTGATAATTCACTGCATATGGCTGGTAAGGGTGGAAAAGAAATTTAAAATTACTGAGGCTTTAAGGTTATGTGCATGGGAGGATGATAGCAGTGTTAAAAAAAATTGAATAACCAAGTTAGAAAGTATCTTTTGGTTAGATAACGGAGTAAGTTTGTGACATAGCCTGAGTTGTTGAGGGACAGTTGGTGATTTCTGATTAGAATCCAGGAAGCAAGCCAGGCTTTCAGACCTAGCTTTAAGTCCAGGAGAGAGGAGAGCTGAACCATGAGCTTAATTAAAATTTCTGTAGGATAAACCCTAGATGTGGTGAAGAAGAGAGGAGAGAAGCAAACCTCATAGTTTTATACAGACACTCTTCAAAACTGACCTTAAGGACTGTGACCCATTCATAATCCATACTTTCATCCTACATAGATCTGTTGAGCCCTGACTAAAAAAAAAAAAAAAAAACAAAACGAAAAACATGATAGTAAATTTCTGGGGGAACTCACAGTCTAGTAAGGGAGACAAACCTGCAGAAAAGGTTTATACACATCCCACTGAAATTATTCAACCACCCTATCTCCAGCCAGCTGTGGCCCTAGTGTTTCAAGACAGGTTGAGAATTTCTAATACATAAATGTAGGAATTGATACGTGTCTGGGTCAAACAAAACATTTTTTGCTGGCTTGATTTAATTTGCAGCTGGACCTATTGTAATCTCAGTAAGAGAGTCCTTTATCTCCCTTACCTGTTAAACTGTACAATCTTAGGAAGGATGTTTCAGTCCTGTGAGAATCAGGTTAAATGTCAGTGATGATTCAGAGCATTAATTGATTATTGCTTAACTTTCAAATTGCAACATAGAAATGATAATAGAAAAATCAGCCCAAGATATACAGAAAGCATGGAGGCTTCTTTATTAATATTATGCTGTAATTTTTTTCATCAACTGTGCTAACTTGTTAGATATTGAAATAAATAAAAGAACAGAGTATTACATAGAAATCACTACCTATGTACAAAGACTTTAGCTGAATTTTTGGGATGTTGAATTTCTGGAATGTGGGGTAGTTTAATTTTAATATTTATATATGTTCATTGGAAAATGACTAGTATAAATTGAAGTACTATAGAATTGCAATGACACTTCTATCATTAACAACTTTTTAGGACAAGGAAACAAGACAGAAGCCCAATAAGCAAGTAAAATAAGGAAGCATGAAATTGATAATCCATGACATACACAATAGACAATAATGTTTTATATTAATCCAAAATTTTGAATTGCATTTCCCATGTCATAGATAATAAATTTGTACCTCCTATACCATACCATTTGATTTTCCTGCTTTCATGTTTTATAATATGGCAAAAGCAAGAGTAAATCTTCGTGATATTTATAGAAGTCATTATGATTTGTTAAAGAGATTGAGAAATTCTGTACTTATTTATGATATTATGAATGGCGGTTGAAAATGTAGCTTGCGGAGTCTCACTAAATTCAAATGTTGACCTCAAGTTTAATTAGCTGTGTAAATTTAATCATGGTACAAACTACCCCCCGGACCTTTCAGGCAAAAATGAGTAATTTGGACATAATCATAAGGTACTATCAAACATATTTAACAACATTGTAGCAAAGATCTAGACTGTACTCTTCTAAGGTGTTAAAGTCAAGTAAGACAAAGTAAAACTGTGAAATGATTCTATGTTGTATTTGAATATGATATTATTGTATCATTGTTAGTATCCTGGTTTTAATCATACTCTAGTTATTTAAGAGATAAGGAGAATGATAAAACTAAGGTGATAAATGTTACCATTTGGGGCAACTGTTCAAAGACACTATGGGAGTTCCTTGCACTATTCTTAAAATAAATATATACCCTTGGAACACGGTTTAATAGTCATAATTATACTGAATGCCAAAAGCCCTTATTAAGAATTAAATGAGATAATTTGTAAAACTCTGAATAATCCTCAAAAAATGAAAGGTATTCAATATTTTTGCTACAACACAGTATATCTGTTCCAGAAATAGCTGAATTTTTGCAAAAAGTTACACCAACAAAGCTTATTGGAAAAACTTGATTTAAAGCAGACCACTCAAAATGTATTCTTATTTGTAACCAGAGCACAAACAAAAAATAATTAAAATCCTCATAAAATTTTAACACGTTAACTATCCATTGGCAAGTCCACCCTTTGCAGCCTTTAGTCTCAGCTCAGGATTTCTACTTAGGAAGGTAGATTGAAGAGATTCTTGATTTTTGAAAGAAATCAGTTTCATCAAAATTTTTAAAAAACGATCTAGGAGATAGACTTTCAATCAATCACTTTTTGGTTTTTAAACCACAGAGTAAATGCTTTTGGAAATTTTTCATTTGTATTCTTAATTTCATCAAATAGCTAAATATGTGGAAATCATGGCCACAAACCAGCCACTGAGGAATGCTTTTTCAGGATTAAAACTTTTTCCTCCCTTAGGTTTTTGTATATTAATAATGATTCTCTTAAATTGAGAAAGAGTTCGCCCCTACTTAATTTAAAACATTAATATGCTGGGGGAAAATCACAAAGCAAATAACCTGATTTCCTCTTTAAAATAGCACTATTTTCCTAATAGATCTGAGCACATTTGTTTCACTGAAAAATGCATTATAGGGACAGACTTGTTTCCTAAGTAGGAAGAATAAGAGGGAATGAATTTTATAAAGAGCGTAAGTATGCTTTGAACCAAGAACAGTATCATTAAGAAGTAGAATAGACTAATGAGTCATAGAAGAGTGAATAAAATAATAAAGGCTGTCTTCCTGAAATGGCTGAGTCCTTAGAACTGACAACTGGAGATCTTCTTAAGGTTGTTTCTAGCCCTCTAAATGGATTCTCTCTATTCTCAGGTCAAATCCAAATCTATTAATACAGTCATAGTAATTATTCCTGGGGGTCAGGTACTGTTTACAAGTATTTTTATAAAGAAAGAATGGCTTTTATTTTATTTATTTTATTTTTTTGGCTGTGCCAGGGGCATGTAATAGTTCCTGAACACTGTAGGAACTGAGCTACTGCATTGACAAGTCCCAATTCTTAACCCATTGTGCCACAAAGGAACTCTAAGAAAGAGTGGCTTTTATATTTACTTAAGAAAGTTCAAATATTCAAACACTATAATTTTACTTCTTTATTTTTTATTTTATGGCCGCACCCATGGCATATGGAAGTTCCTGGGCCAGGGATTTAATCTGAGCCACAGCTGTGACCTACACCACAGCAGTGGCTGTGCTGGATCCTTATAACATAAAATTTGAACTGTTTTTAAGCAAACAGTTTAGAAAGCATTAAGTACATTCACATTGTTATGCAATCATCACCACTAATCTTCCCCAGAGCTTTTTCATCTTCCCCAACTGGAACTTTGTACTCATTAGGCAGTGCCTCCTCCATTCCCTTCTACCCTCAGCTCTCCTAAGGCTTTATGTTCCTTTTATTGTTATTAACTCTTCATCTAATACCAAAGCTGCCTTTGTGAGCCACAGTCCCCAACTGGCCTCAGTGATCCCTGATAAGAATCATAGTAATCTATTAACATACTATAAATACTTGCTCAATTAAGACATCCTAGACACCAACAGGATTGAGGCCAATTAAATGATTCACAACTTCACTCCTGAGCCCTGACTTAGCCAGGTTGCAATTCCTTCCATAAGACACCTTCATGACTAATACCCTAGGGATATCTCTCCAAGAAGACATCATTCCAAGAAGTCTACACTGAGATCAAAATAATAGTATAAAATTCATATGTTACCATTTCATTTTCCTAAATCTGGTAGCCCCCAAATTGTTATCATGAAGTTAATTTCTTTGGTTTTTCCCTGTGCTGATTCTTTTTTTTAAATTTTATTTATTTATTTATTTATTTATTTATTTATTTATTTATTTATTTATTGTCTTTTTGCCATTTCTTGGGCTGCTCCCGCGGCATATGGAGGTTCCCAGGCTAGGGGTCGAATTGGAGCTGTAGCTGCCAGCCTACGCCAGAGCCACAGCAATGCTGGATCTGTGCCGCGTCT
Organism: Phacochoerus africanus; assembly: GCF_016906955.1. Taxonomy (NCBI): domain Eukaryota; kingdom Metazoa; phylum Chordata; class Mammalia; order Artiodactyla; family Suidae; genus Phacochoerus; species Phacochoerus africanus. The sequence continues at coordinate 228,400,323 of NC_062545.1, forward strand.
GCGACCTATACCACAGCTCATGGCAATGCTGGATCCTTAACCCACTGAGCAAGGGCAGGGATCAAACCCGAAACCTCATGGTTCCTTGTCGGATTCGTTAATCACTGCGCCACGACAGGAACTCCAACCCTGTGCTGATTCTTAAGGAAATGGTTGGATGTTGGCAGGGGCAAAGAAACACAGGTGGCTGGCCTCTGTAATTCTCCATCCCTGTATGATTAGTTTTAGCTCTTTCACTGGTCTATTTCATCTATCAAAATGGGTAGCAAATGAACTCTGTATCTATACCTAGTAAAGAGAATTAAGTTGCTTTTCTGAAAAGGGGCCAACATAAGTGGTCATATATTTGAGGACTTTATGGATACCTGACTTCAAGAACACTGGCGTGTGTGTGTGTGTGTGTGTGTGTGTGTGTGTTGGAAGGTATTTTATGTGTCTGGTGGCAGTGGAGTGGAATTGAGTGTATGTAGATGGGATCAAATGGAGGGGCAGTGTTAAAAAGCAATGTAAGTCTTTTGCATGGATACAGACATTGGTGTTCGTAGAATCATGACTTTTAAGTTTGTCATTTTGATAAGACAAAAGGAGAAGAAATATATAAATGTTCTGGGGTTTTTTTGGGGGGGGAAGAGGTGGTGGTAAGCCTCCCTTATAGCACTAATCTATAAAATCTTTCTATTTTAAACTTTGAATGTGGAATGAATAATCCTTCTTGTATGTTGAGAGTCCAGACTTGCAAAGCAGAGATGTGTATGTTGACCTACACATGAGATAAAGTCCCAACAACTGATATGTGTGTGTTGACCCTGAGAAGCTGATCTGGGTGAGATACCACAGTATCCGCTCCAACAGCCAAGAAAGGGAAAAGACATCATGAAAGATCAGGGTTCATAGAATTGAGTATGTCCTGAGGATTCGATTGGCGTTTTTCAGATCTAAAAGGTAGAGTATAAGGATGCACCAGGCAAAGAGAACAGTACAAACTAAAGGATAGAGACAGGGCAAAACTTTGGGTGTAGGAGGAATTCTTTCTTTCACACCCACATATGTACTGAGGATCTCCTATTTTCCAGATAAAATCCTAAGTGCATAGTGACTAAGAGGAAGGAGAGGGAATCAAGGGAGATACAGTAGAAAATGCAAGGGAATAAACAGCAAATGATGACACTAGAAAGGTAGCTAAGAGTAGGTCACAGATGGTACTGATGCTGTGTGATGCACTCTGCATGTTAACTGCAGGTTAATGAAATGATGTGATCATATCCATCTTTTTGAAAGCTAATTAGACCATCTGAGTGGAACATAACTTGGGGGAAAAATTGTAGGCAAGACCATTAGAGTTGAGGTACAGCAGACAGTGTCAATTATACTCCCAATATCTAGCCTACCCTCCTTTCTTTTTTTTTCTTATTTTTAATTTTTTTCCTGGTCTTTTTAGAGCCTCACTCATAGCATGTGGAAATTCCCAGGCTAGGGGTTGAATCAGAGCTACAGCTGCTGGCCTACACCACAGCCACAGCAACACGGGATCTGAGCTGCGTCTGTGACCTACACCACAGCCACAGGAATGCTGAATCCTTAACCCACTGAGCAAGGCCAGGAATCAAACCTGTGTCCTCATGGATGCTAGTCAGACTCGTTTTTGCTGAACCATAATGGGAACTCCCCCTCCTTTCTCACTAACTGCCCCCCCCCCTTTTTCTTTGCTGTGACAGGATTACAAATCAAATATTTACTTTCTCAGAAACTTAAGCAGATATCTACTGGTGGTGTCTGGGAAGTTTATGGTTTCTTGACGGGTAGAATGGTACAGATGTGGCCTAAAGGGGCTTTCCTCCCATCTTATCCATTAAATACGGATGTGATGGATAGAGCTGCATCAGTCATATAGCAACCAAAGGAAAAGGACTAAAAGGTGGTAGAGATATCATCCCAACTGTAGTGGAACCACTGAACCAATGGAAGCAGCCACTTACCTTTAGATGCTTTTTTGTGTAAGAAATATAAACCTGTTCATTTAACCCTTTTAAATTTTGTTGTACTTAATGGTTGCTAAATGCAATCTTAACTAATATAGAAAACTATTATAATACTCAAGGACAATTTTGATGGGGACTAGATCTAGTTAATGGCACTTGGGAATAAAGATTCCAGGACAGTGAGAAATATGTTGGTGGTTGAATCCATAGGACCAAAGCACTAGCTGTGAGATGTAAGGAAGATTGAAGATTCAGGAAGCATTCCGAGGTTCTGATTTAGGAAGACTTCTCAAGGCTTACTTTCTATCATCTTATTATCTCACTTTATTTCCTTACTGTGTCAAGTTCTTTTAAGTCTACCTTCAAATGCTCTTCTCTGCTTAGTGTCTCTTTCCATTTATGTGTTAAAATTTATTTCAGATATTGCCTTTCCCCATAAAGTACCCTTGCTCTTAATCCCTAAGCGTATGACATTCATTTTCTATGAACAGAAGCTACTGTTTTTTTGAGTATTGTGTGCCAAATATTAAGAGTTTTGTGGATATTAAATCCTTTTTATTTTTTTAACTAACTTCTGAAACAGCTATTGCTAAAATCCTCATTTTACTTGAGAAGGACCACTGGAGTAGAGAGAGATTAATATGCTCAAATTCATGAACCTGTAAAATATCAGAGCTTATATTCGAACCCAGGAAGCATGGTGAGACTGCTAAACTGTTTCCCATGGGAGAAATGTAAGGAAAAATAGAATTTGAATGACCTGGCTTCAATTCTTCAACAATGGGACAATGGCAGTGACTGTGATATTACATCTGTAGTGGTTGATTGGAGGCAAAAAGATATGTCCATACCTCAAACACTGTGAATGTGATCTTACTTGGAAAAAGGACCTTGGCAAACGTAATTAAGTTAGAAATTTCAAGTTGACATCATTATGGGTTGTCTGAGTGAGCCCTAAATCCAATGACAAGTGTCTTAGTAAGAGACACACAGAGGACAGACTGAGAGAAGAGAGGCCATGTGGTGACTGAGACAGAGATTGGAATGATGCACCTGCAGCCCAGGAATATCTGGAGCCATCAGGAACTGGAAGAGGCAAGGTAAAGTTTCCCCTGCACTCTTTAGAAAGAGAAGGGCCCTGGTAACACTTTAATTTCAGACTTTTGGTCTCCAGACTGTGAGTTAATATATTTCTGATACTGTAACCCACCAAGTTTGTGATGGTTTGTTGCAATATCCCATGAAAACGAATATACCCTCTCCAGTTATTTAGTACATGGGTGGACCCTTGCTTTACAATCTAATACATTTCCTATATTATGAAGTCACATCTGTAGGGATGGCTCTTGTTAGCAGAAGAAGCTTCTAGGTTAAGCTGAAGAATTCTCCATTAGAAGGTAATACATTCAGAGGCTAAGGGCACAGTGTTAATGTTATGTAACTTGGGTTCATATCTTTTTTTCTCCCACCACTTATACTCTGTTAGCCTGAGCAAATTTTCTGATTTCTCTGTGCCTCAAAATTTGTCACATGTCAAACAGAGAAAAATTAGCAGTTCTTTTAGAAGTTGGTGATAAGAAATAACTGAAATAATACATAAAGTACTTTCAAATGCTTTCCTCATAAGCACACAATAAACATTAGCTGTCACAATTATTATTTTGGAATGGATTTCCCTCTTAACCAATGCGAATGCAAAGCAGTTCTCATTATCTCCTCCTGACAAAGCTTTCAAATAACATATTGCTAAGCAATTATTATCAATTGTCTATAACACAGTTTCTTGCACAAGGAATTTGATATTGCTGTATAATGCCTATACATTAACCCAAGGTGAGGTTGGTTATTTTAGGAAGGTAATACTTAAAAACATTAGGAGTAAAAAAAAAAAAATTTTTAGTGGCTAGTATGACATGACTAAATGCTAGTTATCACAATTTCTGCCCATAGGTCAGAAAGTCCCTATAGTTTGTAGGCCCTGGTCAGATTTTTTGGCTGTGTGACTTCTAGAGTTTTGATATTTAGAAATCCATGATGTTTTGTGAGTATGACACTGTGGTTCAGGGCCTGAAGTTTTTCCTTGAGGGAGTATATGAGGTTTAGTGCTCTCTTTGGGGGCTTGCTTTTCTTCACTGTGTGAGAAAGAACCAGCTACCAGTGATCCTTCTTGGATAGTTTCATTGAAAGCTGACTTGAAATCTTGAATAATTATGCAGCCAAAAACTCCAAAGCTTTAAAGAAAAGTGTATTCTGTAATAAGTTTCCAAGACCATGTGACAGGAAAATGTCCCCAAATGACTCGTAATTTCCCAGGTAACAGGTAGAAAAATGAAACTTCACAAGTTGTTGAAGTAGAAAAATTGATATTTTTCCAGGTTGAATAAAAGCTCCTTGACATGGATAGGAATATTTTCTCAAATCAAAGCTATGAATATCATACTCAGAAGTTAACTATTTTAGTTGTGGAAATACATATCTGTCCGGTTGATGAAGGCTCCCGAGAAGCTACCAAACCTGCCTGAGAAAGGGAACCTGAGTTTCCTGGATTTTTTATTTCATTCATCTTTCTGCCCATGCCCTTAGCTGCCCAGAGTGCATACACTTCCCTCACTACCTCCTGCCCACTACCCTGTTTCCTGAAATTCACAGTAAAGCAATACCTCTGCACTATTGTCTTTTTCCTTCCTGCTCTTTGCTTCCTTGCTACGTGTATTTCAACCCTAACTCTGCTTGTCGCCAGCAATTTAAAAATTATTAGTTCTTCTGTCCTTCCTCTTCTGCTTTGCTTTTTTCCAAGGTCAGTTTCCATCCTACACTTTTCTTCAGGAACCCTGACTCCAGATGCGATCTCCCTCTTCCCACTCACACTGAAAACTTCCAGCTTCCGGGCCCAATTCTGGCTGCAGAGGCCCCTCCATTTTTCTCTCTAATTCTCAAATAACCTAATCTAGCTCCAGACTCCTTCCCACACAGGTCCAAATTCTATCCCTTCCTCTATCTCTCCAGTATATTCTCTCCCAGCCTTTCCCCAGGCCTGCTGCTGCTGTGACTACACTGTTCCTGTCTCCTAGGATATACTCAACTTTCTGAAAATCCTTCTCTGTCCTTAGATGCCTCTGCCAGATTCCTTGCACTGAATGCAAGATTTCTGGGCACAGGTGAACATTTCAAGCTTCATTGTAATTTGGCTGAATGGATTTGTTGATCTCCTAGCAGGTTGTTTTCTCCCCCAGAAGGTCCTCAACCTGGAATGCCCCTTAGTCATATTGAGGAGCTTTTTAAAATGCACCCACCCCTAGAGATTTAGATTTAATTGGTTCCTTGAGGATGTGTTTCATAGGATGTGATCACAATGGTTTCACATCTTCTGAGGGAGGTCTGTTGTGTGTGTCTAGGTTTGGGAATCAGTACAAAAGTTTTCTAAAAACCTGCTTATGCTCTTTTCTCTTAAAGGTTAGAGTTCACCTTGAATTTTTGACGAGGCAGCAGCCCACCCTTAGGAGCTGGTTCACCCCAGCCCTGGCTCACCCCAGAACAATAGGAACAGAAAGTGCTTTCAGAGCTTTCCAAGAAAGTTGCTGGGAAAGTTGGCAATGCTTCTGGGTCTGGTAAACTATCAAAGAGAATTTAATAGCATAAACTAGAAGGGCCCAAGTTGAAAAGAATCCAAGGTGATTCCATAGTTACTTACATTTGTTGATGAAATGTTAAGTGCTCTGGAAACTCTGGCAACACAGTATAGGTAGGCGATTAACCCTGGCATCACACACAGGCTTCTGTCCAGTTTTTCCTTCTCATTTTGATTACTGAAGGCTGGACCTAACCATCAAAGTCTTCTAGACTGAAGGGGCCATTTTACAGATGAAAAAACCGAGACCAAGAAAGACTAATTATTTTTTTTTTATCTTTTGTCTTTTTAGGGCTACACCTGCGGCATATGGAGGTTCCCAAGCTAGGGGTCTAATCAAAGCTGTTGCTGCTGGCCTACACCACAGCCACATCAATGCCAGATCTGAGCCATATCTGCGACCTACACCAGAGCTCAAGGCAATGTCGGATCCTTAACCCACTGAGCAAGGCCAGGGATCGAACCCACAACTTCATGGTTCCTAGTCAGATTTATTTCTGCTGCGCCACGACAGGAACTCCAAGACTGTAATTTAACAGAGGTCCCACAGCTGAAAAGAGAAAGAAACCCGGACATCTTTGTGAGAGTCAAACCACACCCACTTCTCTTCTGTTTAGGAGTCTGCTTTGGAAATGTCTCTTTTAGTTGTCAATATGCAAGTAGACAGTTTAGTGAAAGCCCAAAGAGAAAGTGAATTTTATGAAAAAGCAAGTGCTAAAAGTAACTGGTGTTTCATTATTAAGCTATAAAAACATGTGAAATAAATGAGGAAAATGACTCTATCTAATGAAGCATCTCTGTAACAGAACACACATTACCTCACAGAGGTATGAGTTTTGAAAGACAGTGTGGATTTAGTGCTTAGTTCTGGATCTGGCACATGGTAAGAGGGCAGTAAATTGTCATAGCAGCAGGAGAGTTTTCGCAAAATCAATAAGCTGCAAAGCAGCAGCACAATGACATTCTTAGTGCTTCCTTTCTGAACAGAGGGAAAAAGGAAGTTTTGCAAATTGTTGCTTTTGCATTGATTAGGGAGTCAGTTTTTCTTTTTAGTTTAAAGACACATTTTTTTTCCCATAAAAATAAGTTGATATTTCACTTTTAACTCCAAAGTTCCTCCCTTAGAAAACAATGCCAACCAGGTTAGTGTAATTAGCCACATTTTACCTGTGTACTTAGAATAGTGAAACAATCAAAATAAGGTAGGTGACAAGGGTTTTCTGCATATTCAAAGTAGGAGCTTTAAGATACACATTTCTTTGATACGTGGTGCTTTTTTTTTTTTAAAGTAGAATGTAAGTGTAGTGCTTTTTACCATCTTATTTTCTTCTGAACTGGAAACCAAATTCATTGCTGCTTGCAGGAATGCTTCTAAGTTTATATGTGTGTGTGGTCTAGAAGAAATCAAGTATTGGCCTATTCAAAAACTCAAAAAAAAAAAAATGGACATTTGCACTGACCAATGAGTATACTATACTGCCCACCAATGTTACTTATCTCAGAAAGTAATTTGAGAAGTGTGAAATTTAGTTGTATTCTTTCAAGGGGGAAGAAAGTCTTGTATTCTCTGTATAATTACCATGAAAATGCAATAGCTAACACAAATATTCTTCATGTGTATTAAACTTTATTTTGCAGGAGTAGGACTTCATGGAACCCTCTTCGTTGCAAGTAACAGATGCCAGTCCTAGCTAGCTTAAGCAGGAAAGAATTCAATCCTCTGACAAGATCTAAGGAAAGTACTAGAAACAGTGAATGCAAAATCATGAGGCCTCTCTCTGTCTTTTCTTTCTCTTCCTTTCTACTTCATTTATTTTTCAGACCTGTCTTTAGTTTCTCAGGTCCTCCTGGTGGTGAAAGGTCCCCACGTCATATTTTCAGACTTAGGTCTCATGGTTCTAACTGGCCAGTGAGAGGGTGATCTTTCACTGTCCTCATTCCATATTCCTAAGGAAGGTTCGTCTTGGGTCAGATGTTCAACCTTGGATCAATAATCTGTGACTCTATTTTAAAACACTAGAATTGCTTCAAAAAATAACTGAAAGGAGTTCATGTCATGCCTCAGTGGAAACGAATCTGACTAGCATCCATGAGGATGCAGGTTCGATCCCTGGCCTGGCTCATTGGGTTAAGGATCCAGCGTTGCTGTGAGCCGTGGTGTAAATCGAAGATGCAGCTCAGATCCTGCATTGCTGTGGCTGTGGTGTAGGCCAGCAGCTACAGCTCCAATTCAACCCCTAGCCTAGGAACCTCCATATGCTACAGGGGTGGCCCTAAAAAGAATGAAAGAAAATCTCTTTTACAAGCAAGCTGGGAATCCAAGAACACCTAGGCAGCCAGCCAGTTAGATAGCCACTAAATGGCTTGGGTTTTTTTGTTCGTTTGTTTGTTTGCTTTTGTCTTTTGTCTTTTTAGGGCCACACCCATGGCATATGGAGGTTCCCAGGCTAGGGGTCTAATCAGAGCTGTAGCTGCCGGCCTATACCACACCCACAGCAATGCCAGATCTGAGCCACATCTGTGACCTATACCAAAGCTAATGGCAAAGCCAGATCCTTAACCCACTGAGGGAGGCCAGGGATTAAACCTGCAACCTCATGGTTCCTAGTCGGATTCGTTTCCACTGCACCACGATGGGAACTTCGGCTTGTACTTTTTAATAATGATTTCATTTCTTTCTCAAACAATGAAAGGCCATTCTGTAGACAATTATCTATAGCACTTTTTTAATTTGTAACCTTATTTTTGTTTGTCTAGTGTCTTCACTGGTCTGTGAAATTTTAGTGCCTGACATTGGGGTGTTCAATACATGTTTGTTGAAAGAATGCCTGACTAATTCTGTTAGGTAGGATACTTAGATGAGACAACTGGGATGCATTTAGATTAAATGACAGGACGAAGATCCCACAGCGAATGAATACAAAATAAGCTTCTATAACCTCAATCCATTTCCTACCCACCAGCTACTTTCTACATTGAGTTGTCTCCCTTTTTATGTTGTCAATGACTGACATGAAAGTATTTGGTCTGGTTGTTAAAATCATGAAAATAATAGATTTGAGATAAAGGTACAATGCATTTGACAAGAATTTAATTTTGCCTTTTTCGTGTATTGGTTAATAATAGCTTTCAACTAAATACAAAGATCTGTAATTTTCTTCTAAATATTTAAAGGGAGAAAAACTACTTAGTCTATGCTTAGAATGATTAGAACAAGGGTTACATTTTTCTATTTTAGGTGATTTATTCCTGAAAATGATATTCAGCATGGCACTCACTCCTGGAGAGGTGACCCCTTCTCTCATAATCTTGGTGTTGGTTTTCGTTTTTGTAAGAGCACTAAGGAACAATGGGAGAAAGCAGGTGTTTCCTCCTGGCTCATGTTCCTTTCCCATCATAGGAAATCTTCAGCTTGGAGACAATCCTTACCTTACATTGATGGAGATGAGGAAGAAATACGGAGTTGTCTTTTTCATCAAACTTGGCGTGATGCCTGTTCTGGTGGTGAATGGAATGGAAATGGTAAAACAAGTACTACTCAAGGGTGGAGAACATGTTGCAGGTCGACTTCACATGCATACATTTTCTTTCCTGGCAAAAGGAAAGAGTCTCACATTTTTGGCCAGTTATAGAGAGAGTTGTAAACTTCGTAAGAAAATTGCCTCTAATGCTTTATGAACATTTTCTCAAGCGGAAACAAAATCCCCCACCTGTTCTTGCTTTCTTGAGGAACACGTTGTTGAGGAAGTTTCCGAGCTAGTAAAGGTCTTTGCAGAATTGACTTCCAACAGTTGTAGCTTTGACTGCAGAAGTGCTATCATGTGGGTGGTGGCCATCATTGTCTGTGCCCTTTGCTTTTGCAAGAGATATGACCATAGTGATGAAGAGTTTCTCAGAATAGTGAAAATGAATGATGACTTACTCAAAGCCTCCAGCACTGCTCATCCTGCTGATTTCATACCATGTTTCTGTTACCTTCCACTGTGAATTACAAATGCTCCCCCAGAGATTTATCAGGCCCTGAATCCGTTTCTTGTACTTACATGTACAAGATCTTCTTACAACATTTGATAAGGTAAGGATTTGAACTCATACTAGGACAAGGCATTTGGTGAGAAACAAGAAAGAATAATGAGATGCGTTGAGTATCCAGATAGTTGTATGTATTTCTTCCTTGATTCTTTCACTCTGATTTTTCCATGATGAACCTTACCCAAACTATTAGTAAATATGAAACCCAGTCAGAGAGATTATAGAATGGTATTACTTAGTTCTCATGTAGGGACCCTAAGAAAATCTTTGAATTTTCAGAGCTCAGAAATTTCCCTAGTATGTGGATAAGGCACATATTTGAATTATGAATCTGTAATTGGCTAATAAATGTTGGCCACCATGTACATGAGTTTCTTGAAGAAATGAGCCAATGATTTCATTTCTCTCATTTTTATGTCTGAAATTATGAGGTCTTAAAATTCTCAGCATTTTTTTTTCATAAAATTCCTTGAATAATTGTAAAGAATATTTTATAGGAAGCTTCCAATTTACCCTTGTATCCTGCTTGAGTTTCTTTCCTATGAAGAAATGAACTTTGGGATCATAGCACATAAATTAAGATTCTCTAGGTGACAAAAGTGAACCTTTTTGTTACGCCACTGAGATGTTTTTGGCCCAATTAGATGGTCCACAGGAGAGTAAATTTCTCTCTTGAAGTATGTATGTGCTGAAAAGAATCCTAGTTCTTGGGGACCAATTTGTTGAGATGAAAGCATCAGGGGAAAAAAAACATGAAAAAGTGGGTAATTGAGCAAAGAAATGTGAGGACTTAAGTCCTCTCCAATTAAAAGAAGAGGCAGAAAATAATCTGTTTCAATATACCAGCCTGGAATTCTAGATCAGATATCGTAAGTAAAAGAGTTTGTAAAGTTCATAGATTTTTCTTCCTGCTCCCTAACCTAGTCTAGCCCTACCTCCTTCTGCAAGGTGATTATAGTAAAATTTTTACAATAGTTTTAAATACCGCCTTATTTATTGCCTAACAATTTATCTGTAATAAGTTAACCTCTGGTTTTCCTAAGTGTGTTTCTAGACATAGGTATACTCTTTATTGATTGAAAAAAAATTAAGAAAATTGAGTTTAGTAACTTGCTTTTCTATTCCATCCTCTTTTAAGACTGAGAATTACCATTACTAAGCAAAATTGCTTGTGGGGTATCACATGATCTACGTACATTCTTTGTATTCCTAAGCTAATTGGGTTCATTTCAAGTTACATGGTAATATGGCTCTTCTTGCATGAGAGTCAAATATGGTGCAAAATGCAGGTAGTGGTGAATAATCATGTCAAGGTTTATATCCTTAGGACCACATTCAAGGTATTACTGATGCTCTGATGAATACATGCCACAACAAATATGCTTCTACTAGAATAGCCACCTTAAATGATGATGAAATCATAAGCACCATGAATGACCTCTTTAGAGCTGGTATGTGAGAATAATTATCAATATTTAAGGCAAATAAAGATTAATAACAATTTTCTATTTTCTGCTGTTCACAGTTTAGAGTATTTCTCTCTTCTGCTATCAGCCCTTTATTACTTTTATCCCTACATCCCATTCCAAGTCCCTTTCCCAACTCATTGACATTTATTTTTAATCTGTTTAGGTGCCATTTTTTTGTTTCATGTATTCATATAAAATGGCTTTATATATTCATATATTCATGTGCATTCGTATATTATCATGAACTTTAATTTATGTAAATAAGTTTTGTTATTTACATCTCAATTTATTTCTAAGTTTTTTTTTTTTTCCATGAAACCCTTTATTTTTAAGATCCAGTCATGGTCGTCAGCTATGTTTCTAACTTTGTGCTTCTAATGGTTGCCTAATACTCCGTGGCCAGTATCCCCACATTTCACCATTCTGCGTCTCAATAATGAAGATATTGAATATCTTACTAATGCTAAGATGATCATCTTTGTGCATCCATTTTGCCTCCTTTGAATTATAGCCTTATGCTAAGAAGCAGAATTTCTGGGTCACCTAATAAAAGGATTCTTGAGTTTTTCATACAGATTACCAAAATCATTTTCAGAAAAATGATTTAGACTGCCACCATTACTACTATCATTCTTACACTTCATAGTTTTTTTCACAATCATATTTACCTATTGATGGAAGAAATTTTCACAAATTGAGGTACTGGGAAGCTGTCATGGTATATACATGATTTGGTTTGAGCTTTATGCTACCTAGAATGCCCTGTCATCTTATGGCCTGTCAAACGCACATTGTACATCTGTTTAACCATCAAGAAAAAAATGCATTTACCAGATTGTTTGGAATGTCTACCTTGAATATAGGGGTAATATATCACCCCTCGTCCTATGACGCCAGTGCTCATATTCCTTTAACGATGAAGTTTCCTTCCCAGACCCCAAGTTTATAGTGACTCATTGTAAATTTACTAATCTGTAGGTTTTTTTTTTTTTTTTGAAAATTTGAAGGAATGTACCCCTGTCATGTTTGATGTTTGTTCTTTGTTCTGACAATATGAAACTGTTGTTGGGACACCCATAATGGAGCTGGGTGGCCATTGTGGATATGGTTTCAGACATGTTTCTGCATCGAGAACTTGAATTTTCTGTGCTGTATCAGATGCAAGGACGACCCCAGCCATTATCAAAACAATATCTGCTAGTAGCTGCCAGCTGCAACCTTATGGCTTTAAGGTTTCCCTTTGTATATAAGCAACCATTGTGGACCCCAACCAATCCTTGTTTAACAATGACGCTTCTTGCCAGCTCCATTGGTAATTCTTTTGTGAATTTGTTTGTTTGTTTTTTTTTTTTTTTCTTTTGGCTGCACCATGGTATGAGCCAGGCCAGAGATTGAATCCATGCCACAGTAGCAACCTCAGCCACAGCAGTCACAGTGATGAATTTTTAACCCACTAGAACACCAGGGAACTCCTCCAATGGTAATTTTTGATGGACAGTTTATGTCACTTTGCAGTTTTTGCCTATACAAGCCTCTCCCGTTTTGCATTCTGGGGCAACACATTCAAGTGCTTCTTGAATCTATACCTCCTGGGCTACAGCCCTCAGTATATACCCAGAAGTAGGATTGCTGGATCACATGGTAATTGTTTTTTAAATATTTTGATGAGTCTTACACTCTTTTCCATAGTGACTGCACTGTTTTACATTTCCATCAGCAATGCATGAGGATTTCAGTTTTTCCACACCCTTACCAACATTTGCTGTTTTCTGTTTTATTGATAGTGGCTATTTTTTCCAACGGGTAAGAGGTTAAGCCTATATTTTGAAATAAACCTTAATGTATAATAATTATATTATTACTTGTTAGTTGTATTTAGATTATTTCTCCTGGATTCTTAATATTCAAATATGAAGTAAATTGAGGATCAATTTTACTAATACTTTTTTCCAAGATACTTTTTCTATTTTTTTTTTTCTTCAGGTTTTGAAACAATCTCAACCTGTCTATCCTGGAGCTTTCTTTATTTGATACACTATCCAGAAATTCAAGCCAGAATTAAAGAGGAAATTGGTAACATGCTTTTGAATGAAAAAAAAAAAACTCTATTATGAGTATATTCTCATTTTTAAATTAAATTTTTTAAAAAATCTTTTTTTTTTCCATATAGAAACTCATTGGAATGACATCACCCAGATCTGAAGACAGGTAAATATTACCCTACACAGAAGACTTCATAAATGAAGTATTCAGACTTGCTTCCTTTCTTCCTTTTACTCTTCCTCATTGGTAAGGATATACTTTTCCTTTGAGACAGCAACTGATGGTTGTGTAGGGGAATGAAGAATCTAAGACAATAGAATGAATACTCTGAGTACTTTAAAGTCTTTATTATGTTAATATTATTTTAAATAATTTCATTTTTATTTTGAAACCCTCTAATGAAATTTTTATATAGCAAGGCAAATTTTGTAAATATTTTTCATAACCAATGATGCCATTAACTTTCATTTTATATATACTAATTGAGGGAAGAGAAGGATATAGAAATTCCAAACAGTGGATAATCCAACTGTAATGTATACTTGGCTATTAAACATGTACAAACTCACTTAACTTCCTCCTATGAGCAGCCTTAGCCACCTGCTGATGTGATACGGCTTCATTTTCAGTAGTATAGAATTTTGCTGGGCAATAGACAGAGGAAGCTAGTGTTGCCACAAATAGATTAAATATTGTATCCATTTATAGATATTTGAAAGCTTACTGAATCTTATGCCTGACTTTCCAGCTCCCACATGCATGCTGGTATAGATTAAGTAGATAGGCCTTATTAAATATGTATATGAACAACCAAGTTGTGGTAGTTTGAACTGTTTCCATTCTATGCAGTTAAAAAATGAAATTCTCAGAGCTTTTTCTCTTTCTATCTTTAAATTGTGAAGGAGTGGTAATGTGGTAATGTGCCCATGTGGTAATGGACAAAGCAGAATGCATTGCCCTCATCCAGGTGTCTCAAAGGACCAGACAGTGAGACACTCATTCCCGTGTATTTTACCTCTCTGGTTCGCACTCCATATTCACATGGGATGCTGTTATTCACAGTGATCCCTTTTCTTCATATCCCCTTTCTGGAAGAAATGAATTTCAAGTTAACTTAAGTTTATAAAAAAAGCTCTACATTCGAAGACGCAGCTCTTCTGTCCCAAAGATTTCCATAGGGTGCCTTTTGGTGCCTCATAAAAAAGTACAGCTTACAAATTTACTAAGAAATCAGGAACAGAAAGGGCTGCCCAGACTGCAGGCATCATCTGGGATGAAATGAAATGATCATATACTTTAAGGCCCTGAAAACACATCTGAGGGCCTCCCTAGGAAATAGGTTTTAGGAAATAGGTTTTTATTATAAGTGAATATAAATAGGTTTTTATTATAAGTGAATATAAATAGGTATTTATTATAAGTGAAAACATATATTAAAAAGATCAATAAAAAAGGAAAAAGATCAACCAATGAGAGTGGTGTGATGTGAACCAAGAATTTTAGCACAAACATAAAAGACATCTTATGTATGTTATTTGGGACTAATCTATTCTTCTCCACCTTGATGTTTTTCATTTTCCATTTAAAAGGACAAGGGATGGAAAAGCAGAAAATAAGTTAAAATAAAATGAATTAAAACAAGATAAATAATCTTAGGTAAAGGGGGCAAAAATTTTACTATTACATATAACACTTGTACGCACACACCTGTGAGAGATTTAACAGTACTTAAATAAATATTTATTGGATATATGCTCTTTAAAAGTTATATAGAAAGACATTTTCATATGAAGTTTTAGAAATATATATATATAGAGAGAGAAAAATTCTACAATGAATGTATTTATATATTGAGTCCTCCCTTAAAATATATAGTCACTCAAATTTTAATATTAGTGAAATAAAATTTTACATGCCAGGTTTCTGTAAGAGGAGCATGTGGTTTTTAATGCAGATTAGGATTTGAGTGGCTGAATCCACAGAGGATTTGAGGAGAGGAAAATGTTGAAAAAGGCAAGGAAGAGGTAACCCTTCCAAAAAATAGGTCCATTCCTTTTTTGGCCTTCTCCTTTGTTGAGTTTTAAGGACACCCAATGAATAATTTACATATTATTTGCCAAAGTTCAGTACCAGCTGCAAGATGAAAGTAGGTCAGAGAGTTTCAAATATTAACTTTTTAAAATGATCAGAACTAGTTTGCACAGTTTGGTTGAGAGCTAGACTAAGGAGGCTTATTCCCACATTTCACGTGAATTAGACATACTCCTCCACTTTGTCTCTGGCAGAGCTGGACAGCAGTCTTCCCTGCTCCTCCAAGCTCAGCTCTTTAATAACTATAGATGAGATGTAACTTCTCTCCTGGTTGACTAATCAGAAGGGAGAACCCAGAAGTGGCTAAGACGTCTGTGTCCAGTGACTGTTCTCAGACTCATCAAATTGAAATATCTCTGCTTCTCTGGGGAGAAGTGAGTATGGGGCTAACTAGGAAGTTAGGGAGTACCATATGGAAACATAACATGACTTAATCTAAGCCATGCAAAATTACAGAGGTATAAAGGGAAAGGGTGTACAGTGTGCATAAAGAAGTCCAGGTATATGGAGTTGCCTTCGTGGCTCGGCAGTTAACAAAACTGACTAGGATCCATGAGGTTGCAGGTTTAATCCCTGGCTGTGTTCAGAGGGATAAGGATCTGGCATTGCTGTGAGCTGTGGTGTAGATCTCAGATGTAGCTCAGATCCTGAGTTGCTGTGCCAGTGGCATAGGCCAACGGCTACAGCTCTGATTTGACTTCTAGCCTGGGCTGCAGATGCAGCTCTGATTTGACTCCTAGCCTTAGGCTGCAGGTGCCACCCTGAAAAGCAAGCAAACAAACAAACAAACAAACAAAAAACAAAACAAACAAACAAAAAAGGCCAGGTATAGGATTAGAAAAATAAAATACTTGTTCTAGAGGCAACTTAGAGATCATCCATTACAAGCAATATCATTTCACAGCTAGGAAACGAAGGCAAATTCACCCATCATCTCATTGAGAGCAGTTATCTAGAGTTCAGATTTCCTAGTTCCAATTCTATTCCAATTCCTAGTTCTTCCCATCAAGTGCTAAATGATGTTATATTTTGTTTTCTAATCTATTAGAAAAGTCAAGAACATATTGGATAAAATGAAAGTGTTTTATAATTCCCTTAATTACTTTAATTATATCCCCTTAAATAATTACCTGTTGTAATTGGATCTGTCTGCTTATGACCAACTCTATCACGGAAATATTAAAATAATTTTCTAGAGGTTTTTAGCTTATAGCAATGCCTTCAATGTATTAAGTGCTCAGTATGTTTAACAATACAAGAAAAAGAATAAATTAATTTGACAAGTAGAAGATACATAATTAAGGAATAGAAGTTTATAAAGATTTCATATCATTATTATATAAAAAGACATTAATAAAAGAGTCCATGCTTGTGGGAAGCAGCTTAGGAATGGGTTATTTGAATTTATAGGATGTGCTGTAATGCTATATTTCTCTTTCCTATAGTACTACAGCAGACACTACTCTGAATGCTTCTTTTATTCCCAGGTAAACATATACATTTATTAACATACATCAAGTAAGTCATGATGAGTAAGTCAACAAAATTATTTCTTGTGATAAAATTTGCTTGTCTGTTTGTTTGCTATTTACTAATCTGGGAAAAATTTATGTTCTTCTTAACCAAACTTTATTCCCTCTGTATCTCTTGAAAGAAGTTGGAAAGAAATTCAGTTTTCCTTTCTCACTGATAATAGGAAGGATGAAATTTTTAAAAATTTTTATTATAGTTGGTTTACATTATTCTTTCAATTCCTGCTATAAAGCAAAGTGATCCAGCCATACATACATATATATTCTTCTCTTTTTTTCCTATCATGTTCTATCACAAGTGATATTCAGCATATATATATACCTGATATATACCTGTGCTATACAGCAGGACCTCATTGCTTATCCTTTCTGAATGTAATAGTTTGCATCTATTAAACCCAAACTCCCAGTCCATCCCACTCCCTACCATCTCCTCCTTGGCAACCACAAGTCTACTGTCCCTGTCTATAAGTCTGTTTCCATACTTTAGATTTCACATATAAGTTATGTCATATGGTATCTGTCTTTCTCTTTCTGGTTTATTTCACTTACTATGAGAATTGCTAGTTCCATCCATTTTGCAGCAAATTGTATTATTTTGTTCTTTTTTATGGCTTAGTAGTATTCCATTGTGTATATGTACCACATCTTCTTAATCCATTCATCCATTGACGGACATTTAGGTTTTTTCCAGGTTTTGGCTATTGTGAATAGTGCTGCAGTGAACATAGGGGTGTATGTATATTTTTGAATTATAGTTTTGTCTGAATATATGCCCAGGAGTGGGATTGCTGGATCATATATTAATTTCATGTTTAGTTTTCTGACATACCTCCATACTGTTTTCCATAATGATTGAACCAATTTACATTCTCATCAGCAGTGCAAAAGGGTTCCCCTTTCTCCACACATCTCCAGCATTTGTTATTTGTAGTCTTATTAATGATAGCCATTCTGACCCAAGTGAGGTGATACCTCATCATTTTGAATTTCATTTTCTAATAATTAGTGATGTTGAACATTTTTTCATGTGCCTGTTGGCCATCTGTATGTCTTCTTTGGAGAAATATCTGTGTAGGTCTTCTGCCTCCCCTCCTTTTTTTTGCCTTTTATTTAGGGCTGCATCCACAGCATATGGAAGTTCCTAGGCTAGGGGTCCAATCAGAGCTATAGCTGCCTGCCTATTCCACAGCCACAGCAATGCAAGATCCCAGCTGCGTCTGCAACCCACACCACAGCTCATGGCAACGCCAGATCCTCAACACACTGAGAGAGGCCATGGATCAGACCTGTGTCCTCACGGTCGTGGGTGAGATTCATTTCCACTGAGCCACAAGAGGAACTCTCTTCTGCCCATTTTTCACTTGGGTTGTTTGTTTTTTTGCTTTTGAGTTGTATGAGTTGTTCATATATTTTGGAGATTAAACCTGTGTCAGTTGCATTGTTTGCGACTGTTTTCTCCCATTCTGTAGGTTGTCTTTTTCATTTTTTTTTAATAAGTTTCCTTTGCTGTGCAAAAGCTTTTCAGTGTGATTAGGTCCCATTTGTTTATTTTTGTTTTTATTTCTATTGCCTTGGGAGATGGACCTAAGAAAACATTTGTAAGGTTGATGTCAGAGAATGTTTTGCCTTTGTTCTCTTCTAGGAGTTTTATGGTGTCTT
Source organism: Phacochoerus africanus (assembly GCF_016906955.1). Classification (NCBI taxonomy): domain Eukaryota; kingdom Metazoa; phylum Chordata; class Mammalia; order Artiodactyla; family Suidae; genus Phacochoerus; species Phacochoerus africanus. The sequence goes on from NC_062545.1 coordinate 228,418,759, forward strand.
ATGTTTAAGTCTTTAAACCATTTTGAGTTTATTTTTGTGAATGGTGTGAGGGTATGATCTAGTTTTATTGACTCATAGGCAACAGTCTAGTTTTCCCAGCACCACTTACTGAAGAGACTTTTTCTCATTTTATGTTCTTGCCTCCTTTGTCAAAGATTAATTGACAGTAAGTGTCTGGGTTTTTATCTGGGCTCCCTATTCTGTTCCATTTGTCCTTATGTCTTATTTTTTTGTTTGTTTGTTTTTTGTTTTGTCTTTTTAGGGCTGCATCAATAGCATATAGAAGTTTCCAGGCTTGGGGTTAAAGTAGAGCTCCAGCTGCCAGACCCCACAATCATAGCAACATCAGATCTAAGCCAGATCTAAGCCAGATCTAAGCCATATCTGCACACTGTAGCTCATGGCAATGCCAGATCCTTTAACCTACTAAGCAAGGCCAGGGATCGAACCTGCATCTTCATGGATACTAGTCAGATTCTTAATCCACTGAGCCACACTGTGAACTCCCTTTATGTCTGTTTTTGTACTAGTACCACATTGTCTTGATTACTGTGGCTTTGTAATATTGTCTGAAGTCTGGGAGAGTTTTACCTCCTAGTTTTTTTTTTTTTTTTTCCCCCTCAGGATTGCTTTGGCAATTCTGGGTATTTTGTGGATCCATATAAATTTTTGGATTGTTCCATTTCTGTGAAAAATGTCATGGGTAATTTGATAGAGATCACATTTCAATCTGTAGATTGCTTTGAGTAGTATGGCCATTTTAACAATATAAAATCTTCCAATCCAGGCGCATGGGATATCTTTCATTTCTTTGAATTGGAAGGATGAAATTGTTTTGAATTGAATTGAATAATACAGATTCATTCAGGGCAAATTGAATTTAAAAAGTGGGCTCACTGGTGAAGGTTTGAGCTGCGGACTTTGTGGGTTTACCCTCTGCATAGGTATATCCAGCTGATATTTAAAAAACAGCCTGAAATCCTCCACTGGAATGTAAGCCACCAAACAGGACTTTTAAAAAAATCTCTTATTGTTTACTTACTTCTTCCTCATCCTCAGCACCTAGATCAGTGCCTAACACATAGTAGATACTCAGTTAATATTTGTGCATAAAGTCAGATAGAAGAAGGGTAGGCTGAGCTGAATGTACCAGGCAGTGAAAAGTGAGAATGATGAGTGGTGATGGTGGTGATGGAATAATGATGAACGCAGGTAATATTTATAGACCCTACTGTGTGCTGGGCCCAGAAAGCTCAGAAGTATCTCCTCTGACATCAACAGTAATCCTATCTAGTGGTGCCATCACAGTGCCAATTTTTCTGATAAAGAAGCTTTCAGCCAAGTTAAACAAATTACTTAAGATCACATGTTCAGAAGGTAATAGAACCAGGGTTCACATGCTGTGCAAACCCTATTTAATATGTAAACTTTGTTTAATGGAAATTAGATGTTCCACGTGGTAAGGGCTTGATGCCTCCAGTAAACTGGTAAAGATTACACTCTTAATGCACTCAGTGGGCTTTACATATAGTACTCTGCACAGCTTCTGTCTTCACTGAAGATCTCATCTGACTAATGGCTTATGTTCCAGGCTCTTAGGGAGGGAGGTGTTTGTCCTGTGCACCTGAAAGTACCTTTACAGTCTCCATAACCAGCAAAATTGTGAAATACACTGCATGTGAACAGTTCCTCTGGAAAACTTACTGTCAGAGAGATTGATATATTTGTTCTCCACTCCCAGTATTCATACTGGATAAAACTAAGCATTTAAAAATCCTACTATAAGAAGAAATACAGTCAGTGTAAATTGAATGGCATTTATTTTCAGTTAGTACAACCCCAAGTATCCCAAGTGTTCTAGTATCTTAAGAACTTGTGATTATATTGAATATTGAGTAATGATCAAACTCAACTAACAGAGGTACTAGTAAAGAAATACCATTTGTATGGAGGAACTTGTTTAAGTTGAATGAATGTGTAATTCAAGACAATATTACAGGAAATTATTTGTGTTTAATCTATAAGGTCACAAACTCAAGCACCTGCTGAGCAGTGGAAAACCAAAAATGAAAGAATTGTCCTTTATTGAAGTAGTGGGGAAATGTCATCTTTAAGATGGAATAGGACTCTGTGGACCTCCCCAACAACCCCTCATTTTCATCACCACAATTCTACAGTAGCTCAAGCTGAAGAAATATCCTGGAGGTGAACTTGACCTGACATCCCTGTATAGTTAGCCATGAAGCCAAAACCATATCCTGGGTTACTCCATACCCCACTCCACAGGTAGTTTGTGTTCTTATATTCTCAGGCTAGGTGTAGGGTTTCTTGTTTAGTTCAGAAAAAATTTTGGATTCAAGTTCACTTGTCAAACAATTTAAAATTCTTACCCCTAAGCTGTGCTATTCATTCAGTTCCTTGTATGTCATCCTCATGTATGAGGTGCTTTTTAAGTGTATGGTATAGCCTCATTCATATATGAGAGACTTTGTCTCATGAGGGCATTTTAAGAGTATAATGAAGTATGATATAATTCAGGGGTTTAAACCCTTGTCTTATGTGATGGTATCCCTGTGTCATTGTGAGCATGGGAGAAGGGAAGGATGAATGGTGGATGGAGTAAGAAGGCAAGGGAACTCTGTCTTTTCCTTTTTTGCCAGCCACAAATAGACAGGTATGCCGAGATGCATTTTAAATACAGTTTCAGAATAAGAATGAGATTCTGATGTTAAATATATTTTTTTTCCAGTGCACTAGGAACTGGGTACTCAAAAGGTCCAGAGAAGGGAGTGAGAGTCGTCCAGAATAGCAGAGAACATTTCATGGTGGTGATAGAAGGGTTATGCTAGATTTATAGAGGGAACAAGTTCATCAACATCCATTTTTATATCACAACATCTGTTTTCTGAATTAAGAATTTATCTTCAGGGTAAAGTGGTGCTTTTATAGTGTTACCAATTCCTTTTGGTACCTACCAAATATACATGTGTATTTAGTTTGCAAATGTTGCCATAACAAAATACCAAAGTCTGAGTGGATTTAACAACAGAAATTTATTGTCTCACGCTGCTGGAGGGTGGAAATCCAAGAGCAAGGTGTCAGCAGGGTTGGTTCCTTCTGAGGGCTCTTTCCTGGGTCTTTAGATGGCCATCTTCTCCCTCTGTCCTCACATGGCCTTTTCTCTATGTCCACACATCCCTGTGTCTTTCCTTTCTCTTGTAAGGAGCCCAGTGAGATTAAAATCTCATCCTAAAAGCTTTATTTTAGCTTAACTGTCTCTTTAAAGACCTTCTCTACAAATACAGTTACATTCTGACGTACTGGGGGTGGGACTTCAACATATGAATTCTGGTGGAGGTAACAAATCAGCCCATAATAACATGTTTTGACGACAAAAAGACAATTAAATTTCTTTATCATTATAGCACCAGCACTGAATATGTGCTTCTTTAATTGAACTTGTTGATGCGCTAAGGCATGTAAAGGACATAAAGTGGACAGTGAAAAGTTAAGAATTTCAAGTTGAAGCTTTAAGGGGAGTTGCATTCAAAGGGTTTGAAATCCAAGTAGGAGATGAGAACATATCTGGGGTCTATGGAGAGGGCACTTAGGGAGGGGTGGCTCTAATTAATTACCATCCTGACCAGCATGTCACAATGGAAGCAGAGAAGTTAACCAACAGACATTGAGGATTCACATTAGGACATCATTGTTCTTTCCAAGTACAAATAAATTCAGCCTTATCTGTGGAAATAAACACATTGGATTGCTTGTCTCTTTTTGTAGAAGCTTTTGAAATTATTTGTATTATCCATGTGACAGTATGTCACACTGAAACTATTTTTACATTTTTTTTCTGTAAGAAACTATCAAATAGATCCACCTCCTAGAGTAATGACAATAAGAACAAAAATAAAGAAATGGGACTTAAAAGTTTCTGCACAGCAAAGGAAACTGTAAACAAAGTGAAAAGACAACCCACAGAATGGGAGAAAATATTTGCTAATGAAGCAACTGACAAGGGATTAATCTCCAAAATTTATAAACACCTTCTGCAGCTCCATACCAAAAAAACAAACAACCCCATCAAAAAATGAGAAGATCTAAACAGACAGTTCTCCAAAGAAGACATACAGATGGCCAAAAAATGCATGAAAAGATATTCAACATCATTAATTAGAGAAACGCAAATCAAAACCACTGGCCAGAATGGCCATCACTCAAAAGTGTACAAACAATAAATGCTGGAGAGGGTGTGGGAAAAAGGGAACCCTATTACACTGTTGGTGGGATTGTAAATTGGTGCAACCACTGTAGAAAACAGTATGGAGATTCCTCAGAAAACTAAAAATAGAATTACCATTTGATCCAGCAATCCCACTCCTGGACACCTATCCAGAGAAAAGATACATGTACTTCAGTGTTCATTGCAGTACTATATTCGATAGCCAAACATGGAAACAACCTAAATGTCCATTGACAGAGGAGTGTATAAAGAAGATGTGGTACATATACACAAAGAAATATTATTCAGCCATTAAAGGAAAGAAATAACGGCATTTACATTAACACGGATGGACCTAGAAATTATCAGGCTAAGTGTAGTTAGCCAGATAGTGAGACACCAATATCATACACTATCACTTACATGTGGAATCTTAAAAAAGGACACAATGAGCTGCTTCTTGGAATAGATACTGAATCACAGACTTTGAAAAACTTATGGTTTCCAAATATGACAGGTTGGAGGGTGGGGGATGAGCTGGGGTTTGGGATGGAAATACTCTAAAATTATGGAGCTTATGGAGGTTCGCAGGCTAGGGGTCAAATTGGAGCTACAGCTGCTGGCCTAAACCACAGCCACAGCAACGTGGGATATGAGCCACATCTGTGACCTACGCCACAGCTCACGGCAATGCCAGATCCTTAACCCACTGAGCAAGGCCAGGATCAAACCTGTGTCCTCATGGATGCTAGTCAGATTAGTTTCCGCTGAGACATGACAGGAACTCCCAGAGTCATTTCTGAGAGGCAGAAGGGTTTTTGGGATTTTACTATCTACATAATTATTAATTAGGCTGTAAAATCTACAGATGCTTCCAGGTCTCCAGATGTGTGGCTACATGATTTGGTTTTTCAGATTTATATAGGACTTCCCCACGAAACCCAAGATTCGTACTTTAAACAAACAAAAAGCACTGTAATATGCATACCTTAAATCAGAAATAGTTAAAGAGATTTGTTTTATGGCTTAACAGGCTATGACAACAAATGCCTTGTGAGGAATGCACCATTGGCTTTCTCTTTAGATACGAGTAAAATGCAGTTTGCAGGCAACTGATTCTCTATGATACACATTTTTAACAGTGGGAGAGCCAAAGTAAATAAAATAATCATGAAAGTTTATAGCTCTTCTTCTATCCTTCAAGTTATTTACAACGAATACTTTACCTTAATTCAGCATTACTATCAGGCCCCATCAACCGTTAACTACACAAACGCACGCAATACTGTTGCCTTTATTTCCACCTCTGTAGGTAGAAGCATGTTGCATGAGTGAATTTTCCAGCTAAGTGATATGAGCAAGTTCCAAATGCCCATTTTAATGAATTGTAATTAAAGTCTTTGATGTTTTAGAAGGCATTTACTAAATATGATTTTATCTTTTCCAGACTTTATAATGACATTTATTTCTAAGGTACTATATTTTGCTATACTCTTGATCAGTTCTCCATTCCTACCTCAGTACTGGATTTTGTTCATTATTTTAACGCTGACCTTCCCAGCTCCCTGCAAGCTCCTTAAGTGCAGGGCCAAACCTACTTGGCTTCCCATTGTATCTCCAGTGTCCAGCACAATTGCAGGCACATACCAGACAATAATAATGTGGGAATGAAAGAACGATTAAATGAATGAATCTCGTGGAGGAGTCAGGAAAGCTTTAGCAAAAGGAAAAATCTGAGACTTTCTAGTACGGGTAGTATTTCTGGCATCTCTGCTCCAATTTTAATTTCTACCTTGTTGCCCACAACTCCTCAGTATAAAAAATCTGTTCATTTTTCTTACACTTGTTTAAGTTATAATATCCAGATCTCATCAAATACACTTTCAGTTCTTTTTTTTTAATTCACATCTTTATGGCCTGAGAACCCAGCTGGATATTACCTCCTGTCTCTGCCCCCAGGACCACAGTCAAAGTGTGTCCTAGCACTTAGGAAACTTTCCAAAAGTAACCTCTCACATGTGCTCCAAAAAGTCAGTGTTTTTGCCATTCCAACCTCTTCATCTTACCAACACACATGCATATCAGTAGCTGACCATGTCATTAACTTCACCAGATATATTTGTTTTCTAATGGCATCTGTAATTTCTCCTGCCCACTCTGATGGAGAGAAGGGGTCACTGCTTTCTCCCTATAAGTTTACACCCAAGGATGGGTGTTGGGGTTTACCTATTTTCCAATGGCATAACTGAGATTTAGCAGTAATTCGAAAGAAAGCTTACTAGAGGTTGGGGAATATTGGAAGGGATCACACACACACACACACACACACACACACACACACAATTATGTCCTGTCCCTTACTGATTAAGCCTAAACTTAGATTGTCCCTAGGACCATATCATGGACCAGCTCCCTGCTCTCTTTGATCCCTGAGAACAAGAGCAATGCCCTGACCCTCTACCTACCCCCTACCCCAAATTCCCATAGGGTCTGTAATTGATACTTTCTCACTCTTTTTTCTTAAGTTAGCCTTGCTAGGGGCTTGTCAATTTTGTTGATCTTTTCAAATAACCACATTAAGTGTCATTTATTTTCTCTACGGTAATTTCTTGTTTTCAGTTCCATTGATTTTCACTCTAATTCTTAATTTTTTTTCTTCTGCTTACTCTTTATTTACTTTGATCCTATTTTTCTTATTTCCTAAGATGGAAATTTAGTTTATTGATTTTAGACCCTTTTTTTCTTTTCTAATATATATATTCAATGCTATATATTTTGCTCTAATATGACCCAGAATGTGGTCTCTTTTGGTGAATATTACATATAGCTTGAGAAGAATCTGTATTCTGCTGTTGGGTGAAGTAGTCTATAAGATGTCCCTGATTATTTAGTCCATTGATTATTGTGTTGAGTTCAGCTGTGTCTTTATTGATTTTCTGCCTGCTACATCTGTTCATTTTTTATTCCATACTGAAATTTAAAACTAAATAATGTGTGACACATGCATGCAAAATGATTAGTATTTCTAGTTATTATTATTGTGGAAGTTTATTTATTGGCATGGCGAGATGATATATTTTAAAGAGCAAGTCTTAAATATAGCATATACACTATTGATGATTTTGCAGATACATATACACATGGAAAGAGTAAGATGTTACATGTAAATACAATGCCAACAAAGATATGATTTTTTTTTCTATTTCAGTTTAGGCCTGTGCCCTAAATATAGTATTACATTCATTTGATATTATAAACTTCCTCTATTTCTGTGAACCCACAAAGGGTTAATAAAAGTTTCAGGATAGCAAGTATCTGTATCAATATTCACGGGTTTGGTCAAAAAAGGGGGATGAATCTTCAGACTAGATGAATTAACTGTGAGTTAAAACCAGGATATAGAAATTTTGCATTAATTAAAACAAAAGCTGGCAAGTGAGAATAAAGAAAGACACACGCACTGTTAATATAGAAACTTAAAGGTCTAGGATCATTCAGTGATCAATTAAGAAGCTCTACACACCTACATAACACTTTATTTAATTTTTAATGAGTGTTTTTAGGTGCCAGGCATAAAAAGGATTACTAAAGTATTATCTGTAACTTCAGAAGCTCTTTAAGATAGAGACAAATAATGATTAATTGTGTGTGTATGTGTGTGTACACACATACATGCATAGATAGCATATATATGTGTATGTATATATATATAATTATGTAGCTACATATACATATTTTAATTGTTCTTTCTAAGACTGGATATAAGAATTCAAGCTTCCTCCTCCTCTCTTCACACATTTAACTGGAACTGTGTGTTTGAAAATTTCTTGGCAACTTTCTCTTTTTGTGAAGAGTCCTTAACAGGGTGAATGCCCTTTGTTGATCCAGCCGATTTGTGTGGTTCGGCCAACTTACCTCTTTGCGCAGCTGGTCTCTCTTCTAGAGAGACGTCATTCCTCGATTCCTTTGTGCAAGCTTGGCCTATTTTATACTCTTTCCTAGCATTTCCTACCCAGTGGTCCTCACTGAGTTACACCATGCCTCTCCCTGGTCTGCTTGGCACCTTGATTTTCATCTAACCTAATATTTAGAATTGCCAACAGGTTTTACCATCTCATAGTAGGTGAGAACAGAGCAATTTAGAAATTTGGCACCTTGGGAAGAGAGTTTAACATAGTTGGAGATTAGAACTTCACCTATCATTTTAGCAGTGCTTGCTTAGCTTAGTGTCTGGAATGTAAAGGCCTTCAACAGGTACTCAGAGGAATCACTCCCATTCAGGTATTTATTGGCAATGCAATTCATTGGGCCTCCCTTGTGGGCCAAGGAATAGTTTTGTGTGAAAAGGCTTTCCAAAGTGAAAATTGCTGTGGAGAGTAAAGTGATTTACAAGATGATACTGCTTTGGTTAACAGTATTCTTTTTCTACCTATTTCAGAAAATTGGTAAATGAAGCCAAGTATATGAAAACTATTCTTTGGAGGAGGAACAATATAATAGCCTTGAGTTTTGAAATAAGAATCAAAGGTGGTATTTTCCCCAAATTATTGGGAAAGATGTATATGAATCCATTTGCTCTGTATATGGACAGTTGCTTGCTTTTTAGGTAAAAATTTTTTATGAACTATTTCCCTCTTTTAAAGAAAGTTGAGCTACTCATTTCTCCTCCCCACTGCTTCTTGCTCTCTATAACAAATGCGAGTCTGTTGAGGAAATTTTTGTTAAGATATAACATCCATACAGAAAAGTGTACAAAATATAAGTTTAAAACTCGCTTACATGTGCGCGCGCACGCTCTCTCTCTCTCTCTCTCTCTCTCTCTCTCTCTCTCTATATATATATATATATATATATATATATATATTTGTGTTTTTAAGACTGCACCCATGGCATATGGAAGCTTCCAGGCCAGGGATCAAATCAGACCTTCAGCTGCCGGTATAGGTGACAGCCTCTGCAAAGCCAGATCCAAGCCATGTCTGAGACCTACAACACAGCTTACGACAATGCCGGATCCTTAACCCACTGAGTGAGGCCAGGGATCAAACCCACATCCTCATGGATGGGGATACTACTCAGGTTTGTTACCATTGAGCCACAATGGGAACTCCTAAAGCTTGATGATTTTTTACAAACTGAACACCATCAGCAACCCAGAGCCCCCTAGCCTTTCATGTCTCCTTATAGTCTCCAGTCTCTGAGCCCCAAGGATATTCCTTGTCCTGACTTTCAAGTGCCATAGTTTGGTTTGTCTGTTTTTGAATTGTTCATTAAGGGAACCAAACAGCACATGCCCTTTTATGCCTAACTTACTTTGTAACACATTGTGCTTGCAAGATTTATCTGTGTTCCATTTGAAAGATTAATGTTGTGTTGTGCTGTTGTGTGTAGTTGCATTTCACTCATCCTCATTGCTTTAAAGTGTTCCATAGGTGAATATATCACAATTTATGAATTAATTTCATTGACGGAAGCCACTTGGGTAATTTCTAGTTAGGGTCTGTTATGAAGAGTGTTTCTATAAATACTCCTGTACACAGTTTTTGGTGAACCTATGTGAACTTTTTTGTTGGCTCATATAAATGTAGGACTGGAATTGCTGAGTCATAAAATGCTCATTTAACTGAATACTTCCAACTAATTTTTGAGCATGTTTATACCAATTTATACTCCCACCAACAAGGTAAAAGAGTTCTACATCTTTTTTCAACCGTTGATATTTTCTGTTTTATGTTTTGTATTTTTATTTTAGCCACAGTGATGGCAAACATATCTTTATTAAAGAGACAGATGGTCAGAAAAATCCCTGGCCTGTTACCTTAAGTGAACTTGATTTTGGCAATGTTAGCTAGTTCATTCTCTCTTAATGAAATGAATCTAGGACAGACTGAGTGCATTCATCCACTGAAGTTCTTCAGAAGTGAGTGATCACCCAATCCTCTTCCACCCCCAACCAAACACAAATGATCTCAGCTCACAGTTACCAAGGCCTCCTGAGAAAGCAGTTTTTGCCAAGTCAGTCTTTTTCTAATCCCCTTGGGAAGAGATTTTACAGGATTCTCTCCTTTAATCAAAACAATTTCTGCCTTCAAAATATATCTCAGTTATTACAATTATATTTTGTTCATCATTTCAGGGGAGTCTAGAAGTGGTTATTTATACTTGTTTATTTTGTGGCACATGCCTTTTATATTTTTCAGAATTCTACATTTCATTGCAACAGCTGGGACTGAAAAACAGGACATTCTCTCTATTGACTCAACATTTCTAGAATTCCTTATTGGTCAAAAGTGTAAATCTGTTGACCCTTCCAAACTTTCTTCTTTCTGACAAGAAAAGCAAATCCAGAAGAGAATAATTTGAGATCTTATTAATTATTTTCCATTGTCTTGTGGGTTTGTTTTTGTTGTTGTTTTGTTTCTACTTAGTATCCAACTAATATCATTCTGCCTATTATTTATTTTAAAATAAAGATTTGAAATAGTTTTTCATATTTTTCTAGAAGTCTCATTTGATTAGAAAGGTATTTCTGGGCAATGCAACTTAAGTTTTAACTGTGAAATTCTGCCAATAATTTGAGAGTGTTTCAAGTTTCTCTTTCTGTTGTATATACAGTTAGGTTATCCTGTGAATTCCACGTGGATTTTATATCCGTGATCCTTCAGTAACCAGTCCCTAAGAAAAATAGAACCTTTTCCATACTTAATTTATAAACATATCTCTAAATTTTCCTCTTCATTTTGTTTATGGTAAATTTTACCATGAAAATATGTGATTTTTAAATAGCCAAATATATCTAGTTTTTCCCTTACTGTTTTTGAGATTCTTGTCCTATTAAGGAAAGCTGCCTCTGCCAAGTGTATACAAATAGGCTCCCACAGTTCATTCCAATATTTTTCTTTTAAAAAAGACAAGGTAAGGATCTACTTCTCTTTCCTTCTGGATAATCAGTCATATTAGAACCATTTATTAAATTAATCATTCTCATTAGGTTAGATTAAAACCATATATATACTTATCTTTCTGTGGATGCTTGACCATATATGACTAATATATGTTTATGTGCCAATATCATACACTTTTGCTTATGATGACTTTATAGTTAGCTTAGTATCCTTGTCTCTCACTTTCCCTTCTTAATTGTTCTTACTCAGTATTCATAAATTTCCTGGCCACCATTAGAGATTTATTCTTACATTATACATTACAGAATTATTTTATATAGTCCCATAGAAAAGCTTGTTGAACAGAACACTGTAAACCAGCTACATGGAAAAAATAAAAATCATTATAAAATTAAAAAATAAAAAATAAACGCACCAAAAAAAAAAAGAAAAGCTTGTTGAGTTTGTCATTTGAGTTGCATGACATATGTTAATTTTGGAATTACCAATATTTGTATTGTAGTCCTTATTCAAGTTATTTTATGTATTTCATTTGGATTTCAAATTTTAATTTTTGTGTCTTACATATTCTTGCTATATTTAAGAATAAGGATTTTTATTGCTTTATCTATTATAAATATATATTTTTTCTACTTTAGCTTCAAACATTAAGGTTAGGACAGAGAAAAAAGTTGAATCTCATAAAATGTCCAATCAGAGTTAATTCTGGGATATTTTCAGGAGCTGCTTGGAAGAGATACTCAAAATGAAAAACATCTCGTCATGAAGAACATGAGAATCAACTCTCAACACAAAAGAAAATAAAATCTAGAGGTGGAGACAAAGCAGGTATGACAGCTTTTATTTGAGTTTCTGGAACAAGCCATATCTGAAGGCATAATCTTTGTCCTTTTCAATCCTCAACTGATAAGCTCTCACTATTTTTATTTGATTTAGGTAAGTCTTGTTTTTCTTACTTATCAATTCAGGTGGGTATAGAAATTTGAACTTGACTCTCTGAGTTAATATTGATACTGAGAATTTTCAGAAAAATGCCAAGTTACACCCTACTACCACCATGGGAAAATAATTTAATGGGAGTAGAGTTGAGCTTAAGAGAATTGTTGGAATGTTATCAAAGATGTGTAGGATAAAACTGAGTGAGATTGCTTCATTGAAGAGCCCAGGTTTGAGAGATACTGATATAATAAAAAGTAAGGGGGGTTTCCAAATAAAAAACTATAAAAATAAAGTAAATTAGCTGTGTGAAAGGATTATGAAGGATATGTATCTTCTGTTGCCTATATAATATAAATTGATATATTAATATTTCATTTCTAATGGAGAGCTTAGACATTGACAATTATAATTGACAATCATTATTTTATTCGACATTTTTATTAAAAACAAATACTAATTACAATATAAATAGTATGTTCTTTTACTCAAAGAAAATATAGCTTAAACCCACTATGATATTCTGAAGTTTCTTTTGTATTCACTTTATTTATCCAGCAGGCTAGTTTCTTCAGTATTGGCTTCCTCACAACCCATTGCACAACTCTGATTTTGTTTGTGTTTCAGCTTTAAAGTCATACTGAGACTAATCAACAGCTTTCACATATCTGATCATGTTTGAGATTATATTTAGGGAAATCCTTTGCTTTATGTTGAAAAATGGTTGAAACTCAAATAGGATTAGGACTGACCATTTATCACTCAGGGCTTCAGAATATAATTTCTGTTACCACTTGATAATTCACTTATTCTTTCATTTCACTCTACATGTGTTTACATGACTAACTATACTCCAAGCACTTTTCTAGACACAGCAGAAACATCACCAGAAAACACAAACAAAGATCTTGTTCTCATGGAACTTAGATTCCTAAGAGGACAGAGCAAATAAACCTATAAAGAAAATAAATTACGCCAAGTGATGGTAAATACTATGAACTAAAATGAAGTAGACTAAGGCTAGAGAATAATGGAGAAGAAAGCTGAGGCTGCCCTTTCATATGATAGTGAGGAAATTTCCCTCTGATAAGGTGACCTTTGTGCAGAGTTGTAGGGAAGTGGGGACCATATGGATATCTAAGGAAAGCACATTCCAGACAAGTGAAGCGACTCTGAGACAAAATTATGCTAAGCATATTTAAAACATAGCAAGAGTGCCTGAAGGGCTGGCGTAGAATGAGGATTCAGCAGAGACTGAAAACAGGTGGAGGGGGGCTTGGTCATGAGGGTTATGACATTTGTTTCAAAGGATTTCTCTGTTTGTATTTGAGAATAGACTGTAGAAGGGCAAGTGTAAAGAGCTGTTACACACCTGCAAGATGGTTACAAGAAATGACCTTAAATTTTTCAGTGTGGAGGGGCATTCATGACCTTGACAAGATTCATATAGAAAAATAAATTTTATGTTTCAAAAGATAGTTATACATTTTCTGTAGCATACTTTTCTGGGCTTTTGGATTCTAGGACAAAACCAGTGAAGTGGCTATTATAGTAACACAGAAGAGAGAGGATGGTGCTTGGACAGGAAATTTTAAGTGAGACATGATTAAACTTGATATATTTTGAAAACAGATGAAGAGAATTTGCTGAATGTGAAACATAGGGCTTGTATCAGTGTTCTAGCAGAAAAAAATATGGCACATTAAATTAAGGTAATTAGTGATGTGCTTAATAAAGGAATTATTAAGAAAATTGTGAGCAGAGTATAGAGGAACCCAAGGCTATAAAAACCTGTGTTAAGTCAAATTTTAACAACCAGCCTTAAGGAGAGCACCCAGCTCAAAGCTGCTGCATGAGGGTATATATGAAAGGATCAGTACTTTGTTCTCAATTCCCTCTGACCCTCCAGACTTCAGCAAAGTCTCCCCATTGACTGAAATGAACTGCAAAACAAAGGAAAGGGAAAACCTTGATTTAGTTGCTACAGGTCAGCTTTCATTGTCATGAACCATGGTGTAGAAGGGTAGATAATGAGCCTGGAGAGACACATGGAAGATATTCAGGATAACTATACACACTTGGCTTGAGTCACTAGAACTGTATGAGGATCAGGGGTGTGTGTGTGTGTGTGTGTGTGTGAAAAGGATAGACTGAAAGAAATCAAAGTTGAATTTTGGATAACACGGATGGCAACGTGACGGTAAATGTGAATTTTTACAATATGTGTCTGGTGTTTCCAGAAGAACTTAGGACTGAGATATAATATTAGGAATATTAAGTCTATCATTGGTATTTAAACTGCTGAAACTGGATGAAACCACCTAGGTAATGAGTATAAATGGAGAAGAGCTTATGAAAATAATCAAGAGGAACCAGCAAAGGGGACTGAAAAAATAATTTTTTTATCAAAAAGAAGGGAGTCATTGGTTATGTCAAAAGATGTAAGTAGCCAGAGAAAGATAATTACTGAGAAATATCATAAGACTATTCAGTGTAGAGGTCATTGATGGCCTTCACAAGATTAGTGTAAATAAAAATTGTGTGTTTCAGTAGAAACTATGTTTTGTGTGACAGCCCTTCTGGCTTACCAGATTCTAGCTCAGTTCATTGTCATGAGTTATTCTGCAACTTTTTGTAAATGTGTAACTGATAGGTAAATTTTGATTTGTCTGCTAGTATTTAATTAACATATTCTGTCCAGTTTGGTAGTGACTTGATTGGACTGGAAAACTTGATAGTTTTGGTTCCATTTTTAGTTCATTTTAACATTCTTTTACTTCATACAAATTTGTGCTGTTTTGACTTTTCCTTTGAACAGGTTATAACATTGGTCTGGTTCTGTTACAAGAATAAAAGAAATTCTTTACCATGTGTTTATTTCTCATCTTATGAAAGTCATGATTTTATCTTTTTCTGAGAATTATATTTTAACATTAGTTTGGTGTAGTGATGTAGGCAAAAGACTAACTCAAATGTATTTAATGGAAGAGTTCTCATTGTGAGTCAGTGAATTAAGAACCTGACATAGTATCCATGAGGATGCAGGTTTGATCCCTGGCCTTACTCACTGGGGTTAAGGATCTGGTGTTGCTGCAAGGTGCAGTGTAGGTCACAGATGCTGCTTGGATCTGGTGTTGCTGTGGCCATGGCATAGGCTGGCAGTTGCACACAATTCAGCATCTAGCCTTGGACCTTTCACATGCTTCAGGTTCAGCCATAACAAGGAAAAAAAAAATATATATATATATATTTAATGGAAAACAGGGTCAATACATTTGATTTAATATTCATAACCCCCCCTTTTTTAGTAAAGCACATAAAAAATTTCAATACATCTTTTTTTTGTCTTTTTTTTGGCATTTCTTGGGCCGCTCCCACGGCATATAGAGGTTCCCAGGCTAGGGGTCTAATTGGAGCTGTAGCCACCAGCCTATGCCAGAGCCACAGCAACACAGGATCTGAGCCGCATCTGCAACCTACACAACAGCTCACGGCAATGCCAGATTGTTAACCCACTGAGCAAGGGCAGGGATCGAACCCACAACCTCATGGTTCCTAGTCGGATTCGTTTAACCACTGCGCCACGACGGGAACTCCATCAATACATCTTAATCACTTTTTTAAAGCTTGGTGGGCAAGTGGGGCCTGAAATGATAAGAGAGCCATGCAGAGGGAGTGAATGAGTTCCTGTGCCCTTGGAACTGTAAACAAAGCTTGGGACCAATGCTGAGTGTGAGGTAGGACCACCAACATAATGCTGGTTTTCTTTAGACGGCAAAATTTCACGGGAAAAACTTTCATTCCCTTTAAATGGAGATGGTAAAAGTACTTGCCTGTTTTGGCCTTTGCTCTAGTTGAGATAGAATAAAAGAAGAAAATTACCCCTGAGAATTCTAACCACAAGCTATCACACACGTTGTTTGTTTGAGGAACTGGAAAAAGGCAGGTTTGAAAAGAACGGAATGAACCAAATGAACAGTGGTGTGACCTGAACTATGCTCTTGTCCACTTTCATGTGTGTCACCTTCTAGTTACCCTAATGCAGAACAGTGCCAATCATAACTTTTCTATTTCACTGGATAACTTAGCCATGAGCCTGTCTCTTGATTCACGTTTTTCATGAAAGCCTAAACACAGTTCTTTTGCAGTGCATACTTGCAAGTAAACAAGGCTATTAAAATCTACAGATTCCACTCTTCTGATCCCCATTTCATAAGAACTGGTTTGTTAAATAATGATATTTACTTGAATTTTTATTTTGTCATTTGATACCCTAATTAATGTATTTACCCAGGCAAGAACATTACAAAAGAAAAAGAGCTGTTCTAATAGAATTTCCTCTTCTCTTCTCACACTTTTTATTTTCTTTGAAACCAACCCTATTTTCCTTTGCTGAGATATACAGTTAGTTAAAATAATAATTCCTAGGGGGGGAAAAAACAGATTGAGAAACTAAACATCAACTAAAATATAAATATCCTTAGTCCAAAATCTCAGAAAGAGCATTTATTTTTAAAATAAACTTTTCTCTGTGCTCCCATCCCATGATAATTCACTTTGAATCTATTTAGATGCTGTCTCACTCATATCCACCTTATGAAAAACCAAGCATTTGAGGAAGCCCTTTGGTCTTATACCCATTTAAATGCCTTGTTTTAGCTCAAATAGGCTACTGAAATCTGAGAGCCTTGGGTTTCTTTTTGTCCCATCTGGAAGCCCAGCAAATTTTGCAAAGGCTGTGACCTGAGCCTAGACTCCATCCTCTTAGGCATACAATGCAGCCATCCCATTTACACCCAAACAAAAACTTCTTACCTCCTGGGGTGCTGTGAGAAAGCGAGCTGCAGGTTCTTACTGGGAATTTCCACATCTCCCTTTGCATCCTCAACTTCTGGAGGATACCTTCCCTTCTTCCTCCTCTTCACCAGGAGTTATCTGTCTTCTTTTCCCCTCCTGAACATAATCCCTTCATGTACTAGGAAGACAATTATCCTTTTTTTGCCCTACAATAAAACCTCCTAGGAGGCAAAGAGACAAGAAGAGACTGCCTGCCTTCTTGGAGTGGGCTGGAGTGAGGAAAATTGTGTCATGGACAAAGTGCAAGTTAGTAACTCAATAAATTACATTGTCTCACGACTTTTGCCAGGGAACCCACCATTTATAACCTCAAATACCTGATAAAGGAAAGTAGTGAACCCACACTAACATGCTGTTCAATTTGTGGGTTCCTGAAGGAGTGCCCTAAATCTCCATCAATGACCTATCCTTTATAATCTTATTACTATCACCATTTTTTAAAAATTCCTGAAATCTGAAACTAGAAGGAGGAAGAAAACTGAAATTTCAAATGTCACCAGTGGAGTTGCTGTTGTGGCTCAGCGGTTAACGAACCTGACTAGTATCCATGAGGACGCGGGTTTGACCCTGCCCTCTCTCCATGGGTTAAGGATCCAGCATTGCTGTGGGCCATGGTGTAGGTCACAGACACAGCTCGGATCTCGTGTTGCTGTGGCTATGGCATAGGCTGGCAGCTACAGCTCTGATTGGACTCCTAGCCTGGGAACCTCCATATGCCACAGTTGCGGCCCTAAAAAAAGAAAAGACAAAACAAAATCCCCAAAATCCAAAAAACAAATGTCACCACTCATGTATTTAAGAATTACATTGCTCTACATATGTAGATGCATCATGTTCTTTTGCAGTCTTTCTAAACCCCTTGCACAAGCTGTACCCTTCAGAACATTAAAGAAATGGAATCATTTCCTGGCTCCCATGGACAGATGAGACTGAGATGGAAAGGTTTTGCAAGGCATAATAGACAGATGTTGTTTTTGATAAGCCAATGGAGATATGTTTACTTTTTATAAACAACTTGCCAAACATTCATTTATAATTATATTAAAGATATTGCTGTATGGAAATGACAAGTGATCATTCCTCAACATACTAAAAGGTCTATCTTGGCACACCAGGACTACAGATGACATTTCAGTGAACATAGGCTTGTTAGAAGCGAACCCAGGTCAGGAATAGACGGATATTAGCTCTATTAGACCTTTAGTTTGGGGGGGATCTATATCTGTAAATAGAGGAATTTAAAAGTTGTGTTTTAGCTATTTAAAAAAAAAACCTGTCAGTGTATACTGAACTAAAATCATATTAAATTTTATTGTTCTCTCTTTTTGTGAGAAATAAGTCGGGGAAGTGAGCATCTGTAAATGACCATTTTCATCGTATTTATGATGCAGAACTGTGAATATCTAAAGTTCCAACGACTTTGTTTTTAAGATGTGGCCACTGAAAACATCTGTGAATACTGAAAGAAAGCCTTGGAGTAAAAGTGCTGAATAAAGGATTGCAATGTGTGTTGTCAACCCAGCACTTCCTCACAATAGCATCATAGTTCACATAATCTCTTTTTTCATTATATAGCTAAAAATATGAGTTAACTTAAAACTGGCATCACTTACAAATAATCAAGGCTCAATTCCCAGTGTCTGATTGGTTGTGAGTTTTTGTTTTGTTTTGTTTTGTTTTGTTTTGATGCCTGGGTGGGAAAGGGACCCAGTCAGCCTGTTTGGATGATGGAATATACATACTCTAGCACCACCTACTGGGCATTGGTTTGCAAGTGCTCCCAATTGCAAAAACAAAACAAAACAAAACAAAACCCAAATCTGATTCTTTCCCCAACTTTCATATATTTTCTTGCTTTTTCTCCTTCCTGTGTCCTTTTACTTCCTATTACTTCTGTGTTCAGTGTTCTTTATTTCCTCTTACATACCGTAAATACTCTGATTTTTTTCAGTATAATTCTCATACACAATTCTCTATAACAAGTACTTTTATGACATGTGGACAGATTGAAGATGAGGGAGAAAAAGGTCGATATCAGGTCTTCACCTTAAAATGGTGACCCATGGCTGATTAGATTCAGGAAGGCATTATTCTCTATATTAAATATTAATACTTAATATTTAGCATTTTTATGCCTAGACTCCACTGAATCCTTATAGCTACGAAGTGGTACAACCTCCCCAAGTCTCTATTATTCACTGGGAAAAAATAACATTGCTAATAAAACATAAATCATAGCAATGTTGTGAGAACCGAATGATACAAGTGCACACCGACTCTGGCAGAGCACCTTCTCATACAAAAAATATGCAATAAATGCTTTCCATTATTATTACCTTTCTGAAGAGAAAGTCCGTATTTTTGTTGATTTCTATCACCTTAGAGTGCATAGCATGTTGGGGGGTTGTATATGATAGGAACTTAGTAAATGCCTTTTGAATTAACTGTTTGGAAAACATGAAATTATTTGCAAATAAGTAGTGATACTATTGCAATCCTTGAAATTCTCATATATATCTTTAAAAAGCTATTAGAAAATATTTAAACATGGATGGGATTAAGATGGCAGAATAGAAGGACTGGAACTCAACTTCTCTCCTAAAAACAACAAAATTCACAACCAAGTGGACTGGAAACTTTCAAAAAGATATCCTACACCAGAAGAAAAAGAGGAGGCCACATCAAGAGGTAGGAGGGGCGATTATATGATATAAGCAACCCCATACCTCCCGGGTGAGAAGCCCCACAGACTGGAAAGTACTGGTCCACAGAGACTCATCTATAGGAGTGAGAGTTCTGAGCCCCACACCGATCTCCCACGTGTGGGGATCTGGCAGTGGGACAGAGAGCCCCCAGAGCATCTGGCATTGAAGGCCAGTGGGACTTGTGTGCAGGAGGTCCACGGGATTGGGGGAAACAGAGACCCCATTCTTAAAAGGCGCACACAGATGTTTGCATGCACTGGGTCCAAGGGCAAAGCTAAGTCTCCATAGGAATCTGTGTCAAACCTGACTGCAGTACCTGGAGGACCTGCTGGGAAAACAGGGGTGACTGTGGCTTGATGTGGGGGAAGGACATTGGAAGCAAAGCCCTGGGAAATATTCATCAGCATGCCTTTCTCTGGAGGTGGCCATTTTGAGAAATCTGGCCCCACCTGTCAGTAGCACTGAGATGCCCCAGAGCAAACAACAATCCAGGTAGGATCATAGCCCCACCCCTCAGTAAACAGGCTGCCTAAAGACCCCTGGCACACAGCTGCCTCTAATCTCACCCAGAGACAAAACTCCACCCACCAGAGGGATTAGAATCTGCTCCACCTACCAGTGGGCAGGCATCAGCCCCTCCCATCAGGAAGCCTACAGCAAGCCCCCATACCAACTTTCGCCACAAAGGGGGCAGTCACCAGAAGGAAGAGAGGCTACAACTCTATTATCTGTATAAAGGTCAACACACCAAAAACCTATAAAAATGAAAAGACAGAGAACTAGAACTCAGATGAGGGAGGAAGGAAAACCCCAGAAAAATAGCTAAGTGATCAGGAGATTCTTAGCTGCAGGAAAAAGACTTTAGATTGTTGATGCTGAAGATGATGCAAGACATTGGAAATAAACTGGAGGCAAAGATGGATAATTTACAGGAAACACCAAGCAAGGAGATACGAGATATAAAACTTAAACAAGAAGAGATGCCAAATACAATAATTGAAATAAAAAATTCATTAGAAGCAGCCAACATCAGAATATAGGAGGCAGAAGAACAAATAAGCAAGGTGGAGGACAGATTAGTTGAAATCACAGATATGGAATAGGAAAGAGAAAAAAGATTGAAAACAAGTGAAGAGAGTCTCAGAGAACTCTGGGACAATGTTAAATGCACCAAATCCATATTATAGGGGTACCAGAAGGAGAAGAGAGAGAGAAGAGGACAGAAAAAAATATTCAAAGAGATAATAGACAAAAATTTCCCTAACAAGGGATAGGAACCACTTATTCAAATCCAGGAAGCACAATGAGTACCATATAAAATAAACCCAAGGAGGAATACACCAAGACACATATTAATTAAACTGACCAAAATTAAAGACAGAGAAAATACTGAAAGCAGCTAGGGAAAAGAAACAACTAACATACAAGGTTTGTTAAGGTTATCAGCAGATTTATCAACAGAAACTCTGCAGGCCAGAAGGGAGTGGCATGATGTCCTTAACGTGATGAAAGGAAAAAATCTCCAACCAAGATTACTTTACCAGCAAGGTTTTCATTCAGATTTGAAGGAGAAATCAAAAGCTTCACAGATAAGCAAAAGCTGAGAGAATTCAGCAACACTAAACCAGCCTTACAACAAATACTAAAGGAACTTCTCTAGGCAGAAAAGAAAAGGCCGCAACAGGGAACAAAAATACAAAAAATGACAAGGCTCACCAGTAAAGGTATACATACAGTGAAGATACGAAATCATCCATGTACAATTATGCCATAAAAATCAGAAATCGTGAGAAGAGGAGGGTGCAAATGCAGGACAATGGAGATGCACTTGCAATTAAGAGACCAACAACTTAAAACAATCTCTTATACATAAAGACTCATATCAAAACTTCAGAATAACTACAAATCAAAAATCATAAATTGATACACAAACAAGAAAAATCAACTCAAATACAACATTAAAAATAGTCATCAAACCACAAAGGAGAGATCAAGAGAAGAAGAAAAAAGAGCAACAAAAACAAATCCAACGCAATTAATAAAATGGCAATAAGAACATACATATAAATAATTAGCTTAAATGTTATTGGACTAAATGCCCCAACCAAAAGACATAGACTGGCTGAATGGATACAAAAACAAGACCCATATATATTCTGTCTTCAAGAAACCCATTTCGCTTCTAGGAACACATACAAATTGAAAGTGAGAGGATGGAAGAAAATATTCCATGCAAATGGGAATCAAAAGAAAGCTGGAGTAGCAATATTCATATCAGACAAAATAGACTTTAAAATGAAGGATATTTTAAGGGACAAGGAAGGTCACTACCTAATGATCAAAGGATCAATCCAAGATGAAGATATAACAAATTTAAATGTCTATGCACACAACATAGTTTCACTGCAATATATAAGGCAGACAACCTTAAATGGAGAAATTGACAATAACACAATCATAGTGGGGGACTTTAGCACCCACTAACAGCAATGGACAGATCCTCCAGACAGAAAATCAATAAGGAAACACAAGCCCTGAATGAACCATTAGACCAGATGGACTTTATAGATATTTACAGGAAAGTCCATCCTAAAGCAACAGAATATACATTCTTCTCAAGTGCACATGGAACATTCTCTAAGATTGATCACATCCTGGGCTACAAATCAAACCTTGGTAACTTTAAGAAAATTGAAATCATATCAAGGATTTTCTCTGACCACAATACTATATGACTGGAAATCAACCACAAGAAAAAAACTGCAAAAAATACAAACACGTGGAGACTAAACAACACACTACTAAACAATCAGTGGATCACTGAAGAAATCAAAGAGGAAATTTAAAAATACCTAGAAGCAAATGACAACAAAGATACAACACTCCAAAACCTATGGGATGCAGCAAAAGCGTTCTAAGAGGGAAGTTCCTAGCAATACAAGCCCACCTCAGGAAACAAGAAAAAGCTGAAATAAACTAACTTTACATCTAAAGCAGTTAGGAGGAACAGACTAGGCTTAGGTCTGCTAGCAAGACCTAAAGTTAGCAGAAGGAAATATAAAGATCAGAGGAGAAATCAAAGAAATAGAAATGAAGAAAACTGTAGAAAAGATCAATGAAATGAAAAGCTGGTACTTTGAAAAGATCAACAAAACTGATAGACACTTAGACTTATCAAGAAAAAAAGAGAGAGGACTCAAATCAATAAAATTAGAAATGAAAAAGGAGAAGTAACAACAGACATCACAGAAATACAAAGGATCATAAAAGACTGCTATATGCAACTATACACCAATAAAACAGAAAACCTAGAAGAAATGGACAAATTCTTTGAAAAGTAAAATCTTCCAAGACTAAACCAAAATAAAATAGAAAAGATGAATGGACCAATCACAAGTACTGAAATTGAAACTGTGATTAAAAAACTTCCCACAAACAAAAGTCCAGGACCAAATGGCTTCACAGATGAATTCTATCGAACATTCAGAGAAGATCTAACACCTATCCTTCTGAAACTATTACAAAAATTTACAGAGGAAGGGACACTCCCAAACTCATTCTATGAGCCACAATCACCCTGATACCAAAACCAGACAAAGATATCACAAAAAAAGAAAACTACAGGCTAATTTCACTGATGAACATAGATGCAAAAATCCTCAACAAAATACTAGCAAACCGCATCCAACAATACATTCAAGGGATTGTACATCATGACCAAGTGGGATTTATCCCAGGGATGCAAGGGTTCTTCAATATATGCAAATCAATCATTGTGATACACCACATTAACAACTAAAGAATAAAAACCACATGATCCTCTCAGTACACTCAGAAAAAGCCCTTCACACAATCCAATACATATTTCTGATAAAAACCCCTCATAAAGTGTGCATAGAGGGAACCTACATCAACATAATAAAGGCCATATATGACAAACCCACAGCAAACATCATTCTCAAATGGTGAAAAGCTAGAAGAATTCCCACTGAGATCAGGAATAAGACAAGGATGTCTGCTCTCACCACTACTCTTCAACATAATTTTGGAAGTCCTAGCAACAGCAATCAGAAAAGCAAAATAAATAAAAGGAATCCAAATTGGACAGGAAGAAGTAAAACTATCACTATTTGCAGATGACATGATACTATACCTAGAGAATCCTAAAGATTCTACCAGAAAACTGTTAGAGCTCATCCACAAATTTGGCAAAGTCACAGGATACAAAATTAAGGCACAGAAATTGATGGCATTTCTATACACTAACAGTGAAAGATCAGAAAGAGAAATTAGGGAAGCAATCCTGTTTACTGCTGCATCCAAAAGAATAAAATACCTAGGAGTAAACCTACCTAAAGAGACAAAAGACCTGTACTCTGAAAACTATAAGACACTGATGAAAGAAATCAAAGATGACACAAAGAGATGGAAAGACATACCATGCTCTTGGATAGGAAGAGTCAATATCATCAAAACGACTATACTACCTAAGGCAATCTACAGATTCAATGCAATCCCTATCAAGTTACCAAGGACATTTTTCACAGAACTCGAACAAAATATTTTAAAGTTTGGAAGCACAAAAGACAGAATAGCCAAAGACATCCTGAAAAAGAAAAATGGAGCTAGAGGAATCATGCTCCCAGACTTAAGACTATACTACAAAGCCACAATCATCAAAACTGTATGGTACTGGCACAAAGACAGAAATGTAGATCAGTGGAACAGGATAGAAAGCCCAGGATTAAACCCATGCACCTACAGCCAACTAATCTATGATAAAGGATGCAAGAATATGCAATGGAGAAAGGACAGCTTGTTCAGTAAGAGGTGCTGGGAAAACTGGACAGCCACATGGAAAAGAATGAAATTAGAACACTGCCTAATGCCATACACAAAAATAAACTCCAAATGGATTAAAGACCTAGATATAAGACCAGACACTATAAAACTCTGAGAGGAAAACATATGCCAAACACTCTCTGACATAAACCATAGCAATATCTTCTTAGATCCTCCTCCTAGAGTAATGACAATAAAAACAGAAATAAACAAATGGGACGTAATCAAACTTCAAAGTTTCTGCACAGCAAAGGAAACCCTAAACAAAACAAAAAGACAACACACAGAATGGGAGAAAATATTTGCAAATGAAGTGACTGATAAGGGATTAATCTCTAAAATTTATAAATACCTACAGCTCCATACCAAAAAACAAACAACCCCATCAAAAAATGGGCAGAAGACCTAAACAGACAGTTCTCCAAAGAAGACATACAGATGGCCAAAAAACACATGAAAAGATGTTCAACATCATTCATCATTAGAGAAATGCAAATCAAAACCACTATGAGGTACCACCTTACACCAGCCAGAATGGCCATCATCCAAAAGTCTACAAACAATAAGTGCTGGAGAGGTGTGGAGAAAAAGAAACCCTAGTACACTGTTGGTGGGATTGTAAATTGGTGCAACCACTGTGGAAAGCAGTATGGAGATTCCTCAGAAAACTGAAAATAGAATTACCATTTGACTCAGCAATCCCATTCCTGGGCATCTATCCAGAGAAAACCATGTCTCGAAAAGACACAGGTACTCCAATGTTCATTGCAGCACTATTTGCAATAGCCAAGTCATGGAAATAACCTCAGTGTCCATCGACAGAGGAGTGGATAAGGAAGATGTGGTCCATTTACCCAATGGAATATTATTCAACCATTAAAAGGAACGAAATACCGGCATTTTTAGCAACATGGATGGACGTAGAAATTATCATGCTAAGTGAAGTCAGTCAGACAATGAGACACCAACATCAGGTGCTTTCACTGACATGTGGAATCTGAAAAAAGCACAGACAGAACTTCTTTGTAGAACAGATGCTGACTCACAGCCTTTGAAAAACTTATGGTTTCCAAAGGAGACAGTTGAGGGGGTGGGGGGATGTGCTGGGGTGTGCAGTGGAAATTCTATAAAATCGGGTTGTGATGATCATTGTACAAGTATAAATTTAATAAATTCATTGAGTAATAAAAAATTTAAAAAGTTAAAAAAATGAAAATATTTAATCACTTTCCTATCTCAATACTTATCAAAATATTCATTGTGTATAGTATAGCAGACAAAAGCATTATTACCATATCTATGATCCAGCCACTATGCTAATCACCTCTTAGATATTATTTTATTTATTGGACAGAAGGTTCAGAATCTTGACTTCACTCTCAGTTTTATTATTAACCTTCTATGTAAAACTTGAGCACCCTCCCTGGAACTTAGTTTCTTTGAGAAAAGGGTGGGCTATACCATGTCTAAAGTTTCCTTCAGCTCTGCTGTACATACTATGATTGTACCACCTTTACTAACTAGGATTGAAATAGAATAATCTAGCCGTTATACTGTCTGTCTAAAATGAAAGAAACAAGTGAGGTGGAATTCTAGATAATTACAGCCAAAAGATCAGAGGTCACATAGCCAACCCTCCTCTCATATTTAATTAAAGAAGCATACATAGAGAAACATGAAGTTTTTGACCCAAGATCATAGCAGTAGATGAAACAATATTAAGATTTTATCCAGAAGATTTGGTAGAAATGGCAGACCTGGCTTTTGTATACTTCAGCTTCTCCATGATAAGAACAAAGAAAATCAGTGTGGGAGCAAAGATGTACATGTTAGCCTGAAATGTAGTTGTGATATTTTTAGATGGCCTCTTGTGAAATGTAGACCTGAGCAAATCTGAAAACACTGAGACCATTTAATTTATGATATATATCTTCAGAAAGATTCTCAGGTATACTGCACTGAGACAATTTTTTAAATAAGACAACTTTTATTTTTACTTTAAATTTATATTACATTATAGAAAGTCTGGAAGGAATATAAGAAAATCACCCATATTTACATGACTCTAAACAATCACTAATATTAAAATGTTTTCCATGCATGTATTATATATAGATTTTTGTAATCATAGTGTCCATAAAACAGTTCTATTATTTGATTATAATTTTTGTGTATTGTGACATAGTCTTTATAAGCATCAAATGCTTAAAAGTTATTTGGTAAATTATATCACAATTTTTGCTAACATCCCTCTCTATTTCTAAATTGTTTGCCTTTCTTTATTCTTTTCTCTTCTTACTTCCCTTCCTTCCTCCCTTTCTTCTATCTTTCTTTCATTTATTCTTTCATTCCCTTCTTTCTAGAATTTTAAATAATGCATTTCATTCATGGCTTTCTCTATGTTTTGTGATATATTAAAAAACTATCAGAGGGAGTTCCCTGATGGCCTAGTGGTTATGATTCAGTATCACCACTGCTACAGCCTGGGTTCAATCCCTGGTCTGGGAACTGAGATCCCATATCGAGCTGCTGCAAGCCACAGCCAAAAGAAAGAAAGTGGTAGAATAGAAATTTTTGAAAAAACAACCAAGTTAAAAAAAAAAAATCAGAGTATTTGTCAAATTTGTCGAATTGCCAAATTTCTTTCTACCAAAGTGCCTTGCATTTAACAATGCCACCAGTAATACAAAGTCATGTAAGTTTTGTTCTACTCTCAAATGCAATTGGAATGATCATAACCATTTTAGTTTATACACATGCATTTTCATTAATAATATATTTAGATTTATTTCAGTAATTTTATTCTGTATATATCCTGCTTTTCTATGTTTTATTCACTCTTTCCCCTGTCTTTTTAAAATAAATAATTATTGTAGTCCTCTATTAGTTTGGAGATAATATACTTGATATTTTTGTTACCTCAACATAAAAGGAGCATATATAACTTTAAAAGTGTAAACAAATTAATACCGCTGCTAGCTTACAAAACAACACTAAAAACAGGGTATACTAGCTTTAATCAGTTGCCTCTTGACTTTTAGGTTAATATGTTCCAGTATTTTAATTTTATCATGTTTTATCAAGCCCAGTTATTCATTATTAGAAATCTTATAAGAAATATAATGTTTATTAAGAAAGGCAATAAAAGGTCATGAGCACGTAAACACATCTATTCATAAGCTCTGGAAACATGTTAAAGCCATCATTTGGAAATTCTTAAGATATTTTTAATACAGTTCCAAGTTTGTGTTTAAAAAAATAATGGTAGTAGCTAAAATATATTAGGTATGTACTCTCAACAAGGCACTCCCTAAGATTTTCCCACATGTCATAATAACCCTGTGATGTAGGTACTATTTACCCAAGATGAAAACATTGTAGCCTGGAGGAGTTAATTAATTTGTTTAAAATTGAAATTAGAAGTGAGTAAAGTGGTTTTCAGATGCGCATTTTCGATTCAGTTTGTGTGCTTTTATTTCTATGGCATTATAATTTCTAGGTATTTGACAATTAGAATAATTGAAACCAAATTTCAGTCACCCATAGACATTCCTTTGGGAGTCCTCTCACATCTTTGAAGTTCAGTTCGGATAACCTTGCTTGAATTTAAGCTGTTGTTGTTTTCTTTATTTATTTCCTCCCTCCCTCCCTCCCTCCCTCCCTCCCTCCCTCCCTCCCTTCCTCCCTTCCTTCCTTCCTTCCTTCCTTCCTTCCTTCCTTCCTTCCTTCCTTCCTTCCTTCCTTCCTTCACCTTTTCTGGGGCTGCTCCTGCAGCATATGGAGGTTTCCAGGCTAGGGGTATAATCGGAGCTGTAGCTGCCAGCCTACACCACAGCCACAGCAACTTGGGATCCGAGCAGCGTCTGTGACCTACACCACAGGTCATGGAAACACCGGATCCTTCACCCACTGAGCAAGGTCAGGAATGGAACCTGCAACCTCATGATTCCTAGTCAGATTCGTTAACCACTGAGCCACGACAGGAACTCCCTTTATTTTGTTTTACCTTATTTATTACACTTATTTCAGTTTGCCTATTGACCATTTTTTATGTAAGAGTCAGAAAGGATAAAAATAATTATAAGAAGACTGGAGTTCCCGTGGTGCAGCAGAAATGAATCTGACTAGGAGCCATGAGGTTGAGGGTTCAATCCCTGGCCAGGCTCAGTGGGTTAAGGGTCCGGCATTGCCGTGAGCTGTGGTGTTGATCACAGACGTGGCTTGGATCTGGCATTGCTGTGGCTGTGGCATAGGCTGGTGGCTACAGCTCTGGATAGACCCCTAGCCTGGGAAATCTCCATATGCCGTGGGAGTGGCCCTAAAAGGACAAAAAGACAAAAAAAAAATTATAGGAAGACTAGTTTTTTTTTTTTTTCCTTTGCCTTGACTTGAGACAGATTTATAAAGTGCAGATAGAGTCTTTGTGATGATGTTTGAGGGAATGTGAAGGATGGGGGCAGATGTGGAGTTATATGGAGCAAGTCTCAACAATAGAAAGGAATGTGCTACTCAAATACAGAAATATGGGTGAGTCTTAAGAAATTATGCTGAGTAAAGATGAAAAATCCCGATATAAAATAGTACCCCCTGAATAATTCCACTTATATTAAATTCTAGAATAAGCAAGACTGATGGATGTCAGAGAGATCAGTGGTTGCCCACATGAAGAGAGAGGAGTATTTTAGAGTGAGGAAATGTTTATATCCTGACTGTGGTATTGATCACAGGTATACACATTTGTTAAAACTCACTGAACTATATATACACTTACTGAGTTTATTTTAGTGAAATTATAAAGCTGATTAACAAAAACATCTGGTACATAGTAAAACATTCAATCTGTATTTGTGAATGGATAAAACTTTAAAGTCAATTTTATTCTTTAAATAATGTGCAATTTTAGGAAAAACTTATTTCTATAATAGCCTATATAGACAGTGTGCAAACAGAGATATAATACACACTATGGATTTTGCAAGTGCACAGTGAATGTTCCTAATTATTAATCTTACCCCTCTGTGATGGTAGGTTATGTAATAATTGCTTTGGGGAGTTAGTCCCATTTCAGTGCAAGCCAGTGTTATTTTCTTTAGGTCTTGAGGATTCACATGAATTTTGGTTATCATAAGATTTCTGAAAAGATTTATAACAAATTGGTAAGCTACACAGTTTAGAAAATAATGCAGATATTGAGAATTATAGGAGTACATTTTGATTTTGGAATTAATGCATTCTGAGTAACAGGTAACACATTGTATTAGGTAAAATGGCTTAAAAAATTTGGGTTTCCATTATTCATTGTGAAATAATACTTTCATGCCTTTAACATATTAAGAGGATGATTCTTTTACTAGGTATGAGTTTAAACTGCCAGATTAAAAAAACAAAACAAAACAAAATTACAACATTGAGAAAGTTAATGTTCACATAGAATCAAAATAAATGTATACAAAAATTATATAAGAAATTTGGCAATGCTTATTAAACGTAGAGGAATATAACTGAGGTCTCAAACTATCATTTTTTTCCTTGCCTTCCTTTCAGATATTTCATGAGATTGTCTTCTTTATGAAGGCATCCAATAATGTAGGTTTGGTTACAAGCTATGACCCTACATTGAAAGCAGTACTTTTACTAACTAATAAAAAATAAAATCTAAGAATATATCTCCTATATCTCAATGTATCTCATAAAAGTACCCATAAGTTATTTTTCAAGATCCTTTTTCAGACCAAGTGTTTGCCCTTATGAAATAAAATATTTTCTTGTGCTCAAACATCTTGGATCATTTTTTTCTGTGAGCAGGTAATAGATTCTTTGGTGTGCAGCTGGGATACCACAGTATATAATGTGGACGTGGTAAAAACTGATACGACCGACCATATTTTGACAGAAACTTTTAACTTTCTACTTACCAGTAGTCAACTATTCTCTCCCAGTGTAAGAGACATGCGGACAAAGTTTAAATGGCCAGTAGGCTGGAAAATTATGAGAAGAATTCAAGAATCAGGAAGGTCAGTTGTTTAGAAGTCATTTAAATTTCATTATGGCTCCGAGATTCTATTCTGTGACTTTTCTGAATGCATTTTTATTCTCTTCCCCCAAATTCAAGTGAAAGAGCTGGGGCCACTCTCTTTGTTTAGTACTACACCCTGTTTTTTGCATTTTTCTGTTTTATAGGAACATCAAGTCTTTTTTGTAACTCACTTCATGTAACTTAAGGGAACTGCTGTGTTTTGTTCCAATATAATTATGCACTGTTGTAACACAACTTTCATTTCCACAACTTTTTTTAGCCAAATGTTACTCATATTTTGTGAATAGTCAAAACTTTTTCTCATATTTTATGTTTTCTTTTTTTTTTCAAGGCTGTAAAAGTTTGTATTGTGTGCTAAAACTGCCTGCATTTTTCTGTTTTGACATAATAATTTTTTGAAAATACATGTAGACAGATTATGCTCTAACACATAACTCAATTATTTTATTTTAAGTTATGTCTATCATTTAGATTTTCCATCAAATGTCATTTTGTCCATGGATGTTCTTCTAAGCTCCAGCCTTTTAAATAATTCAGGGTCTAGACCTCACCTCTCTTGTGCTTAGGGAATTAGTTATAAATACTAATTCTGAGAACAAACTTCATCATTAACCTGGAATTAACCTGCCCAACTTTAACCATTACCATTGACAGGAAAAAAGAAAACAAAACAGGCATAAAATTTGAAACAGAATTGTGCCATTTAAATGTTAAGACATTCGTATTAATAATAGGGTATTTTATAAGGGATTTATATATAAAGTTGATAGAGATCATCATAACTACAGCATCTGTATTTAGTAAGCTTTCAAGATTTAAGATACCAATCCTTCAACACTTTCTTGCCTTTAGCATTTGAAAGACAATTAGGGGCTTTAATTAAAGGCCACTGAGGGACTTATATCATGCAGTCCACACAGAAATCAAATATGTGATTATCCCAATATTCTAATCAATTATGCTATGGGCATAAAGTAGTCTTGATGATGGTAAAAGGCACAAGAAAAGTCTATGTTAAAATATCATCGTTACCTTTTACTATGTCACTGAACATCCTCTCAAATAGATCATTAGCAAACAGTATTATGTCATCATGTGCTAAAAAGCAGTGATAATATGTGCTTTTAAAAGCAAAGAATCCTATATGAAATACCATATACTTTAAATTTTGAGATGTATTTTGAGAATATTTTCTTTACCATTCCAGAAATTTGTGGGAAATGGTTTAACAGTGTATAAACTGAGGGGTTTGTTGCTGTTTTAGTTAATCTTTTAAAGTAACAGTGCATATTTGAGGAGAGAAAAACAGCTATAAGAATAACTTTATAAAACACAATACTAGACTTTTTTTAAAATGATTTTTATTTTTTCCATTATAGCTGGTTTATAGTGTTCTATC